>NW_006299263.1:2653886-2675880 GCF_000327345.1 Myotis davidii | reverse complement strand
GATGGAGCTGAACCACGCAGGCCTGGTGGGCCACGCTGGGTTTTAATCGCTGGATTTTAATCCCGGAGGAATGGGAGCTGTTGGGAGGCTTAAGGCAGGGAGAAGCCAGGGTCGGATTTGCATTTCAAAGAATTTGTTCTGGCTGTGGAGGAATAATTGGCTCAGGGGGAGGCAGGTGGGGAGCCAAGAGAGGGCGCAGGTGTCAATAAGAGGCTGTTGCTGGAGGTGGGGCAAGCGGCAGTGCCTTGGGCCAGGGCAGAGGCAGAGGGGATGGAAGAAGTGGAGGATTGAATTACTGTTTAGGAGCTGGAATCAAAAGGCTGGGTGGGTGCTGTGACTCTCCCGAAGACTTGCTAGCTTGGAAGCATTATCCCGTTAGCAGGAAGAGGTGCTCACATTAGCAGGGTGCCTCCTTAGGCAAGTCCATTAGCGGAGGTGCTAATGAAGGGGGAAAGGAAGTGGGTCAAGGGCTCTGACGGGGAGAAGCAGTGAAGGACACAGGCACCAGGGGGCAGCACAAGAGTCTCGGGAATCAGCCAGTGGTCCCAGGAGGAGGCGGAGCCCAAGGGTCCGGACTGGAGAACCCCGTCTGCTGTCACATGCTGGGGGTGGAAATGGCCGGGGAGAGGTCAATGAGGGGGGGGGAGGGGGGGAGAGGAGACATATGTAATACTATAATCAATAAAGAATTTTTTAGAAAAGATTGATCCTGAAAGCCAGGATGGGGCTGCCCTGGCGTCTGTCTTGTGTCCTAGGTACCTGGAGCTCTAGGCTCTGGAGGAGCAGCAGCTAGATTTAGAATATAACCACCTCTAGTGGTTGACACAGCACATAGTATTCTATGCCATGAGGCACCCTGTGGTTAGTGGGGGGAACACATGCTTGGGGGCAGGTCCCTCGAACTACTCCCAGCTGGTCTAGGAGACAGACCTGGAAGAACGTCTGTTTTCCGCCCCACTTCTGGTTTCTACTTGGGCTCTCTGGGCCTGTCTCCTCATCTGCAGCTGGAAATGCCCTCTCTGCCTGCTGGGCATTTCACTGACAGTGGGGCACAGGATCGGCACCGGGTAGTGGGAGTTGCTGCTGACAGTCTGAACTCCAGCCGCTTGTGGGTGGAATGGAGTGTGAGCTCCGGGCTTGGCGGTGCCCGACGGGTTCTCCTGCCCCCTCCACGCAGGCAAATTGCTGACAGTGGCAAAGCCACGTTGTCATGCTTATGGGAACATTGCTTAGGTTTCGATTAAAAAAAAAGAAAGAAAGAAAAAGAAAAGGATATGTAGATTTGGTTTCGTCTAGGCTCTAGGGTTTGGCAAATGCGTGTGGCGGGGCGGCCGCTCTGGTCCAGGTCTGGGCGGGGAACGTGCAACTAGCGGGGCGTTAGGACCCGGTGCGCGTCTCCCGACCCCGCGCGCCCAGGTCCCGGAGCCGCGGGAGGAGAGGCTTGAATGGGAGGCTGGAGGGGATCCGGCTGAAAGGGCTGCCCGCGAATAGCTCTGCCGTCGCCAGGCAACCGTCCTGACGCAACGCAAAAAAAAAAAAAAAAAAAGTCCCTTAAAAAAAAAAGTGCTGAGAATTCAAAGGAGCAAAACACGGGAGCACAAGTGAAAGAGGCAGGAGCCGGCTTAGCCCCTGAGGCCGGGCCAGAGGCTGCGGAGCCGGGAGCCCGCGTCGGGAGTTGGAGGCGGGAACCTCGGTGACACCCCTGGAAGGGGGAGGGGGCTCGGAGCAGGCAGGTCTCCCCGGCGGCAGGGGCGGGAAGCAGCCTGCCTGGATCTGGGGGAGCACCGATCTCAGGGCGCTGTAAGGGCACACCCCACCTCACCGGCCTCTGGGACTCTTCCCTCGAGGGGCCTGAGACAAGTGGCTGGAATCCATCTCCCAAATCGCAGCTGGCCAGCTCCAGGGTTAAGATCTGCGTGGAGATTTGGGGTACCGGGTCTGAGAGGGAGGAGCCCCACTCAGCCTCTCCAGACCGCTGGTCATCTCCAAGCCCACCCTGTCCCTTCTACTTCAGACTCAGTGACAAAGTTCCTGCCCCGAGCTGCATTTGTAACTCAGGAGCCGTGACCAACCCACCGAGGGCGCTTGGGCCCAAGGGTGCTCTGTAGGGCTGAGGCCCATGTGATCAGGGGGAAATGCACAGCCCAAAGGGCCCGCAGGAATGAGCAGGCCAGCCCTGAGGTTGGGTCGCTGGGAGAGGGCAGGAAGTTCTGTAGTTCCCGGGAGTGAGCAGGTGTCTCCTCCCATCCAGGCAGGTGGGATGTTCTGCTTCAACACACACACACACACACACACACACACACACACACACACCTATTGCCTGCATCTGGTTTTCATTCACCTTGGTGTGTGTGGTTCCTCCTGAGAAGGTCTGGAAGGCAGGTTGGTTTCCACGAACTCCCAGCCATTCCTGGTGAGTCTCAGGTGGAATGAGCCCAGGTTCCCATCCACAGGGCCAGCCCCAAAGTGCTCAGAGAGGCCAGGCTCTGAAGCAGCTTCCCTTCTGACCCAGGCAGTCCTGCTGCCCACTAGGCACAGATGGGGAGTGCAGAGTGTAGGCAAAGTCCTGGGAGAGCAGAGGCGGCAGGCGCGCACCTCTGGCCTGACCGCATCCGCAGCGGGGGAGCTGCTGCCAGCATGTCCGAGGGGCTTGGCAAAGCACCCCCGGGCTGTAATTAGAGGGGAAAGATGACAGCTCTTCTGTCCTGAGTGTGTTTACCAGCCAGGCGCTGCTTGAGACACCTTCACATCTGTTGGTCATTTTATCTTCACAATTGTCCTTCCAGGGGACATAATATCCCCATTTTGCCAACCAGCCTGGAGAAATTTAGTAACTTGGTGCAGTTCATGTGGCTGCTGAAGAGCAGAGAGAGTCATTCAACCTCGAGTGCCTGACTCCTAACTAAGACAGTGCCCTTAAAGGACGGCTGCTTTAGCAGATCCCAGGAAAGAGACCTAGAGGGGGGTGGAAGCCAGCCTCACCCAGAGCTGTGTGACTGGCTCGTCCTGTGACCTGGGAAGGTTCTTGCCATCTCCAGAGACCCTGTGGAGCCAGGAAAGCCATTCCTTGTATCAGGAGTCTGACAGGCTCTGTCATCGGCCCTGGCTCGCTTCTGCCCTGCTGGCCTGAAGCAGAGAGAAGGGTCCTCTCCTCCCCCGCCCCCTTTTCCCTTTGCCCATCTGAAGACCCTCAAGTTCTCATGCACTTGTTCTCATCTCTCCTTGTTCTCCCAATTACATGCATGGATTTCCACTAGATTATCAGTCCCACTCCCGTATTCACCAGCGTGGCCTCTAATAGGAACTCTGGCCGGGAAGTAAATTAAGGCAGAACCTAAGAATTTCCTGAGGTAGATCCACAGAGCCCCAGGCCAACGAGGAAGAAACTGCTTGTTAGGCTGCTCACACACTGGGGTAGTTTTCCATAGGTAAATTTTGCTAGGGGAGAACTCCGTCGGCCCGATAACAGCATCCGGAATTCCCAGGACCCGCTGGGGGTGTGTTCTCCCCACAATGGCGCTTTGCTTGACTGGGAGGTTGAGCTATTTGCAAAGGTAGTAGACGAATGATAATCTGAGCAGTTTGCTCTCTGGCTTACAGACTAGGGTTGGGGGAGTCCTCACTCATGAATTGGAAACTCTTTAGGATTAACCAGGATGGCTCTTAAAATGCAAATGTAGCCTAGGTTCTGGACAGGGAAGAGTAGGGAGGGAAAGGCAAGTTCTGAAGCAGACCGTGAAGGGGCGAGGATGCGTTGAATGAGGGCAGTGGGTACGTGGGAGCAGGGTGAGGCTGGAGGTGGGAAAGAGGCTCAGAGCGGGGTGACATATAAGCCTGGCTAACTTTCTGATCAGCCTGCAGAATGTGAGCTGCTGCAGAGGGTCAAGCTACCAACTTGAGTTGGGAAGGATACACATATGAGCTTCTCCATGGCTAGGAGAGTGGCCCTGGAGCGGGAAAGCCCAGCACTTCCCCGTCTTTATCCTTCCTCTCCCCCAAGACACACATACTTCTCTCATTGATGAGGGAGGAAAAAAGGGAGAAGGAAGGTGGGCAAGAGGAGAACTTAGAGGCTTGGGCTGCCCCATGCCCATCTTCTTTCCTCCTGAATGCTGCCTGGCCTTGCCACCCGCACCCTGCAACAATGCTCACCCATGAAAAACTCCTTGGAGAAGGGAGTGCAAAGAGCAGCAGCCCATCTCCCAGTAGGCCCTGCCCATCAAGGAAGGGCTTTCCCATCTCTAGTGGTAGAAGGGTAGTGAGCTCTCCAGCATCAGGGGCCTCTTCACACCTGGGTTCCTGCCCAGCAGCCTTTGCAGAGAGCCCCATTCTGCAGAGAATGGGGAAGTTCAGTTTCTCCCAGGGTACAGACTAAGCCCCATTTCTTCAAGGCAATTTCTCTAGTGTGGTCAGAAATTCTCCTCGAGTATTCTGGTCCAAGTGTGGGAGTTGGTAATGGCTCCCCAAAGACTTCCTCAGAGGGCTTGTCCTGTGGGAACTCGAAGGGAAGAACTGATTTTCCAGATACATCATGGGCCCAGACAGTGACCTCTGCCTCAGCCACAGTTTCAGGGTTTCTTGAAGACTGAGCAGCATTTCCTCATTCCAGAAAGCCAACAGAGCCTGCGAGTCTGACCCAGGGTGACCCGGAAGGCCAACTGGGGAGTTCTCAGGGGCATGAGTACCCAGGAAGGTTCTGGATCAGGATCCTGGACTGGAGGCCAGTGAGGCCCTGGCACCCTTGACCACCATCAGTTAAAAGTGGCACTACCTCCCTCTCCTGTGAGCATTGACATGTGCTATGCTCTGGAGACAGCACCATACTGGGAACTGAACTGAATCCATTTGGTCACAACTCTCAGGTTTTGTTGTGTTGGGTGTTTGGTTTATTTGTTTGACAGCAGCCACTGAAAACGTTGAGGACGTGAAGGCAGACCTCATTATCAAGCCGAATAAAAGCAAGCCTTTGATCAAATTCTGCCACGTAGGCAGATATTTTCTGAGCAACTATTTACTTGCAAATGGGTCCAGCAGCTTATTCTGTGGGCTAGTTGCAGCCATCTGCGTCTCTAGATGCCTGACCGCATATCCCTTGAGGTCTCACTGCATTCTTTCACCTGCTCTTACAAGAGTCAAGTGTGTCTCAGAATTCATTTGGCCAACCCACATGTCTTGAATACCTCTGCTTTCACCAAGGAGAATGCGTTTCTAATGTTTACTCTGCTAATTATCAAATGCCTGGTATTGAGCCGACAGAAAGACAGTTAAAGTGCTGGCCATAATCTGCTGGAGTGGGGTGACCCTGTTATTAGAGGCCAAACTAAGAATTTGTATATACTCTACTTCATTCGATCCTTCCAAAGCTTTGAGGTAGGTTCCATTATGATCCCCAATTCATGGATGAGGAACCTGAGAACTGTGGGGTTAAATCAATGACCCAAGGTCATAGAATTACTAAGTGTCCTTAGTAATGTGGAAGGAGGTCACACGTCCTGCTTTCTGTTCTGCTTGTGCAGTGCCTGAGCCAAATGTCCCCTCCAAGCCCCGGAGCTGGGGCACCTTGGGTGAGTGGCAGGCAGCGCCAAATGTTGCTGGTCAGGCTGTGCCCAAGCTGGAACCACCCTCAACTCCCCATCCTGGCGTCATTAGGACGGGGCCCTGCCCACACACGGAAACTCCAAGGGCCCTTCAGCCGCCTGGGAGGCCGGCAGGTCCAGACATAGTATGAAAGCGAAGTGACTTGCATGAGCACGGAGCACACCATGAGACTTCTTAGGAAGTCCTCGTGAAACCATTGAGCTGGAACTTGCAGAGTGAGAGAGAAAGCCAGTCATCAGAGCAAACCCACTTGAGCTGGGACTTGTTGATTCTGCTCATTTGAAGTTGGAGCCAATGATCCTGTGGGTTGGGATAGTCCTAAATCGGTCTTGTTTGGGGGACTGAGACAAATGCCAGTCAGGAGACACTGTGTAGGCTGCATCCCGCAGCGGGAGGATTGTGCATCTTTGGTGTCCTGAGCTATGAATGGTTCGGCAAGTTTTAGCCAGCTGTTCCCTGTTCTCATAGCCAGAATACCGGCTCAAACTGGGCCTACTTTGATCCCTGCAAATTGCTTTAAAGACCACCCTGTGTCTACTTTCTGCTCCCTGATCCTTGCTGCCATGGCCTTTGGACAGAAAGTTTCTATGGTCACATGCAGCCATCAGCAGGGATGGCCACAGAGGCTGCCTCTGCCCTTCCCGGACATCTCTGCCTTGTCAGGTGTTTCCATGGAGGAAAACCTTGCTTCATATTCTTCCTTTCCCAGGGCTGATTCCGTGCCTCCCCACCCAACTCTCAGACTCCCAGGCACCTTTCTCCTGCCTGTCAGAGCAGAGCAACCCTTTCCCAGGGCCTCACAGCCTTGGAAAAGCCACAGTGGCAGAGACTCTGGGTAGCCCGCAGCCCCCTCCCTGCAGCAGCCTGCACTTTCTCCTCTCCTTTGAGTGAGGCAATAAATTAGATTAGATCTATGGCTCCCGGGAGCTGCCCGCCGCCAACAGGGAACACAACTTTTTCTTGGTGATTTCCTCGGCAAATTCTTACACTGGGCAAAATGATGGGAAAGGTCTCCACATTCCCAGCCTATGGCAGAGGCCTGTGAATCTGCTCTAAGCAGCCGGGAGCAGCACCCATCAATTATTCAGCACAGACTGAGAGCTCTGAATGTGCAAAGGTCGTAACAAGTATTTTTTATAGATTCTAGCCTCACAATAGTTTAGTGAGACAAAGTAAGGTTTCCCTGTATTCGAGACAACAGAAGCTCAACCAGGAACCAAGATCAACCCAAGCCAGTCAGCCACACTAACGGTGCTGTGTGACCCTGGCAAGTCTGGCGACTTCTCTGGTTTGTGGTTCTGTAATAACTCTCAGGAAGGTCTCTCCTGCCCAGGCCATCCTGTATGTGTGGGGGCGAGGGGGTGGGGGGGGGATGCGGAATCTGTATACTGCAGTGTGATTTCAAAATGTTAGTGATTGCTCTTGTTGTTTCAGGTGTGGAAACAGATGTTTTGAATACGCTGAGGTACAGCCATTAGCACAGGATGTTGCAAACCCACCTGCACTGAGTGGCACATCCAGGAGTACAGGTAGGTCGGTGCCTCTGCCTCTGTTCCCGGTGGGTGTGGCTCTGTGACATGGTGACAGAGTCTATGCTGTGGTTTAGAGTCTGTGCTTGGGGTACAAGGAAGTGTAAAGGCCATTGCACCAAAACACATTTCTGAGGGAGAGAAGTGGGAGCTTTAGAGGGGAAGTGAGTTGCCATAGTAACTGAAGGTGGGATGGGGACCTTGGGGCTGTCTCCCAGGCCAGGAGCTCTCCTCTCTCCTACCCCTGGCTGGGTGTCCAAAAGGGTTGTCCGATTCCCATCTCCCAGCAGTAGTGCTAGAACCCCGGGTGGAAGGTGGCCTGGGGCTGCCTGGAGCAGGAGAATCAAGGGGAGTGAGGAGCTTTCTCCATGAGGCTGAGAAAGATGGACCCTGGAAACTTCAGGTTTAGATCCTTCCAGCTGAGCTACCTCATCTGAAAAGACACCCTGTTCCTATGTGTCTATATTTAAATCGTATGAAAATATCCAGATGCCCTTGCTTGGCCAGGTGTTCATCCAATGGACCAGTCACTCTTGCCAGAGTAAGACCTAAAGGAATGTCTGTCTGGGTCACATGAGTGTTCCTGGGGGTGGTGGCAATGGGCAGGGAGCTAGAACTCACAGTCCCTTCAGAGCACCCGAAACAGGGGTGGTGCCCACAGAGGGATGCTAAACAAAGACATAGCTGACCGCCTAACAGGTACATCAGAAATGTAACTAAGTCATGCAACGTAGGAAGATGAGGGTCAGTACCCAAGACTGGTGTAGAAAAGTGCTAAAATTTTGTTTGGAGAGGAAGTGGTCAGTTCCATTCAGAAAGAGCAATGACTGTAGAATGAGGTCTTTGAACTAGGCCCAAAGACTTAGGCAAATTCAAACATGAGTTTATGGGGAAAGGATAAAGCATAGAGTTTAGACCAGCCTCCCCCAAATCCCTGCCCCCACCCTCTAGTTCAAACTCACTAGAAACATCTTGATCTTGCAAGTCTTACCCATGAACCTGCAGGAGGTCTTCTGGGCAGGAAACCACCTGGATGTGTGAACTATTCAGGCTAGAATTTGTTCACTGATTCACAACATTGCAGTCTCCAGCGTATATTGAACATCTGCTGTTTGCAGAGGCCTGTGCTCAGGACGCAAAAGAGAAAGTAATGCCCTTCCCATTGAGGAGCTAGACATCTGGTCAAGGAGACAGGACACTCTCACAGTCCAAGGTCATACAGGCCAGTGAGCCATGAGCGTAATGGAAGCCAGTGCCAGAATTCAGACAAGGAATGGCCTGGAAGGTGGGGTGTCTTTGAGGGCTTAGGAGAGGAGGCAAGCCTTCAGTTAAGCCCTAAAGCAGAGCTTTAGAATTGGTGAGGATCAGGGAGTTCCCAAATGGGCCAATGACAAACAAAGGGATAATAGTTCTCCTTTATTCATTCATCCATTCGATCACTCATTCATTCATTCATTCATCCAACAAGTTTACTGAGCACCTACTATGTGCCAGGCACAGCAGTAAAAACACGAGAAAGTCACTGTCCTCAAGGAGAAGTCAGGTGAGAGAGCCAAGGCTTGAGAGCAGGGAACACAGCCTAGAAGAAATGGCTGGATTCTCACAATGGTTTGCTGCCGGGACAGGAGGAATAATCCATAGCTTCCAGGAAGTGGAAGTGGAGGGTTCCCCTTTGTGGGCAGCGTGAAGCGGGCAGGTGTGCTCTCCCCTGAGGTGTAGATCAAGGGCACATTTGGGAAAGACCTCACTATCATGTGCACTCTTGACACCACCCCACTTCTCTCACTAGCATCCCCCCTGCACATCATAATACAGACGCAGCAATGTAACCCACCCCTATCCCCCCACCTGTACACAAGCACACACAATGTCCCAGCACAATTCTCTCCCACCACGCACACGTAACTGGTGCCAAGGGTCTGGCCTCTGGATGTCCTGCCCCCCGCTCAGGCGCTCCCAGGACCAGCTCTGACCAAGACCTGGATAAAGATGAGCCAGGATAGATGATCTGTGTAGAGCCAGACCAGCGGGTGGCTCCTCCTGCTTCGGTCACCATGGCAACCTCTGATGAGGAGAGAAAACACAATCTCTGGAAGCTCCTGGAAGCTCCCTGGCTCCTGTGGGCAGCTCTGTGGGGCGCAGGCCTATGTCCCCCAGCCTCTCAGCCCCAGCATTGGTGCTCCTACAAGTCTGCAGAACACAGGCGGGGATCTCACTGCCTCCATCCAAGGCTGCCGCCGGAGTTCAGTCCTGAGTCCTGGCCCTGAGCTCCCTCTTTTAGTTGAGCACCAGGATTTATGAGTAAACCCAGACCAGAAAGCCTGCCTTGTCACAGCTCCAAGTCAGAGTCCCAGGCCGAATGACCCCATATCCACCTGGGGGAAAGCATTATCTGCTTTAGAAAAGGAAAGTAAAAGACTGAGGTATCAGTATGGCCTGAGCCACCCTGAATTTCTTTCTGTTTATAAAACAGGTTCTAGTCCACCGAGCCCTTCCCTCACTCTCATGCCTCTGCAGGGTGGATGCTGCATCACCCCATTTTTCAAAAGAGGGGCAGAGACCCAGGCAGTGAGGCAAGGTGACTCCCCAAGTCTCACTGCTCCCACTGGGGGTGGTTCTGGTCTCAGAATGCAGACCCACAGCCTGGGGAGCTGAGGTCCCCCTTTGATCTCAGCCTCTGAGCAGCTCTCAGTCACATGGGCCCTGCCTTGGTCTCAGGTAGGAGGTGGGAACATGCGCCTCTGCGGAGAGGAGGGAGGTGGCCTGGCCTGGCCTGGCCAAGACTGGGAGTCAGAGTGGGGGCTTTGGCTGCCTTTCCTGCAGCCCTCTGACTACCCCCGCCCCCCACACAAGCGCTGGCTATGGATGGGGAAGATGCTGCTTGTCCTTAGGCCACTCCTGAGCTCAGGGAATGACTCTCTGAGGAGGGTTTGAGGCTTAGTGACACAGGCAACACGCTCAACAGAGGTGCTGGCTTTCGGGAGTGACCCCTGACCTGGTTGGGGAGCATGACAGCCTCAGAAGGGGGTGAACGCTCAGAGGTGGCAGAAGGCTCAGCAGCGGACACAGAGCCAGAGGCACTGTGCCCCCGGAGCAGGCCCGCGGCTGTGGCCTGTCTCCTGCGGGGACATTTCTGCTATGAAGAATTGGCCATACTGTGGTTAAGGATCCTGCAGGATCCGAGTTTCCTCAGCAAGGCCGGCCCGGGGGATGGGATGTCTTCCTGCCATCATGTGCCCACCATTGCCTCCTATCCGCTTCTCTGTTGCTGGGAGCAGGGCCGGCCTGGACTGCAGGCAGGGCCTCACATGCCTGTGCAGAGCAGTCTGTGGCTCCGCTGTTGAGCGTACTGTGGGTGTCACCAAGCCTAAAACCAGAGTGTGTCAGTTTATGCACAAGGACCCATGGATGGCGCTTCTGCTGGAAGGAAGAGTGTAAGTTTACATGCATGAAGTTGTTATGGCCTCACCAAGCATTGCCTGTAGTAGACTGTAAATTAGGAAACATAGCTATGAATGCAGATGGACTCCTGGTAAAAGCTTCCTTAAGAGGATAATGGTCACCACCCCGTGGTTCTCCCTGGAGGTGGCACCAGCCCCTCTAAAGGACACATGGGGTCGTGGGGAGGGGCGTCACACTGTTTCATGACACTGCTCAGCCCTCAGTTATACATATTGCCTCCCCAAATGAGTTGTACGTTCCCCCTCATTTCAGCCAGGGCTCTTGGTTGTAAGCATCAAAAGACAACATTATTGTAAGGTGTTCACAGAAGTGGCAGGAGGTAAAGACTCAAACAGGCAGAAGCAGGGCTGCTGGGAAAACAGGAGAGAGTCCTGTGAGTGAAATGACCCTCTGAGACCAGTTCAGAGAGGTGCTAGGTTGTTACCCACACACGCCCCACACCACTTTTGACACCAGGTGTGTGAGTTTCCACACCAACTGATTCCCCAGTTCTCTGTAGCCACCAACTGGGTAGCCTGCACTTTAACTCAATTTGACACTGTCTACCTAAAGCTGACATCAGATTCCGCCAGTTAGGGGCTCAGTCCCACTAGACCAGTGATGGCAAACCTATGAGATGCGTGTCAGAGGTGACACGCGAACTCATTTTTTTCGTTGATTTTTCTTTGTTAAATGGCATTTAAATATATAAAATAAATATCAAAAATATAAATCTTTGTTTTACTATGGTTGCAAATATCAAAAAATTTCTATATGTGACACGGCACCAGAGTTAAGTTAGGGGTTTTCAAAATGCTGACATGCTGAGCTCAAAAGGTTCACCATCACTGCGCTAGACTGTCCCCCACATCACACATCAATCACAAGTCCCAGGTTGTCACCTGTATTTCTAAATGACTGGCTATCAATCAGGTGTGAGGGAGGGGTGCAGAGCTCCCAGGCCCTCCCAGGCATGTTGCCCTCCCAGCACCCCCTGTCTTCCCCAACCTGGAAGCTCTCTGAACCCCTTCAGTTAGGTTTTTTTTTTTGGAGGCCTCATTAGATAGGCATGATCTATCACCTGGTTATTTCCCCTGGCCACCGGCGCTATCCTGAGGGGCTATCCAAGTGTCAGCTCATTGACATGAGCTCCAGTGGGGCCGAGAGAGCCTTGCTATGAGTAACAAAAGATGCTCCTTTCATTTGTATCAGTATGCAGCTGTCCCAGGAGCTGGGGACAAAAAGCAGACATTATAACAGAGGTTTTCCTATCACTCTGGTCATCTAGAAGATTAAAAGGGTTTTTAGGAGCCCAGCAGTGGTGGCTCAGTGGTTAGGTGTCAACCTATGAACCAGGAGGTCACATGCCCAAGTTGCAGGCTCAATGCCCAGTAGCGGGTGTGCAGGAGGCAGCCAATCAATGATTTCTCATCATTGATGTTTCTATCTCTCTCTCTCCCTCTCCCTTTCTCTCTGAAATCAAATATAAATATAAAATGTAAATATAAGTATATATTTTAAAAGGGTTTCAGGAGCTCTGTTTCAGGAGCTGGGGGTAGAGACCAAATATATTTCTTATTATATCACAATAACAGACCCCGCAACAGTCCTTTTTCAGGGATGGCTTAGCTAATCCCACCTTCCCCACAGGTCACATCTGCCTCCGAGGCTGGATGTGGACCACAAATGAACCCCACCTGACCCTCCATTCTGCCCTCACACACCAGATTCAGAGGCCTGGGCCTGGGCATCTGATTGGCCAAGTTCAAATCACATGTTTGCACCTGGTTGCCATGGCACCTGGTGGCCAGGGAGGAGAGAGGACGTGATCCTCTGGTTTCAGAGGGCAGGTGCCCAGCCTGTTTGCTCTCCCGCACAAAACAGGGAGCTCCCTACCAACAGTAAACGGCAAACAAACCGAAGACAAATATCAACAAATATTGGCCATGTTATTCTATATTCTTTTTCCAATACATGCTTATGTTGGCTGCAAAGGTCAGAAACCCAGTCAAAGAAGCTTAAGCAAAGAGAGTATATAAGCTATATAATCAAGGTCAGGTGGTGGCTTCCAACAGGGCTGAGGGCCTCCGGCTATCTCACATGCTTGGCTTGGTTCGTCAGGCAGCCCCTCTGCCTGTGGTGAGCGAGATGGTGAGCCAGCAGCCCCAGCCAGCAGGGAACATGCAGCTCCAGGGTGGTTCTGGTGCAAAACCCCAGGAGGGCTCTGATTGGCTCAGCTCGAGTCATGTGACCGCCCTGAGGCCAGAGAGGGACCAGCAGTCCCCAGCAAGCACATGGAGGGGTTCCCCATAGGAAAAAAAATGCTCCTTCAAGAAGGAGGGAAGGGATATTGAGTGGAAATTGCCTGATGATGCTGGACAGGGAGGAGGGCCTAGAGCTGTATGTGGGATACTGAATGGCCCTGTCTGTGTGCCAGCACCTAGTCCTGGTCCTTGATGCAGGGTGAGGCCGCTCCTGTCTTCCTAGGGCCTGACAGCCTGTGTCCAGGACTCTGAGGTTAGGGCAGGTCTGATAAGGGCAGGCGGTGAAGGTGCCATCGCAGGAAGTCCAGGTCCACTCTGCTTCCCTGAGCCTGTCCAGACCGGCTCAGACCTGAGCAAGTATAGGTCACAGTGAGTGAGAGTGTGTGTTGGGGGTGGGGGGATAGGAGAGGGGAAATCTGTTCCATTTGCTCATTTAGCCCATGAACATTTAAAGAGAGCAGCATGGCGCTAAGTGCTGGAGGTTCCAGGATACAAAGCCTGGTTCTCACCTTCATGAAGCTCGGTCTGGTGGACGACACCATCAAGAAGGTCCTGGCCTAGATGGTGTGGCTCAGTTGGTTTGAGTGTCATCCCGTGCACTGAAAGGTCACTGGTTCAATTCCTGGTCAAGGGCACATACCCAGGGTGCAGGCTTAATCCCAGGTTGGGGTGTGTACAGGAGGCAACAAATTGATGTTTCTCTCTGTCTATTCCCTTTCCTGTCCTCTCTAAAATCAATAAAAACATAAAAAGAAAAAAAAGAAGGTCCCTGGTAGAAGTGCTGTGGCTTGAAAGGGCCAGTAAGTCTAGTGGTTACAAGCCAAGGTGGAGCCGGCTGCAGGGGTTCAAATCCCAGCTTCACCACTTAGTTTTGTGACCGTGGGCAAGCTATTCAGTCGCTCCGTGCCTCGGTCTCCTCGTCTGTGCAATGGAGACAATGATGATACTTGCCCCAGAGGGTTGTTGTGGGGACTAAATGTGTTAGTGCATGTAAAGCTCTTAGAACAATGCCTGGCGTGGTGTGCTCTGAGTAAGCATTAGCTAATATTGTTGTGATGACATCATTGTTTCTCTGAAGTGCTCTTGTTGCACACACTGCTCGGGCAAGTTAAGGAAAACTTCCTGAAGGAGAAAATTCCCGAGAACTGAGGCGTAGAGGGAAGGGAAGGGCATTGCAGGCTGAGGGAACAGCTGGTACAAAGTCGCAGGCCTGAGAGAGTGTGGAATTCAGTGGGACGGGAGTGCTGGACAGGAGAAAAAATGGAACGGTTCTAGCGAAGAACCTAAGACCGGAAGGAGCAGGCACAGGCCCATAGGTCCAAACAGGGAGCGGGCAGCTTTCTAGTTTCTCAGAAGAATGTACTGCAACAGGTCTGAGAGAGACAGACAGACAGACAGAGACAGAAAATGGGCCAGCAGCCCCCTGTACCATCCCCTGCCCTCGGAGCCCATCTAGGAAGTGGGTTTGAAAGTTGTCCAAGTGAACAGATTAGGTCATCATGAGGCGAGGTGTTGGCTGAGTGACTGAGCTGCACCCACATGGCTCCTCCGGCAGCCAGAGGAATTAGCTCATGGCTGGCACAGCCCTTCCCTCCCACAGCCACCGTGGTCTGGAGCGAGCCAGGCAGCCTGCTTGAACAGCAGCCGCTGCGTGCAGAAAGGCATGTCCCCACTGCAAAAAGGCCCACATGCCCCAGGGCTGGTCCCTTGCAGGGGGTGGGGTGGACTGCCTGAGAGAGACTCACCTGGGCCTGGGGGGACTATGGTCTGACCTTGTTTTTCCAGCTGCCCCAGGTCCCAGGCCTGGCTTTCCTTCTCAGGCTCTCGCCTTTGCAAAGCCCAGAGTGAGAGAAAGTGTGTAGGAAGGACTTGGGTTAGGTGTAAAGAAAGCCTGACTGTCCAAGCATTAGAGGGTCCCTCCTCCAGAGCCCACACCCTGGAAGTTCCTGGTTTGTCCAGATAAGTGGAGGCCCTCACTGCCCTTCGGCCCAGGAAGCTGGCCATTGCTCCTCTTCCCCCTGCACCTGGCTGGCACCTCTCCTGCAGCTCAGACGGGGTCCAACTCAGTCATGCCTGGCCTGGCCTGCATGGGTGACATTCTAGCTGGGAGGGAGGGAGAAACCCCACTGGACCCTGGGGCACTGGGACATCCAGAGAGGCAGTGTTCCCTGGTTCAGTGACCAGGAGGACAGATTCGGTTTCAGCAAATCCTGGGGAGTGCTGGGGGCGACAGGAGGCAGTCGAGGACTTGGTCCCTGCAGGTTGCACATGACCACACCTCCTAAAGGGCCGAGTCCCTTACGTGCTGTGATGATAGTAATAATCCTCAGGTGGGTACCACTCTTTACAGTTTGCAGAGCTTTCACTGGTAAGTCCAGCTGATTCTCACAGCATCCTTGAGAGGCAGATGGGGAGGAGGGTGCCAGTGCACAGATTAGGAAACTGAGGCCAAGAGGAGAGGGCTGATTCCAGGGTCTTGCATCCCACCCCAGTCCTTGCTCTCACCTCATGGCTAACACAGTCAAACCTGGGTCACCTGGAGCCCCAGGCCATGAGCTGGGGTGTTTACTAGTAAAATGTGAGCAGGGAGGGAAGGGAGTGGGTATATTGTGGTGATTTTGTAAACTGGGCTCTTTTTCCTCCTCGCTATGGCAGACTTCATCTGGCGTGATGAAAATGCAATTGAGACCTGAAAATCGGGTGGGAGTGGGGAGGTGGGGCCCACCGACTTCATCTCAGTTGGCTTTCAAGGAAGGACGGAAGGGTGTGGAGATGGGCTCGGGTCAGGGGCCACCAGGATGACTGCTCAGGGCAGTCCGAAGGGGCCATGTGGGGCTATGACTGATGTGGCACGGATAGGTCTTAGCATCTTAAGGATAATATTTTTTAAATTAAATTTATTGGGGTGGCATTGGCTAATAAAATTGTAAAGGTTAAGAATAATACTTTTTAAAGTGTGACTTTAGAGGTATACTTTTTTGAAATACACCACTCACCAGGTTAAGGGCTCACTATTTGCTACTTTAATCCTCACCATGATGGATGAAGCCCACGGTATTACCCCAGTGTCTGCTTCATGAGCGAGGGACCTCGGCAGTCCCGCAGGGCCCTGCGCCTGGGTTAACGCTCTGCTGTTGCCATCTTAAAGGTCTTCATTCTTTTTAAAAGGAGCCCTGCATTCTCATTTTGCACCGAGTCGGGCAGATTACATAGCTGGTCCTGGTGACCCCCACTTCTCAGAAGAGGATGTAGAAGCAGCGTGGTCATAACACAATATGCCCACGATCAGAGTTGGGTGCCCCGGAGTCTGACCTGAAGGCCCCCACCCTCTGGAGTAGAAAGAGGCTGATTAGAGTCTGAAGACTGTGCCTAAGTCCCACTCCTGCCACCTGCCCGGGGCCAGGGGTGTGCCCTTCAGCCCTCCCCGCTGTGGAATGGGGTGATCCCTCCTGCTGCTCGGGGCTACTGGGAGGAGCAGTGGTGTGCACAGGGGTGCTTTTACACACTCCCTAAGGCTCAGCGGATTGAAGGATCATCATTAGCTGACTCACAGTGCGCTGGTGCTCCTGTTAATGCCCCCAAGTTGCCCTGACGTTGTCTTCACAGGCCTTCTCTGAATTGATTTAGAAACTGATAATTAACATAACCTCCCCCTTCCCAAGGAGGCAGCCTCATAAAGTCATCCAGTCAGAACTGTCGCCCACCCCAAAGGGGACCCTTCCCTAACAGGTTCTCCCTCCACTGTAGATGCCCTGCCGTCTTCCGTGGGTGCGTAGCTGGGGGAGATGGAGGGCACGTGAGACTTCCCATTAGTGTCATCTGCTCATGGTTGCCTGCAACTAGATCCTCTCCAAAAAGCATTGCTGGGAATAATCAGAGCTCCTGTGTCAGTGGGAAGAAGCCTTTCTGGGGTGAAGCCGCCCCAAGGCACACTCAAAACAGATTCTGGCATCTCAGCAAAGAGGTAGACGGCGCCTGGGAGTGGCCCCAGAAAGCGACTAATAGGTCTTTAGAAGAGATTCTAAAGACGCCTGTGTGACCACGTGACTGCACAGAAAGACACCCATGAGAACACCCCACTTAAGCCTACAGAATACATGGACCAACCTTAGTTCTGCCAATGCCCCAAACCCAGGAGGTTGGTATTATGGCCACATTTTACAGGCAAGGAATCGGAGGCTCGGCTAGCCTGACAGCACCCTCAGCTAAGGCCGTCTGATTCCACATCTGGGGTTTCTATCTAGGAACCCTGGCCTCACTCAGACCCCTTGGGGAGCTTTAATATACACGGAGTTCCACTCCAGATTAACTGAGTTACCACCCCCCAGGAGTGCGGCCTGGCAATGCACCATTTGTGGAAATTCCTCAGGGGATCCCCACCTGTGTGGTTGGAGGTGAGATCCAGGTTTCCCTACCATCAATTGGGGTGGAATAGTCCTCTTCGTTCCTCAGGGGTGCCCCAAAGCAGGGGCAGCAGAGCATGGGAAAAGGGCAGCCAGTCTTCCTCTGGGCAGGTTACAGCACAGACGGTCATTGTAGAAACACCTGGAACAGACAGCAAGCTCTGCTCTTCTTGAGCACCTCATGCCCTCGTGGGAGAGAAGCTACACCGCCTCCCTGAGTGGCCCCACCTGTGTTTTCATTTTGCTCCCCTCCAATTCTGCCTCGTCCTATGCCTGCCCACCATCACCCAGTGCCCAGTCCCCTCACCCCAGACAAACAAGCACATTCTCAGTTCTTTTTTCCTTGCAAAGACCTTTTAAAAGGCACCTACAAGTCAATAAAAGTCTCTTCCTCCCTCTTCCACACCAAGGTGGCACCCTCTCCAGGCTGCAGATGCCCTGTGTTTTCCAAGGAAGCTGTGTCTAGGACGCTGTTCCATATCCCTTCATTCTTTTTCACAGCTTGTCCCAGCACAGATTTCTTAAACACCCCGGAAGCCAAGAAGTTCCCTCCATAGTCTGAGTCAAATGGTCCTGCTCTGATATACCCTGTGGGTGCAGGGACTTGGAGGGGGGCGCGGCAAGGTCTAACTCCAGGTCACTTCTCTGCCCTGTGCCCTGATATTATGGGGCAAGTACCGTGGCTCAACCTTCTCCCCAGAGGTGGGGAAGCCAAATCAGATGAGGGAGCCGAAGCCCTTGCCCAGGAGGCACTGCTGTGTGGGCAGGACCGTGATAATCACCTTCCCAGAATGGTGAGTCACCTGAATTCATCGGCTCTTCCTGGGCTGCAGGTCTATTTGCTTCCTCCTCTGAAGGTGAAGTAGGTGTTGTTTTGGGAGGAAGCAGCTGAGAGTGGCTGTAGGACTGGCCGTGAGGAGCTGGTGCCTGAGGACAGGTGCTGTGGTGGCTGGGGTGGGCGGGGTCAGTGGCCCCAAGGCACACCTGCGCTGCTTGGGGACCCTCAGGCAGCTGCCCTCACTGGAGACCTGAGCCCTCAGAATCCAACCACCTTGGGGTGGGCGGGGTCAGTGGTTTCTGGCCCCAAGGCACACCTGCGCTGCTTGCTGCTTGGGGACCCTCAGGCAGCTGCCCTCACAGAGACCTGAGCCCTCAGAATCCAACCACGTGCCCCTGTCCTGGCTAATTGCTGGGAGCTCTTCGGTGAGTCATTTAACCCCTGAGAGACTCAGGTGTCTCACATGTAAAAAGTGGATAAAAGCAAGGAATCACAGGCTTGCAGTGAGGACGATGGAGTAACAGAGGCGCAGCCACTTCATAAATCGTGAAACCCCGTACAAAGTATTGGTTTATTATGAACTCCTCTGCACCAGGTTAAGGCATTAAAATCGCCTCATGTCTAGTCTTGAAGTCGCAATTGGCAGCCTTGTCACTGAACCTGTCAGTGTCCCCTGCCCAGGAGCGCGCAGGCCCTGCTCACTGCCTTCACTGACTGTTCGCATCCTTCCTCAGGGCCTCCCTGGACTGGCCAGCAGCTTCTCGCCACCTGCCCTTCCCCACAAGGAGGGAGCTGCATCCCCGCCCATCTCTGATCCCGCCTGCATCTCCGGGACTGATAGATCTTCTTGGCAAAGCTGCCCCAAAGATTCCTGCTAACGCCTGTCTGTTCCTGCCTTGTGCGGAGCACGGCGCCCACGGGACTCCGGAGAGAATCTTAAACCCAAAGCTCTACCGTTGCTCTGGACGGCTCCCTGTGCGCTCCTGCCTCGTCCCTCTCAGCTCCGGGAGCTGCTCACACCCCAGCGATGCCCATGGGAGCCTTGGCCCCAGCTGGGTGAGACCACTCCAGAGTGGGCCCCAACCTTACCAGCCACCAGGACTCCCTCATCACCTCCACCACCTCCCATGTCCGACTGCCCAGCAGGCTCTAGGATGTCTGTGCCCCAGATCCAGGTGGAAGAAGTGGGGGTGGGGGAAGAGGTGCTGGCGGGAGCAGCCCCGCCTTCTGACGACCACCTCCGGAGCCTGAAGGCCCTGACTGAGAAACTGAGGCTGGAGACCCGCAGGCCCTCCTACCTGGAATGGCAGGCGAGGCTGGAGGAGCAGGCCTGGCCCTTCCCCAGGCCGGCTGCTGAGCAGCGGGAGTGTGGGGAGGAAGAGCCCTCCCTGCCGCCGAGAGAGCCCAGGCAGCACCCACCACCTAATGCAGGTGCCAGCCAGGATGCCGGGACCGGGTCCACAGGCAAGCTGGAAGGCTTTGAGAATATCGATGAGGCCATAGCCTGGCTCAGGAAGGAACTGGTAAGTGGCTGCCCCTGCAAGGATCCCCAGATGCCATTCTCTGTGTGTGTCTGTCTCTATCTCTGTCCCCCTCTCTCTCTGTTTCTGCCCCATCTCTACCTCTCCCAAGTGCACATCTGTCATTTCCTATTAAATCAAAGGTAAGCTTTATGGCCATGTAGTTACACAACATCCCTGCATCAATAAGCCCCTGATCACAGGTACTTATGAAGCAAGTGTTGCCCATGAGAACCTGAGCCCATGAAGGTGTCCCCCGCCTCCCCCAGTGCCACTCCTAATGTTAGTCTATGGAGGCAGAGCCTGTTTGGTTGTTCTGCACAATCCCCAAAAAACACATCCCCACTGGGGCCTGGAATCCCCCATGAGTTGAAATAACCGTGGCTGGGGCCGGGGGTGTTCTTTTTTTTGGTTTTAATCTTCGATATTGAGACTGCTTCTTAAAACGCGCCTTTCCTCTATGTCAGCGGTTCTCAGCCTTTCACAGGGTGGCCTAAGACCATCCTGCATATCAGATATTTACATTACAATTCATAACAGTAGCAACATAAGAGTTATGAAGTAACAATAAAAATAATTTTATGGTTGGGTCACAACATGAGGAACTGTATTTAAAGGGCCGGAAGGTTGAGAACCACCGCTCTATGTCTTTAGTAACTGGGGTGTAAATTGATTTGCATAAAAGATGGGGCATCTGTGGGTTCTTTGTGTCACTGGGTGCTCAAGGGGGTGCAGGAGGGGAGGGGAGATGGACCCACGGTGGCCAGGACAGATCCTGGAAGTTGCCCTTTCAATTCCTGAGGCTGAACTGCTTTCATTTGTTTTCATAAAGAGGAGCAAAGAATATTTCCATTAATCAAGGACTCAATTTGTTGGTTTAGGGTTCATTTGAGGTTCTATTGCTTTGGGGAGCAGAGGCTTTTACTTTCTAAGTGAGCATTCCCCATTGGCTCCCTTTGGGGTAGAGAGCAGAGACGGAGTTCACTGTGTGTAAACCAGTGGGGAGCTCTCTAGAGCTTGTCCTCATCCTGTAGCATCAGAGAGAGGTGCCTCTCAACCCAGGCTGCAAATTAGAATCCCCACAGAAACCTGGAAACCTCCCAAATCCTAGACCACATCCCAGACCAATCAAATGAACACCTTGGGGGGAGGGGGAGTTGAGGACCCAGGAATCAGTGGTTCTTAAAGCTCCCAGGTACTTCACAAGCACAACCTAGGTCAGTTCAGTGACGGCGAACCTTTTGAGCTGGGCATGTCAGCATTTTGAAAAACCCTAACTTAACTCTGGTGCTGTGTCACATATAGAAATTTTTTGATCTTTGCAACCATAGTAAAACAAAGACTTATATTTTTGATATTTATTTTATATATTTAAATGCCAGTTAACAAAGAAAAATCATCCAAAAAAATGAGTTCGCGTGTCACCTCTGACACGCGTGTCATAGGTTTGCCATCACTGACCAAGGGGGTGAACCATTGCCACAGGCCCACGGGCCATGCTCATATTTGTTGCCAAACCATTGCAAGCCAAGCAGAACAAGTTGTCTGGCCAGCGTATGCTAGCTGAGAGGAGGAAGGTAAGTCAGGTCGAGGACAACCGTCAGTAATGAATAGAATAATCCTCCATAGGTGGAGGGAGGAACATTGTTACGACTATCTTGGCTGTCAAAGGCTGTGTTGGTTCCGAGTTCCTCAGCCAGGGAACTGACCCCTCTGGGTGCAGGAAATTGGAAGAACAGATGAGTGACAGTAGGTAGGTGGGACATGCTTTATTACGAGCAAAGCAGCCAGCAACTGGCTGGTCAGTGGCAGCTTATATACACCCTCAAACAAAAGCAGCCTCCTGCCAATTAGTGACGCTGGCTTGCTCGTGCTACATTAACATAAACAGGTTATCTAAGAATGCGTGGGTGTGGGGGCAAAAGGAGAAACAAGATTGGAGGGAGTCCCACCCCTCACTCCATTACATCTTTGATTCTTACAACAGGCCTGTGTGATTACAGTGATTGTGCCCCTTTTACAGACGCATAAACCAAGGCTCATAGAAGTCAGACGACCTGCCTAGAATCATATGATTAGTAGGTGGCAGAGCCAGAGCTTGAACTCAGCCTTTCCCACTGGGAGTAGAGCACTTTGGGGAGAGAGAGCGAGCCAGGAGATGAAGCTGGAGAGATAGCCCTCCTGCAGAGGGCGCTCAAACATGCCATCCTGGCTGCAGGGTAGAGAATCGCTTAGAGCAGCCACTCAGACTCTACTGTGCATACAGGTCACTGGGGTCTCTTGTTTAAATGAAGATTCTGATCCTAAAGATCTGAGATGAGATCCATGATTCTGAATTGCCACCAAGCTCGACGGTGATGCTACCCTGCTGGTCCACAGACCACAGTTTGAGAATCAGGACTGATAGGCAGGCAAGACTGGGGCTAGGGGACTAACAAGGTACCTCAGAGGAGCCCAGGCA
>NW_006299263.1:2652466-2653849 GCF_000327345.1 Myotis davidii | reverse complement strand
ACCCTGCGCCCTGTCCCTTTTGGCTAGGGGCTCGGCCAACGAATGGGAACAATTCACAGCATCCTGCACTGAGGGTCCAAGAACCCAATTCTTTCAGAAGAGTGTATGTCTAAGGTCAAAAACAACCCAAACACCAAAGGGCAGGCAGGCCAACTCAAATGCATGCAATTCTGCCCTTTTAGGAGATTAAACAGTAACAAGGCAACTCGTAAAATCCTGATTGATTTAAAAACAAGATTTCAGCATTTGAATAATAAACCCATTCTTCTGTTTTTAAGTCTCAGTCAAAACATTAAACTCCATGTCATTGTTTTTTTCTAATTTATCATCTGTTAACTCATTCAAGGTATTACTTAAAATTACCAGTTCTTTTTTTAACTCAATGAAAGTAGTTTCAAATCACTTTTAAGCCCAGAATCAAGTGTTCTCTCCACCTGAGCAAGCCCTCTCTGCTGATTTGTCCGGCTCAGGTGCAGATTTGTTTTCCCCCCTGAAGTGGCCGAGAGAACAGACTAGAAATCTGTAATTCTGTCATGTGTGGCTGTTATCCCTACAGAAAGCCAAACACTCAATATGACCGATGTTTTGGCTTAGTTGTGGGTTTGTGCCCAGTGGTTCTCTGACCTTCATGAGGCGGTCCCAGCAGCAGTTACCGCAACCAGCAAGGCGTTGGTTGTCAATGTTGACCCTTTTAGAGGCAGGCCATGCTGGTCTGGAAAGATCAGCTTCTCTGGCCTCTACCTCCTGCAAGTCCAGCTCAAAGACACACAGTGACTACCTGGATCTTGACTTGTTTCCAGGTCTTTAAAGGCTCCCAACTGCTCCCTCAGGGGTCTCCTTTCCCTCTCACTTTCCACCAAAGGAAATGACAGTCACTCTTGACTGCCCTCAAGGACTTTCAAGTAGAATGGGTGTATGTTTTTTTCAGGCTCCTGTGGTGGGAGATACAAGGAAGGTGTTGCTCATCAAGGTGTAGCTATTGGCATTGCCCCTCCAGGTAGGAAGACCTGAGTATTCAGACAGGGCTGCCACCTCTGCCCTAGGTGGCTTTGGGCCACCTGGCTCCTCCAGGCCGACATCCAGCTCTGCTGTTCATGGGAGACAGACTCAGAACCTGGTTATGTGGCCATTGTGCTACTCTGATATTTCCAGACTGCTCACCTGGCCAGAAGGTCGCAGCCTTCAGCTTCCCACCTTCGGTCAAGTGGCCTGGACTGGGGTGGGGGCAATGTTCCAGGAAAGGGGAGCTAGAGAGAGCACGGCCCTGAAGCTGTGGGACTGAGCCCTCTGGCTGAATTCAGAAAATATCACAAATGCATCTGAGTGTGTGTGTGATTTCAGAGCCAGCAGCCAGGGGCCGGGGGGGGCGGGGACGGAGGGGGG
>NW_006299263.1:2637226-2652448 GCF_000327345.1 Myotis davidii | reverse complement strand
CTCTCTCTGTCTCCTCTCTTTAATCCCGCTGCAGTGTCCCCCTTGCCAACCTGTAAGGCAAAGAAAAGGGAGAAATCTTCTGCTTGGCCCGTGTGATGCCAAACGAAAACAAAGCATTCCAGCTTCCTCCTAAGGGGTTGTCTTTGTAGCGAGAATCCCTGGGTGTGGGCAGATATTTTTCTTTTAGCTTCACGCAAAGTGCTGGATCCCTGCAGACAGAGCCCCTCAAAGGTGTTTATGGTTGTTAGAGAGAACAAAAGGAAACCTGACAAGTTTTCATCATTCCAGGGCCTGCTGTGGCAGGAGGCTGTAGCCTTGGACTCCACTGGCCCCTCTGTGGTGGCAGCTTGAGTTGCTCCTCCCCTGGTTAACCCTCTCCTGCCTGTGCTTGGCAAGCAGATGACGGGGCTGTCCAAGCCCAGCCCGCTGAGGCCGGTCATTTCTGCTGAATGAGATGGTCAAATGACAGTTCAAACTCACCGCGCATCTTTCGAGGGGGATGGAGGTGAGAAATGTGAAGATGGCGGCCACTTTAATGCCTTCCATCTAGGGAGCAATTTGTGGTCCCAGAGGCCTGATACGTACCATTTTCTGTGAGTGGCTTGGAGGTATTTGCTATTCCCATTTTACAGATAGGAAGGCTGAGATTCAGAAACGATGAGCCCGAGAGTCACAGATGTTGACTTGCCCAAGGTCAGATGTAAGGGTTTGGCTAAACCAAGACATAGACCTGCATGTCCTGGCTCTGGCTCCAGAGGTTTTTCCTTGGTACGAGGTATAGATACATCAAATGTCTGAGTCATGGTGGATATGATTTGTCAAAAAGCCCACATCTGAAACCCTGCAATTATAGAAAGGGATGTGTGTAAAGGGTTACAGAGTGCGATTAGCAATGTCTCATAACAGCCTTTAGCAGGGACAGGGCAGCCATGCCCATTCTATGATGAAAATAATAACTTGTTCAGAGCCACCAGGTGCTGGCGGAGCTGGGTTCGATCCACAAGAGAATTTCTAGTCCAGGTGACCCTTTGCTCCCGGTGAAGTCTTTTCAGTCTGTGTCGAGCCTCTCAGCCTGTCCACCCCAGCGAGCTGCAGGAGGAAACAGTGTTCTATTCCCCTGACCAGAGGCTGGCCCTTTTGTGGTTACTACAGAATGTACAGACCAGCGGTTCTCAACCTGTGGGTCTCGACCCCTTTGGCAGTCAAAAGACCTTTCACAAGGGTCGCCTAAGACCATCCTGCATATCAGATATTTACATTACGATTCATAACAGTAGCAACATTACAGTTATGAAGTAGAAATGAAAATAATTTTATGGTTGGGTCACAACATGAGGAACTGTATTTAAAGGGCCAGAAGGTTGAGAACCACTGGGCTAATGAAAAGAAAATAGGATTCCACCGAATCTCCGATCTATCTACTCCAGGATTTCTGTGAGGATCAAATGAGATGAGGCCTGGGAAAACACTTCACAGACATTTGGTTATAGTGTAAACTGTTTCCACCTGGGTATAAAACAAGTCGTGTTCCTGGGCTGAAGAAACTGCAAGGAGGCTAGTCGTAGCTAGGGAGAGGAAGCCGGATATTGCTACTTGATGTCATTACCTGGATGGAGGGAAGGACAATTAGCATATTAACCCTTTATATCAGTGGTTCTCAACCTTGGCTGCACATCAGAATCACCTGGGAATCTTTTTAAAATCCTGATTTCTGGGCTTCATCCTCCGGAAATTCTGTTTCTTCGTTATGGGATGGGGCCACAACATTAGTAACAAAGAAACAGAATTTCCAGAGGATGAGGCCCAGAAATCTGGATTTTAAAAAGATTCCCAGGTGATTCTGATGTGCAGCCAAGGTTGAGAACCACTGATATAGATAGATTAGGGAGAAAAAAAAATAAAAGACAAAAGAAAGATAAGAACCAAACTCCTCTCTCTCTTGCCAATGTAATTGGTACACATTCCTCATCCTATAGTCTGCGGATTTAAAAAAAAAATGGCATAGAATCTCCTAGAATAAGATAAGAAAAATGAGGCCTGCAATCCCCAAAAACTTCCTACTTGGCATGAGAGCTGATGAGGTGGGGACTGTGGACCAATGAGATGAAGTGGACTGGGAATCAGGAGGTCTCCCCTCCCTTCCTTTTCTTGGCTGTCTTGCAGTGCCAAGGAGAGGGCAGAGGGAAGGAGAAGAGGTCTGATGGTTGTGTCCAACCAGAATAACAACAGCACAAGGCAGTCTCAGGGTATAAGACACAGGCAGGGTCCTTTGATCCAGTCCCATCTATTCAATACAACCCACGTTCACTAGTACCTGGTCCTAGGTGCTGGTGTGGGTGGAGGCCCAGGTGAACGTCTTCATGGGGTTTCTCCCTTTGTGAAGGAGACAGACAAGTAAACACAATGGCAAGGTGTGACAAAAGCTATACAATAAATGTACTTCCAAAGTGCTTGGGGGAGCTGAAGTCCACGCTGAGTGGTCACCTTGTGCCAGGCACAGTGGGCAATGAAATTAACCAAAGGAAAATACACAATCCCCCAGCCTCCCCCGCAACCAAATCCACACCTTTAAGCATAACTGACATTAAGCTTCTCCTTATTTCTCCTATAATAATTAAAACCCTGTTCCTCCGATGGCCACCCTCCTGGTTTAATAAATATACAACCTGCTAGTGACTAGTGGGTAGTGTGGGCGAGGCTCCAGGACATGTGTTAAAAATATGGAGCCGCCCTGACTCTCCGTAGAAGTTCTGATCCCGTACACCTGCAGTGGTGTCAGGAGTTTAACAGGTGCCTGCGGGTGATTCTCGGGCCATTGGCTCATTAACCGGTCACAGGCAGATTGGGAAAAGCATAAAATTTCTAACTAGATTAGACTTCCAATTAGGTTCTACCACATCTTAGCTGGGTGACTTTAGGAAAACCAACTAGCCTAGCCCTGGGCTTTGTCACTGGAAAATGGGGGTAATAAATACCTACCTGGCAGGGTGTTATGAGAGGACAGTGAGGAGGGCAGGAGAAAGGCACTGAGCACCTGCCAAGGTCTAGAGGTTATGCGCATTCACACACATCACATCATTCAAAAGGCACTATCACTACCCCCATTGTACAGAAGAGAAAACTGAGGTGAAGCAATTGCCTATGATCAACCAGCAGAGCATGGATTTGAACCCAGATCCACCTGACCTCTGAACCCCTGCTTTGAACGGCTGCTACCAGCCAATTGCTCCTGTGAGCAAATGAGTAGGAGTACACTTTGTATTTCATCAAGTTTTATGCTCATTCAACACGTTCTCTCAATTCCTGAAACTTTGGGCCATTACTCTCCAAAGTTTACTCAATTTAGCTCTCTTTCTAAGAACACCCCGTCTCTCTTCCTTATTATAATCGAAGGCCAGGTCTGGTGGCAGATGGGTTCAGAAGGGACTGTCCAAGCCTGAGGCATGCCCGTGGCTGGGCAATTGCTTTCTGAGGATGCATTATTTTACAAGCTTCTGGACCCACCCCCCTTCCCAGGCTGCTGCCAGGGTCTGAAAAACTGGGCACTGCCCAGTGGGTGTTGGTCATGCCCCTGTGTGCGGGCCTGAGCCAGTCACAGCCAGTGAGCAGACAGAAGCTGGGGAAAAGTCACAGAGAGGCTCATTCAAGGAGGCCAAGTCCTTGGCAGCATGGAGAAGGGCTCCATGTTTGTGCCAAGGGCCTGGTTTCCAGGAGCCACAGCTCTCGACTATCGAGCCAGAAGCTGCTCAGGAGAAGGCAGGTTCCAAGAGGCTGAGAAGCCTCTCTTCTCCCATCCAGCTCTCCCCTAAGGCAGGCACCCACCCAGCTCCCACCAGGGCAGGCACCCACCAGGCTCCCACTAGAGGTTCCAAGAGGCTGAGAAGCCTCTCTTCACCCACCCAGCTCTCCCCTAAGGCAGGCACCCACCCAGCTCCCACCAGGGCAGGCACCCACCCAGCTCTCCCCTAACGCAGGCACCCACCCAGCTCCAGTGACTGAGGAGGACAAAACCTTCTTTCTGATTGTGCTAATTCTAATAGTGCTAGTTAGAATTATGAGCAGAACCTTCAACCCTAGAGCAGGAAGGAACCAAAGGATGGTCAGCCCTGAGTTCTCAGTGAGGGAAGATGTGCGGAGAGATTCTATGATTTCCCATCAGACAGCTGTTCTCCGGCTCCGGCTCCGGCCCAGCCCTCTCTTGTCTCACACTCGTGTCAGCAGCCCCCATGGTCAGTGCTGGCCACATTTCACAGTACTCAACAGTTCCAGGGTCTTCCTGAGTGCCCAGGGTGGGCAGGGCAGGGTGGGGGTGTTAGCAAAGAAATGTGCGGATGGTCTTTCTCCGTTGCTATTAGAAGTGGGGTTCTGGGGGTGCTGCTGGAATAAGTATTTCCGGAGGACACCAAAAGAGGATGTGGTAGAAAGCTTTATTTGCTTGGAATCACATCCCTTGGTTTCTAAAGTCCCATTTTCCTTAATCCAGTCCTGGAAAACCAACAGCGGGGGGTTCAGGAGAGCTAGAGGCAAAGCCAGTGTCCAGGTTTCCGTTCCGTGGTGGAGCTGTGTCCAGCACAGCACCTTTTGTGTACCCATTCTCCCATCAATGGACACCTGGGTTATTGTGAATAATGCTGCTGTGAACTGGGGTGTACAAGTAGCTGTGTGAGTCCCTGCTTTCCTTTTTTGTGGGTACACACTGGAAATAGAATTGCTGGATCACATGGTAACTCTATGTTTCATTTATTGAGTAACTGCCATATGTTATCCACGTCATTTTACTGCAGGCTTTGTCTTCATTTCACCAGCCTAGAGGCAGGAGTCAGCCCTCTTCTAACTCCCTCTAAATCACCAGTGACCCATAAGACTTGACTAAAGAAACCTCACAGCAAACCACTTACACACTCATTTTAGATCTTCCTGCCTCTGGGTTTCCTGGCTGGCTTTCCTCCTGTGTGTCTCCTCTCTCCCGACCTGGGCCTCTCACCACCCCGACACCTCACCAAGCCCAGCCAAGGCAATCTCCTCCTACAACTGCTGCCTTTACTTACTTAATCCTGCCCTGGGGGATTCACCTTCTACCTTAAAAAACAACTTGAGAAGCATTCTTGTCTGACACGGGAAACACACCTGTGTTGGCTACAGTCAAGCATAGACCACAAACACTGTTATTCCAGGAGACCACGGGTCAGCCGCCAACCCCTTCATGTGCTTTCTCCCCTGATGGGAACATGCCCTGTCACCGCAACGCACGGACAGCGAGGCAGTGACATTTCTTGCTCTTTCACCAAGTGCTCTCCCCTAATTACAGGATTGCTGGGATTACGGGCCACACCTCTGAGAATCCAGCAAGCACCTTTCTCCCTGGGACAGGGCATTAGAAACAGTCACGCCCTGCAGTTGGGTGCTGGCCAGGGAATGCATTAAATCCACATCGATAGTTGAGTCACTGGGCCCAGCATCTGAGTTTCTTTACTAAAGTCTTAAAACTGGGAGGCCCTGGCTGGTTTCCACATCCCACACCTTGGTCTGGAGAGAAAAGACTTAAGCTGTGAACCGCTTACCTTTATCTGACTGGCATTGTTCAGCTTAGTTGGTATATTGCTTACCACCTAATTTGCTTCTCACAGTCCTGGACTGGGCATTATGCCTTTTCTGTAGATGAAGAGTCAGAAATTCAAGGAGCATTAGTGACTTGCTCAAAGCCACGCAGCTAATGAGGAATAAGGTTCAGCATGAGCCCAGATTCTAACCCCAGAGCAATGAAGTTCCCATTTCTGCTGCCCCTGGGAACCAGCCCCCCTTCAGGTCGATAGAAGTCATAGAAAGGCCACCAGCTCTGGGCTCTGACAGGCCCCAGTGTGATCCGAGTGCTACCATGTGTGTCCCTTAACTTCTCTGAGTTGGCTTCCTCAACCATAAAGCAGATCAAAATACCCGCCATCTAGAGTTGTGGGAAAATGCAGTAAGTAATATATGGAAAGTGCATCTGGCATTATGTGGCAGGAGACAGGGTGTTGTCATCGCTGCCCCACGTGTGTCCTTGGCAGAAAAGAGGAACAGGAAGGAGTTGCTCATCCCCAGACCCTGCTCTCGGAACCATCCTCAGGAACTGCCACTCTTCTGACCTCCTCTACACAGGATCTGCAAAGACACGTTCATTACATTTTCTGGAAATATTTAATTTATAAAAAGCTTCTTAACTGTGTGAACTGTGAGGACATTGTACTGAGTGAAATAAACTAGCCACAAAAAGACAAATATAGTGCCGAAACCGGTTTGGCTCAGTGGATAGAGCGTCGGCCTGCGGACTGAAAGGTCCCAGGTTCGATTCCGGTCAAGGGCATGTACCTGGGTTGCGGGCACATCCCCAGCAGGAGATGTGCAGGAGGCAGCTGGTCGATGTTTCTCTCTCATCGATGTTTCTAACTCTCTATCTCTCTCCCTTCCTCTCTGTGAAACATCAATAAAATATATTTTAAAAAAAAGACAAATATAGTATCCCTAGCTGGTTTTGCTCAGTGGATAGAGCATCAGCCTATGGACTGAAGGGTCCCAGGTTCGATTCCAGTCAAGGGCATATGCCTGTTGCTGGCTCAATCCCCAGTGGGGGGTGTTCAGGAGGCACCCAGGCAATGTTTCTCTCTCATCATTGATGTTTCTATCTCTCCCTCTCCCTTTCTCTCTGAAATAAATAAAAATATATTAAAAAGAAAAAAAGAGACAAATACTATAGATTTTATTCATATGAGGTTTCTTAAGTAGTCACAGCCATAGTGACAGAGAGTAGAATGGTGGTTGCCAGGGCTTGGAAGGGGAACAGGAAGCTGTTTAATGGGTACAGGGTGTCAGATTTTTGTGTGTGTGTGTTTTTAATTTATTTATTGATTTTAGAGAGAGGGGTAGGGGGAGAGAGACAGATACCGATTTGTTGTTCCACTTATTTAAGCATTCATTGAATTAATTGGTTGATTCTTGTATGTGCCCTGATTGAAGATCAAACCCACAACCTTGGCATATCGGAACAATGTTCTAACCAACTGAGCTAGCCAGCCAGGGCCCAGAGTTCAGTTTTACAAGATGTAAAGAGTTCTGAAGATGGATGATGGTGGTGACTGCACAACAGTGTAAATGTACTTAATGCTACTAAACTGTACACTTTCAAATGGTTAAGATGATAAGTTTTATGTTATTTGTATTTAATCACAATTGAAAAGAGTTTTTCTAGAAAAAATACCACCTCTGAGCTCTGCACATTTTGCTTAGGTTTCTGCAGGGGCGGTGGGAACTTTTTTTCTACATGGTTACAGTCGGGTTACCTTATAACAGGGACTCAGTTAGTATTTAAGGCGCAAAGTCACCCTGGAAAACCCCTGAGTGTCCCACAGAGTAAGTGAGAATAGGCTAGCACCACCGATTTTTCTTGTAGAATTAAAACAAACACTGTTACTTTGAGCATCAAATGAAATAGCTGATTTATGTTCAGGGGTCATAACAAAATATATATTCCAAGAGACTCCCAGGGTGGGACGCACACATTATGAGGAACCCTCAGAGCCCAGACCTGCAGATTCCCCACCCCTCCTCATGTTGGAACACAAACCAGCAGAATGGGCAGTCACCAGCCCTACTGGATGTGTGATTTTTCTTTCTCTTCTGCAGAGTTAAATGGGTTCATGAGGTGGCTCCAGTGAAGTGGCCTTTGTCTGGTCAAAGGGAACTGGGAATGTGCCTTACTATCACCCTCTGACCAGCTGATTCTAATGGGTTTTCACAAGTTGCTCTAACTCATTGCTCTGGCCTTTGACCAGATCTATTGGTCATAGAAAAATAGCCCATTGCCCCCACCAGGTACCCATTGCAAGCTACATCACATCTCAGAGACCTGCTCAACCTGAAAGTCTTCAACTTTAAAGGACCCTTTCAGACCAAAGATCCAATTCCTGAGGCCAAAGTTCAAATCAAAATTATAGGGTTCCTAGCTTTTCACAGATTTCTCTTCAAATTATAAAATACCTGAAAAGAGAAGTGGTAGAGTAAAACTCTCAGAAGAGCTTATCAAATTAAATAGTGGGTGTGAGCAGCCTTGTCTTTCAGACAGATTTGAACACTGTCTCCTTCAGAGGGTTTAGGCAGCACCTAGCCCCGTTCCAGGCATGGCTAAGGCCTCCAAATTAATAAATGACCAGCTACCCTGGGGCACACCTGCCTTCATTAGTTTGGTGTTCATCTAGAGCAGTGGTCGGCAAACTGTGGCTCGGGAGCCACATGCGGCTCTTTGGCCCCTTGAGTGTGGCTCTTCCACAAAATACCATGTGAGAACCGGTGGTCTAGAGCAATACATTCTGATTGGCAATAAATTTAGGTTGTTATGCCTAAGGACTGAGAAGTACGCTACTTAAGTGAAGGCTGTAAACTTAAATCCTGATTCTGACATTAAATACTTTGCTATCCCCAAGCAAGACTTTCTATCTTGATTTCCCTCATGTATAAAATTGGAAGAGATCTGTAGAAGTACATAAAAATGAAATGCTTACTGGTGAAGTCACTTATTTTTTCCCCTGCAATGCACGTGATTCCAAATCTGAACAGGCAGAAGTGAGAACATTTGGATTTATTTACATAACCAGGGGGAGGGTCCCTCTGGGATCTCACAGTTGATTTTTCTAAATCAGTTTGGTTCCAAGCACTGGACAAACGACACAGCTGAGACACAAAACCATTAAAAAATGCCCCCTTGCGAACACAGGCAGAGTAAAGGGTGAGAAGGAAGCAGGTGCAGCTGGTGACCTTGTGACCGTGTCGTTAATGGAAAACACTCCGCACTAGGACCCCCGGGAGATCCCTCAGCTCCAGTCCCACCTCTGCCACCGCACAGCTGTGAAACCGAGCAATCACGGGAGCTCCCCCGGACTTGTGAAATACTCATAGACTGTCCTGGGGGAACCTCGGGGCTGGCTGTGCAGCTCCGACCAGGTTAACATGTAGATGAACAATGAAAACCGTACATGTTAAACCAGGTGCGGAGTTACTACCACATCCCTTCCTAATAGGAAACACTGAGGCACTGGAAATATCAGGCGCCTCCTACGAGGTCCCTGAGCACAGAACTCACTCCACACCCCCACACTCCGACTCTACCCGAAGAGGCACAAGGACTTAGTTGCCAGTAGCTTGGGTTCCTGAGTCTCATTGTCTGAGTTCCTAATCCCAGCTCTGCCATGTGTGTGCTTGGGACTTGACACAGTGACCTACTTGGTTGAGCCTCTGCCTCTTCACATATAAGTTGTGGAGATGACGGTGAAATTACTGGATGAAATTGTAGAAGATTGACTGCTGCATATTAATAAACCCTGTTATGGTCTGAATGTCTGTGTCTCCCCCCACTCCCCAAATTTACATGTTGAAGCTCCAATCCCCAATATGATGGTATGTAGGGGTGGGACCTTTGGGAGGTGATTAGATTTCGAGGTCAGGAGGGTGGGCCCCCATGACAGGATTAGTGTCTTTACAAAAAGAGAAAGAGAGATCTTTCTCTCCATCACGTGAGGACACAGAGAGAAAGTGTCCATCCGCAGGCCAGGAAGAGGGTCCTCACTAGGAACTGAATCAGCTCGCAACTTCATCTTGGACTTCCTGACCTCTGGAGCTGTGAGAAATTAATGTCTGTTGTTTAAGCCTCCCAGTCTATGGTATTTTGTATGGCTGGCTAATACATACCCAAAGAGCTTAGAACAGTATCTGGTTTATAGGAAAATATTCAATAAATATTAGATGTATTTATGTTTGGCTCTTTTGAAACCTTATTAAGAAATATTGCAGGCATTCTAAAATGTTTAAAGTATAATAGAGCCCTAGCCAGTTGGCTGGGTTAGTTGGAGCATCTTCCCATAAATAAAAGGTTGTGGGTTCGATTTCTGGTCAGGGCACATAACTAGGTTGTGGGTTTGACCTCTGGTCGAGGTGAGTACAGGAAGCAACCGATGGATGTTTCTCTCTCACATCCATGTTTCTCTCCTTCTCTCTGTCTAAAAAATAAAAATAAATCAATAAACTTATCCTCGGGTGAGGATAAAAAAATTTTTTTAAAGAAGAATATACCCACCATTAAATATAAAATATTAGATATAAGATATAAAACATTACCAATACAAGTGGGAGCCCCTGTGTACCTTCTCTAATCACATTCCCTCCTTCCTGCCCAGAGGTGACCACGCTCCTGGATTTGGTATTTATCACTCCCATTAATTTCTTTATACGCTTACTCCATCTGTACGTATCTGTAACCAATGAGACTGGGCTAGAAATACACCAGAACTGACATGTCCTTCTTCCAAAAGGATTTAGATGTAGGGTCTAGCATAGCACAAAGTGTTGTTTGGCAAGCACATTCTCATTTGTCACCTCCCTATGTGACTTTGCCTTTTCACTTCCCTGAGCTGGGAATGTGTTAATAACTCCAAGTGGACCAATTGCTGAAGCAAACCATTAGTTAAGTCTCCTATTAATGGGTGTGTGTTTGTCAGACACTGTGGAGCTTCAGCCTTCCCCCATTCCCCCCTCCTCCCATCCCTGCCCCTTCCAGCTCAGCACTGACGCTCCCTCCTCCCTTCCAGACGGAGATGCGGCTGCAGGACCAGCAGCTGGCCAGACAGCTCATGCGCCTGCGCAGTGACATCAACAAGCTGAAGATAGAGCAGACCTGCGACCTCCACAGGCGGATGCTCAACGACGCCACCTACGAGCTGGAGGAGCGCGATGAGCTGTCAGACCTTTTCTGCGACTCCCCGCTGGCCTCCTCCTTCAGTCTCTCCACGCCACTCAAGCTCATTGGAGTCACCAAGATGAACATCAACTCCCGGAGGTTCTCCCTCTGCTGAGCAGCCGGACAGCCGGGCAGAGGAGCCAGAACAGAGGGTTTGGGAAGCGGAGAGGGGGCGTGGGGAGAAGGGAAGTGAGGCTGAGATACCTCAAGTAGGTCTCCCCAGAGGCACAGCTTCCCTGAGACTGGTGAACCGTGGACCCCAGGGCCTGTCTGCAGGGGATCTCCCTGGGGCCCCAGCTTTGGAACCCAGCATCCCCATGACTGGCTCTCACTTAATACCCAAAGAGTCCTGCAGAAGGGCCACTCCATCCCAATGTTCAGTGAGACTTGGATTTCTAGCATGACACCTCTCAGTCCTCCCCTCAGTGATCCATGTTCCTGCTTCTTGGAATCACTGGTGCTATGAGAACTGGGATCCCAAAGTGGGGGTGGAGGAGGTGGGCAAAACAGTGATTATTACAGAAGGCTTCCCCACGGGCATGGAGCCCCCAGGCAGAGGTGATTAGACATATCAGAGGTGCCCATCTTGCTGTGGCTGTCCTCTAAGTACTGGCTCGAATTCACCCTAAGTGGGTGACTCGGAAACCCCGACAGGGACCCACCAGGAAAGGGAAACCAAAAGGATACAATGTAAATTGTACCCAGCGGGTGCTGGGACACACCAGTCTAGCTTTGACTGGAGCAAGCATAGATGCCCTCTGTTGCCTGCCTGGCCACTTGTACAAGTGCCAACTTCCAAAGAGTCCCTTTGCATCACACCATACCCTGGGGGAGTGCCTAGGAGACGGCTGTGACAGAACCAGGCAGGTCTGTCCATGGATTTCCCATAACTGAATTTTCCCTGGGCCCAGCAATGGCCTCCTGGTGGGTTCTGTGTCACCTACGTCACCTTCTTGCCCACCCAAAGAAACTGGAGGGAGCCCAGACGCTCACCCTGAGCTCCTCTGAGATTCTGTGCCTGACTTAAATGACTAATTTTAATGGAATCAGACTGTTACTAATCTGTCACTAACCTGTTAACAACTGTTTGATTTTTGTCCAAATGGCAAAGCCAGTTAGGTAGATCAAATACAGAGGTTCAGGGTTTTGCATGAGGATTGCGAAGGTGAGGAATGAGACCTGAGACCTGAACAGGTTAGGAAAGTTAGCCCAGATCAAATACAGAGGTTCAGGGTTTTGCATGAGAATTGCGAAGGTGAGGACTGAGACCTGAACAGGTTAGGAAAGTTAGTCTGGTAGAGTGCCATGTGTCAGGTGTTCCCCGGCAGTCGAGAATTTTTAATCTTGGATGCCACCTAGTCGAGGCCTCTCATTCACAAAGTAGTAAAGTGAAGCCAGGGAAGGAGAAAATGACTTCCCTCAGGTGACGCAGCTCATGAGTGGCTATACCATATTGATGTGTTAAATCATTATCAATAATGCCTAGACAGATAATGTATCAATGAACTTGAACTCCAAAGATGGTCCCCTAAATGCTTTGCCAAACCTACAAACTGCCAGCTCCTCTACTCTCCACCTCACTCAGCCCTCATGTGCACCTCCCACTGTGCAATTCAGAATCTTTGGGTCAAACTCAGAGCAATGTCTGGACAGCAGACCCACAGAACACATATTACCAATCACAAATCCATAGTCGAAGTAAGATGTCCTGCTGCCCTGATGTTCATGTTTTGTCTTTCTGTATAATCTCATTGGGGTGCGCGCGCGCACACACACACACACTCGCACACACACACACCCCAGGACCCATGTTAGGAAAAGGTTGCTTTTCTTTTGTGGCCAGGAGTAGGAAGATGCCAATGAATGGTCCCTAGTTGGACAGAAAAGAAGGTTGGTCTTGTGATTTCAAAAAGCCAGAAGGATTATGCTTCCTTCAGAGAAGTTGTAACCACATAGCTGGATTTGTTTTGGACCAACTCTGAGCAGTAACAAAAGTCTGAAGCCCAGAGTACTGGTCTATGGCGACCTCGGAGGAAGGCCATCCACCCCGCCCCCTCCCCCAGGCCGGAAACGGGGGAGATTTTCTCCACTCGGTAATAACCTCTCCCCAGGAATACGTCCAAGCACTGCCAAGTCCTGCAGAGGCCTTCCTGCCAGGCTTCTCCCAGATGAGGTCATGGGTGTCAGTGGGGCCTATGTACACCCACCACACACCCTCCGGAGACACACACATACACCTACTCACACAGGAGAGCTCATTCCATATTCTAAAAAAACAATAGCCAAACTGATTTTTTTTTCTTTCTAGAAATCAGTCATCACAGTAACTGAGAAAGCTGGAACCAACTGAAGTTGAAGGATGTAGTTGGATTTTGTCAACCCAATTGAAACAGAATCAACAGGGCAATTTAGTTGCTCAGCCTACTTTTTTTGTTGTTTCAGGAAAGGAAACTGTGCTCAAGACACACTTTTTTGGATAGGTTAGTTATTTCAGCTATTTTGTTTAGTTCATCCCAAGAGAACTTAATATTTGGGGATAAGGAAGGAGAAAGAAGAGAGGATCAGAGAAGAGAGGTGGAGAGGAAAAGACTGGTGTGTTTTCTTGTTGTCCAGTGTCTGTGACTTCCCTTACTTACACAGTGAACACAAATAACTAACCAAGTCCATTCAGCTTTGTGAAGTCCCTGCCTCATGTGGGTCCATAAATGCCAGCTCCCCAGAGCAACCTTCTCGCTTACCATGTGTATACAATACTGTTTGCAGTTTTACTCATTATCTACCCATCTCCTTGCCACCCCCAAGGACCCCTGGGTGTAAACTCGAAGTCTCCATTGACACTTCGTGTGCGGTAACATCTGATGCCTTCATGGGCTCAGCAGTGATCACAGAGGCCTGGAGAGCCTGGGCAGGCTTGAGACGGCCTGACCCAGCCCAGGCCTCCTCCTTGTAGCAATACCAAGTGCTATTACATAATTGATGGACAATTTATAATTTTATTTTTTACAATTATTTGTTTCTATATTGCTGTTAGAAAAAGTGAAATAAAAATATTTCAAAAGAAGAGGTATATTGTTTCTGTTAAAGGATAGGGTCAAACACTTAACTGAGGAGAGAGAGAGAGAGGAAGAAGAAGAAGAAGAAGAAGAAGAAGGAGAAGGAGAAGGAGAAGGAGAAGGAGAAGGAGAAGGAGAAGGAGAAGGAGAAGGAGAAGGAGAAGGAGAAGGAGAAGGAGAAGGAGAAGGAGAAGGAGAAGGAGAAGGAGAAGGAGAAGGAGAAGGAGAAGGAGAAGGAGAAGGAGAAGGAGAAGAAGAAGAAGAAGAAGAAGAAGAGGAGGAGGAGGAGGAGGAGGAGAGGAGAAAGATTTGAACAATCAACCATTGAATGGAGAAAAAGATTCACTATAATCCCTCTTTTCCTCTATGGTGCCTTCCCCCAAGGGGCTGCTTCTTGGTGGTTGCAGCCAAGAGCTTCCCAGTGTGGGCTAAGTGAACTCAAGGGGTGGAATTAGGAGATGCAGTCATTAGCCTGAATTTCACCAAGGCCAGCACCACGCCCTCACACAGTGGTCCCTTCCAGAGGTGACTCTGATTGAAGTCAGAGTAACTGGGTCAGATTATAGCAATGCCTGAACATGCAACCACAGGACATGCATTTCAAATCACAGTTCCGTCTTTGAAGTGTGGAGCTTAGCTTTGCCATGCTCGGAGAACTCTGCCTTAAACTTTTTCAACCTCTTAAAGCAGCAGTCCTCAAAATTAAGCGTGCATGAGGATCGCCCGGAGCACCCGTTGCAAATGCATATTCCCAGGGAAATTCCTGGGCTCCTCCGCAGGGATGGGAGCTCCAATATGGGGCCTAGGAACCTGTTTTCAACAAACACCCCAGGAGACTGGCACAGGTGGTCCACAGGCCTTGGAGAAACCTTCCAAAGGATGGACTGGGCAAGGGAAGGCAGGTTTGAATCACTCCCTATCTCAGGGGTCTCAGGAGAGGGCTACGTCAGAGGGTCCGAACAGGTGTTAGTAATCCCATTTTGTGGAAAGAACAGCCCAAAAGAAGCTATCTGCAGTCCCCTGAGATTGATCCCCTGCCTACAACATGGGTGACTACATCTGTTTCCCGCAAAGAGCGCACAGGATGGGTTGTGAGCTGAGGGGCAGTGTGGGTGCTTGGAAACCCGGAATCACCATTGGCCATGTGGTCAGAGGGCACTCAGAAGCCATTGGGCCTTTCCACCCCTCCAGATGGGACCACACGTGCACCTTTTTCATCTCTAATTTGGCCTCCAAATAAATTAAGCAATTTGTAAGTGCCACAGAGAAGATAAAATGTGATGACAATGTGGGAGGGGCTGCGTTTCCCACGTGGTCAGGAAAGGCTTTGCTGAGAAGGTGCTGTTTCAGCTGCAAAGGCCACCATGCAAAGGTGAGGAGAGAGAGGGTTCTGGGTAGAAAACAGGG
>NW_006299263.1:2623218-2637164 GCF_000327345.1 Myotis davidii | reverse complement strand
GTACAGGCTGTGCTGGGAGGTGAGTGGCCATGACTGGCAGAACACATCTGCCTCGTGTTCTGAGTGAAGAGTCAGGGTTTTATTTGGGTGGTGTGAGAAGTGATTTGAGGTTTTTGAGCGGGGAGGTGCTATACGATCTGACTTAAATGTTAGCAAGATCTACGCAGAACTTAAGGGGAGTGGGGCAGAGGTGGGGAAGGAGCAGGTGGTGATATAAGGACTTGGACTTCAGGGGAAGGCCAACGTTGGAGACAAACATTTGGGAATCTGGACTTGAATGTCTGGATACTATTAAAAGCACCCTACTTGGATAAACTCTAAAGAGAGAATGTAGACATAAGAAAAGGGGGGCTGAGAACAACATCTCGGGGCCTTCCTAGAGTCCTGATGGAGAAGGAGGAGCAGGCTGGAGACTGACAACAGCTCACCAAGGAGAAGGAAACTGAGATGGGCCTTAAAGAAGATGATGTTTCAAGTAGGACAGTGTCATCAATATCAAATGCTGCTGAGAAATTGAGGAAGAATTGGACAGATAAACAGAGGTTTCAGCAAGATGGAGATCTTTAGCCACTTATTACGGTGTGATAGGCATTTCAGTGCAGGGGTAAGCACGAAGTCCAGTTGTGTGGGTTGAGGAGAACATGGGAGAGGAAGAAGTGGGGGCCGAGAAGAGAGACCGTCTTTCAAGGCAGTTTGCTACACAAGGAGCAGAGGCTAGGAGCTGGGCAAAGACACACAGCCAGGACAACGATTTTGGGTTGTTCTTTTGTAACAATCTATAATCAAATAAATGTCTAAAATAGTACCATTGTTTATTAACAATGCATAACAATAAAATTGTGCAATAAGAGTGTTGGCATCTGAGATCTGTCAGTGGGAATAATCCATCTGAGAGGGAAGAAATTGATGGTGCACAAGGGAGAAGATAATTACAGCAGTGAAGTTCTTTTTTCTTTAACCTTATTTTTCAATTACAGTTTACAGTCCATATTATTTTGTATTAGTTTCAGGTATACAGCATAGCGGTTAGATAGTCCTATACTTTACAAAGTGTTCCCCTTGACATTTCCGCACCCACCTGGCCCCACAGAGAGTTATCACAATGTCATTGACTGTATTCCCTATAGTCACATCCCCATGACTGTTTCGTAACTGCCAATCTGTACTTCTTAGTCTCTTCACCTTTTCACCCATTCCCCGAGCCCCTCCCCTCTGGCAACCAGCAGTGACATCCTTAAGGAGGAGAGAAGGCAGGCGATGGAGTATGAGTAGGAGGTTGAGCCAGGAAGGAGCAAGGATACTTCTCCCGCTGTAGCAGCAGGGAAGGCAGGGCCTGGGTGCAGATGCTTGGACTAGGGAAACCTCTGCTGGGAAGAGGAGGAGAGTCCCACTGGATCCTTCTTTTTTATTGTTGCAAATTCTTTTATTTATTTATGGAGAGTCCCACTGGATCCTTCTTTTTTATTGTTGTTAATTCTTTTTATTTAAAATTCTTTTTATTTATTTATTTATTTATTTAAATAATTATTTATTGTTGAAAGTGATACATATGTCCCTCTTCCCCCTCCCCGGCCCCCCATTGGCCCCTCAGCCTGCCCCGACCACAAGCCCTCACCATCCCATAGATGCAGGGCCTCATCTGTGCATTGGGTCCTTCTTATGTTCTCTGTGAAATGGGAAAGTGACTTGGAGCAGATGGAATGTCAGAGGCTTGAGGAGAAAGAAGTTTGAAATAATTATCTCAGAAAATGAATACGTTAATTTCTTAGAGAAGCATAAGGGGATCCTCCTCCGGGGTGGGCTGCCCGTTTGAGGCTTGTGGTCCTCTGTGTGAAGCCAAGCCCGGGAGTGTGGGTGAGTGAGTTGTCTCTCAGCCATGCTCAGCTGTCCCAGTGCAGACGCAGACCAGGCGGACGCAGAGGGGATGTGCCAGGCAGGGACACGCAAGGACGGGGAAGGCAAACTTTGAACTGTTTTTACAAAGGAGCCATCGCAGTGTTGGACCAAGGAATCCAAGCCGAGTGAGGAGACAAGAGGGGACATGGGAACGGGGGTGACGACAGGGCTGGAGTGGGGGGTGGGGCCCTAGCTGGAGGTCACAGGGCCATCTGGGCATTGCTGGGTGAGGGTACTGGTGGAGAAAAGGACACTGAATGGAAGGGGGAGGTGATGATCAGAATATGGGGAGATGGAGGTGACATATCTGGGAGGGAGCAGCTTCCTATTTCACAGACATAGCCTGATGCTGCATTAGCTGCCCCATGACCTACGTGTGTGCCTCACATACTGGTGGCCAGTCAAAACAGTGGCTCCCAGAGCCTCCCATAGATCTTATCAACTTTATTTAAAAAGGGGGTTTTGAAGTCCATTGACATCATTCCCTTGGGCTTCCCAGCAGGGGAAGATGTCTGGCCCTTCCTGACTCTCTATGTCAGCGCCCAAAGCCTGTGGTCTTGCCGCCCAGGGAAGAAGGCTGTGGTGGGCGGGCGGGGGAGAGAGACCATGGTGCGGCAAAGGGGCCCTGCCAACACAAACAGGCCTCGCAGGGCCGCGGGCCCTATCTGACAGAACCGCTCAGGCCCACGGAAGCTTTCAGGCTTGGCTATTTTTAAATACCCTGTTCACAGTCTCAAAGCAAACAGCGATGGAGACAGCTAGGCGGGCTGCAAAGGAAACTGATTCAGGAAGAGAAACCTCAAACGCTTGAGGGCTCTGGAAAGCAGTCGCCCACTGCTCCCTGCGAGGAGATAAGTTCTCTATGGACACGTCCCCGACCAGCAGGGACGGGCACCAGGAGGGTGTGGACATGCCCTGGGGACTAAACCCCAAAGGCGTGGTTCTGCTTTGCAGGACTGTGTGGATTTCCTACACCATTTTGCAGACAGGGAGCCCCCCGAGTGCCCTTCTTCCTACCCCTTTCTCCTCGCAGGGGCAACTGAAGCTCTGAGGAAGGACAACTTTCCAAAGGGCATCCGGAGTCCCAAGGTTAAGTCTCCCGGAGACTCACCTCCAGGTCCGCTGGCCGGCACCCGAGGGACGCCACCCACTGCCCTGCAAGCCTCGCCTGGAAGGGGTGCCCTGTTTGGGGCATCGCAGGACAAAACCTCTCAACCCTGCCCCACCTGCACGGCTTTCAGCATTGTAGCAGGGGAAGGACCCGCTCCAGGGGGCTGGGGATTTACAGAAGGATTGGAAGAGTCAGGGAAGTGTCTGCCAGAAGAGATGACTCACAGAACGCACCTGAAACCACCTGGATTTCAGCAAACTCAGCAGGCGCCTTTGGAGCTTCCTGCACCACCTACCCGGGTGAATCTCCAGACACCTCGCCATCCTGTCTGCACCTCTGCCTGCCACTGCCGCTGGGAAATGATGCCTTCACACGCTGTCCCAGACTGAACTGTGATCCCTCAAAATTTTTATCTAGAAGCCCTACCCCCTATTCTTCAGAATGTGACTTTAGAGATCGTCCTTTAAAGAGGTAATTAAGGTAAAACAAAGTCATGTGGGTGGGCCCTAATCCAGTACGACCAACATCCTTCTAAGAAGAGATTAGGACATAGACACACACAGAGAGGAGACCAAATGAAGACTCAGGGAGAAGACAGCCATCTACAAGCCAAGGAGGGAGGCCTCGGGAGAAACCAACCCTGCTGACACCCTGGCCTCGGACTTCCAGCCTCCAGAACTGTGAGAAAATGCATCTGTTACAGAAGCCACTAGTGTGGGGGAGTCCGTGTGGCAGCCTGAGCAGACTAGCCCCCCTCTTCCTCCAGCCCTGGCTCTGAAAGCATCCGCCTGGAAGTGACTCATGTCACTTCTGCTCGCGTTTCTTTGGCCAAAGCAAGTCACCAAACCTCCAGGGGTGAGCAAGTGCAAGCTGACCACGTGCCCAGGAGCAGAGGAGAACGGGAATGTTTAGGAACAGTTTATTAATGATCACCCGCCATTCTGCCCCACCTCACCTGGCGCGGCCTGCAAAACCCATAGGCTTGTAGCTCTAGGGACAGCTCGGCCAGTGGACTCTGATAGGCGCCTGGGAGTGTCCAGGTTAATGCGGTGGCATGTGAGAAGACAAGAGAACTATTCATAGTTTTAATTTCTTCCTTTCTGCTTTTCATTTGCTTTAAATGTGCATAATGTGCCGGTACAGTAATGTATCATATGGCATGCAAATGTGTTGGGGGGATATGCGCAAACCTCATGACGCAGAGCAACATGACATGCGTGGAGACCTGGCCTTTGCCTGCAGAGCCATGGGCTGCATTTGGCCCTGCTGCTAGACCCAAGGCCGGGCCAGACCAGGAGACTGAGCTGCAGGCACTTCCCTGGCCAAATGTCTCCTTTGTGGCTACCAGGGGTCCCTCACGGTGCTTTAGTCTTTTAATAAAAGGCGTAACATTCATGCCAGCTGCCCTGGCTCTGCAACCCAGAAACCAGAAGGTGGAGAGGAAGAAGAGGGAGGAAGGAGGAGAGGAGAGGGGGAGGAAGCCAAGGAAGAAAGAAGGCGCAAGAAAGAGCAAAAGGGGCCGAGTTGGCACCAAATTAGAAAACATAAAATAGCCTTCCCTTCCTGCACTGTGTCCCTAACTATTTTTTATAATGTCCTGGTCAGGTCTTCAAACAAGACCCAGAAGTTACAGTTTCTGACTTTGAGGCTCGGGGGGCAGGAGACGATCCAAGGTCAGGCACCCAACCCTCAGCCTGTGCGAGCCCACCCCCAGCGGGAGCCAAGCCTGGGTCTCAGTGCCTGCTCTCCTTCCGCCCCACCCTCGGCAGGCCGCCTCCTGCAGGGGCCCTTCTGGGAATGGCCAGAGCTCAGGCCGCAGAGGGAGGGGCGCATGGAAACCCTGGAAGAATCTAGGGGCTGGATGCAGGGAGGACGGAGGTCCCCATTGGCTTGCTTCCTATGGGAGACAAAGGGACACAAAATGTCATCTCCTGTATCCCCACGCAGCCTAAAGTTGCTCTCTCTCTCTCTCTCTCTCTCTCTCTCTCTCTCTCTCTCAAAGACGGAATGAACCATCATAAAAATGTTGCAGGGCACCCCAGGAGGTGGAACTGGATTTTCTAAGAGCAACTTTTGTTCAATGTTTCCAGCCATTTCTATTTCTAACTGAGGAGACAGTGAGTCTCTCTGGGAAAAACCGCCTGAGTGATCCTTTTCAGGGAAGTAGATGAAGGCAAGTCAGCAACTATTCTCCAGGATGAGCCAGGACTGCTGGCACTGACCAACACTGCCCTCCCGGCGGCTAGGCAGGGGTGGGCAAATGGGGCCAGGCCAAGAAGCCTTCGTGGAGAAAGAGATCTCGACTCCTTTACAGAGTCAAAGCTATGGAAGCGTCTGAGAAGCACCTCTACCTCCGGAGGGACCGCCTGACTCCTTCCCGGGGAGGACGGTTGACGGATGCAATCGCAGACCTGCGGGACTGGGACGCTGGGAGCCTGGCTGAGAGGAGGAGACGGCCTCCACTTCAAGGGGCAAAGCAGAGAGCAACGTGCAGCCAGGGGAAGCGGTGGGTCTCAAGGAAGAAGGAGGAGAGACCAGCTTGCCATGGTAAAATGCGGCTCAGAATTATGTCAGAGAAAATATTAAAGGAGCCATGACCTTACATCGAGCCCAAGCTGCTGAGGTGTGGCACCTCATATGCTCTCACAGTCAGAGGGCTTCATCAATCGGATTTTTTTCTATGACGAAGAAGCAGATCTGAGAACTGACTCGGCCAGCCAAGGTCACTGTCCAGTTGGTGCAGAGCTGAGAACGTCCATGGCCTCCTTACTGCTCATCCCAGCTCTTCCCAACACCCCCTCTTCCTGCAGGCCTTCGACCTCCACATTCTCCTCTCCAGAACCATGCAGAGAAGGAGGCCTGAGAAAACACATCTGTGAAGTCCCCGCTGTAAACAAATGGTTTTGTCAGACTTGTTAGAACCCACTGTATTTAGGAAATCCTAAAGTGCCCCCTGCAGGAGAAACAGAGAAATCTCTTCACATGCAGATTTTTGTCAAATCCTTTATCGACACCAATAATTTACACCTTGATATTCTTGATATTTGCATTTTCTTGGCGTTTCCAATTGTCACCATTTTTCATATTTGTTGGAAAATTCAGAATTCAGATGCTATTCTCACCACTCAAAAACAAAATCTCCAGTTGGAATATTCTGCCATAATTTAATTTAATTCTACAGATACTTTTTACTACCTCGTACGTGCCAAGCACTGTGCCCACTCTAGGAAAGCAGGATGACTAGAAAATGAGGATATACACAATGCTTGTGTTTCATTCATGTCATCTAAATGGAAATTCATGTTTTATGTCAGTTCTGGAATGCAATTCTTTATAAAGAAAAGAAAATAGCCGTTAACCTGAAAATAGTGGGATATGTTTTTTAGTCTATTGTTTAATTTGGTGCTTTTCTTCTCCATTATTAAAAGCTACAATTGAATGGACACAGACACCAGGGGGATGAGGGCATGAGTAGGGGGTGGGGGTAATGGGGGGTTGGATAAAGACAAATATGTAATACCTTAATCAATAAAGAAAAAATTATATAAAAAATAGTAAAAGCTACATTAGTGTAGCCATTTCCCCCCATTACAATTGAAAAGTGAGAAACACATCTTTCTATCACCTGTTCTTTCATACGAAAATGCCCGGGCTATTCCAGAATTCCCCTCACTGGCTACGCTCAGTTTCAAAGCCTCACAGTCCTTCTCAGCCGGCAGCTGAAGTCTGGCTTTCTCTTCCAGAAGGACAACTTTGTAACAGTGGCTCACATAGTTCAGTTTGTCTCTTCCATCTCCACGTTGCCCATCTGTGTCTGTCTTGCCCGGGGTCCTCTCTTCTTGTGTTTATTGTGACTCCATGATTCGCCTGGAAGTTCCCCCTTTAAAGACCTAGGACCTAACTCAGTACCCAGAGCAGCCAGGGCCCTCCGTACATGCGGGGAGGATGAGTAGAACTATTTTAAGTCTGAGCGACCTCAGGTGTTTGCAGAAAGTGGCTCTCAGAGTCTTGGGGCAGAATGGCACTGCTCCACAGTTAGGATCGAGTGGGTCAGAATCAGGCATTCTAGAGCTGGGCAGTCGATGGCCCGAGTCTCTGGTGCTGCTCCTTCTCATGGTCCATGAAAAAGGCAAGTTGCCTGCAAATAAAACTTGGCCCATCCTGGCATGGCTGACCTCAGTGTCCTTGGCATGAAAACATCACACCTAGATCTCAAGAAAAAAAAATCAGCCGAGACTGGTTTGGCTCAGTGGATTGAGCGTTGGCTTGCGGACTGGGGGGTCCCGGGTTCGGTTCCGGTCGGGGGCATGTGCCTGGGTTGCGGGCACATCCCCAGTGGGGGACGTGCAGGAGGCGGCTGATCGATGTTTCTCTCTCATCGATGTTTCTAGCTCTCTATCTCTGTCCCTTCCTCTCTGTAAAAAATCAATAAAATATATTTTTAAAAAAATCAGACGCAGAGAAGGAAACATTAGAGATAGCAGATGGAAAGAAAGTCCTGGGTATACCAAGTCCTAGAGAGGAACCTGAGGTGTGAGAGGGGAACCAAGTGAGTCTATGCTAATCTCTCCTTTCTCTATTTGAAAAATCCCCAGATCAGTTTAGGAAAGTAAACAATTTACTAAATAACTACTGAATACTACGATATAGTCCACAAATCAAAGAAGAAATAAGAAAAGGAAATTAGAAAATATTTAAGCACATTAAAATAGATCTATGATATACCCAAATTTATGATATTCCAGTTAATGCAACGATTAGAGAAAATTTTGCTCTAAATATTTATATTAAAAAGGAAGAAAAATCTAAAATGAATTCTCTAATCTTCTACCTTAAAAGCTTAGTATCCTGTCTGTTGTTACCTGTAGGTTTGGTTGACTTTTTCTCTGAAACAATGGCCAGCTGTGCCTACACACAGTTACGATCAGCATCTGTGAGCCTTTTGTATCCACTTTGGATTGTATGACCAATCATACAATCTTCACTTGTGTTTCTCATGTAATCCTCACATCCGCTCTTGACTTAGGTATTTTTGCCCATTACTACAGAAAAGGAGACTGAGGCACAGAGAGATCAATGATGTTTCCAAGATCACATAGCAAATGACAGACCCGGGATTCAAGTCCAAGTGCAAGGAACTTTGCTTTCCAAATTCATCCACTCCCTATCCACTTGACCCTGGGGAAAGGAACTCAGTTATTATGAAATGAATTGGAATCACCATGAGCAAAAACTATCACTGACAGAACAATAGCAGATCTAAGAAGCAGAACTGTAATGTAACATTTACTTTCTTGCTCAAACCATTCTACATGTGTCTCTCAAAGAATGGAGTGTACCTATTTGTTGTGATCAACTATGCTTTACTTATTCGCATTTCAATTCAACAAATATTTTTCGGACCAGGCACTGCTAGGAGCTGGGAGTTCAGAAATGAATGAGGCACAGTCCTTGCCTTCCAGGAATCAAAAGCCAGTGTGAAACCCTGTTTGGATCCTGTGTGTGGCCCTACTACCAACTGTGACTTCCTACTAAAATCCCATCGGATCACTCCTGGTGACTCATGGAATGGTGTACGGTAGAGGCACCTTGTCTAGATTTCCTGTTTTCTGAGAAGCACAGTGGTGTTTCCCAAAGTCAAACAGAGGCAGCTCCGACAAGCACAAGGGCACTGGGGGTCACACTAGGAAAGAGTAATTTAAACCAGGCCCGGCCTTCAGAATCCAGAACACAGTGCTGTTCCTTGCAGGGCCATAAATCTGGAGCTTGACATCCCCAAGCTACCTGAGAACTGGTCATGTTATTTTAGAGTTGGGGTTGTTTCAACGTAACCACCAAATCTAATAAGTCAAGCGAGCACAGTCCCCGTTCTCCTGTCTTTCCTTACAAATTGTAAAAGCCTCTTTCACATGGTATCACAGGTACCTCAAATCACACACAGTTCTCGGGGAGAGGGAGTGGTGCATGGAGGGGCAGCTCTGTGATAAGCACCATGCCCTTCATCAGTTCCCGGCCATGGAGGGCAGGGGAAGGAACGCAGAGGCTGCTATTCCTTTTCCAAGACGACAGGCTCATGCACCAAGAAGCAGGAACATGAAGGACAGAATGGACACCCCTTGGGTTTGAGGGTCTCAATCCCTTCTCAAGTTTGGACATACTCATGTGTCATTCTCTCACACATTCATGTGAACAATTAAAGTGAACTACACCCAAACTTTTTTCATGTCATAACATGTAAAATTAATACTGTCATTGTATTTTGTTTATGTGTGTTTGTGGAGCAAAAGTGACATAACCCTGATTCTTCATGTCCTTAGATACATGAGGCTCCCTACAGGCACACCCTTGCACACAGGGTAACCTTTGCCTGCCATCTCCCAATCAATTCAGCCAACACCAACCCCTAAAACGCTTTCTCTAGTTGTGTCAGCCAGCCTGACCTGGGGTGCCCTCTGGTGGCAGAGATTTGTATAACTTCCAACACCAAAATTGTTCAATTAAAAAAAATTTACTCTGTACCTGATTATGTCTTCCCCCACGGTGTAAGGGCCATGAAAGACGGGATCTTTATCTTCTTCACTCTCTGCAGTACCCCTAGCAGTTAAATAGTGCCTGGAACACTGTAGGTGTCCAATAAACATTTTTTGGATGAATGACTGAAACGAGTAAGCTCCCCTGCTCCACAGCACTAATTATTAGGAAAATGCAAATCAAACTATGATGAGATACCCCCTCACACCCACTAGGATGTCTATCACAGATAAACAGAGAATAGCAAGTGTTGGAGAGGATGTAGAGAAATTGAAATTCGTGCATTGCTGGTAGGAATGTAAAATGGTATAGCTGTTATGGAAAACAGTATGGAGGTTCCTCAAAAAATTAAAAACAGGACTATCATGTGATTCAGAAATTCCACTTCTGGGTATATAGTTAGAAGAGTTGAAAGCAGGGACTCAGATATTTGTACACCTGTGTTCACAGGAGTACTTTTTCCAATCGCCAAAAGGCAGAAGTAGCCCAAGTGGCCATTGAAGATATAGGATAAACAAAATGTGACCCGTTCCTAGAAATGAATATAATTCAGCCTTAAAAAGGGGGATGAAATTCAGACATCAGCTACAACATCGATGAAACTTGAGGACACTATGCTAAGTGAAATAAGCCAGATGCAAAAAGACAAATACTGTGATTTCACTTATGAGGTTCCTAGAGTAGTCAGAATCGTAGAGACATAAATTAGAATGGTGGTTGTCAGGGACTGGGAGGAGGGAGAAATGGGGAGTTAGTCTCTAGGGCTGGGGTTTCAGTCTTGCAAGATCAAAAAAAGCTAGGAAATGGATGGTGGTGATGGCTGCACAAAAAATTGAATGTACCTAACAACCCTAAACTGTACACTTAAAATGGTTAAGATGATAAGTTTTATGTGTGCTTACCAAATGTTTTTAAATGGGGGGTGGGGGGTCGCGGGATGGGACGGGCCGAGAAGCAAGGTGCAAACCAGTATGTCCAATGGGGATTTGCTAGGATGTGCATTTTTAAAGCTCTAGAAAGAAGCATAAGAAACTAGGACTAAAGTTAGCTTGGGAAGGTGTGGGAACTGAGCAGATGGAGGGCATGAGCAGGTGTGACACTGTCACATACCCTTTGAACATTCTAATTCTATATCAACAGGTCTCAGAAACTCCCAGCTGCTGATGGAAAAGCAGAAATGTCCTCATTCAAAGGTTACCTGCTGGCCATGTGATCTCCTCAGAATAATGACTTTCTGGAGGGATTCACCTTGACCTGCCATTTGGGTCTTATCTCACTTGAAACCTAGCATGACCCCTCAGGCCAACCAGCAGAGCATTTGCCTCTGCAGACAGTCCCACTCCCCGAGAGCAGCAGTGCTGGGGCACTGAGCGGGGCAGTCCTACCGTCTGCATGGAGGGTCTTTCATTCTGTGACCCTGCACTGCCCAGATCCCAGACCTGCTTCCCAAGCTCTTTGCCTAAGAGTAAGATTCAGGGGCACCTTCTCACAAGCCCCTCCGAGGGCTGACCACCCTGGCACTGTCCGGGAGAGGTGGGAAGCAGCCCTGATGAGGATGAACACCTTCTGGGTGTGTGCTCCCTCCTTCCTTCAAAGTAGCTGCTCTTTACCTCTCCTCTCATCCTCCCCTGCTCAGGAGAGTTAACCCCACCCCCTCCCTGCCCACCTCCTCCAGCGCCTGGCCCTCCATTCCTGCCCTCCCCACACCGCCCAGCAGTCAGACATAAGTGGGTTTCATTCTTGCTCTGCTGCTCACAAGCTGTGTGGCCCTGGGGGAGGTGGTTACGCCTCCCGAGTCTCCTAGGTAAAATAAGGTCACAAATAAAGTAACACCTGTATGTGCAACCTCCTGCAAGGGGGTCCGCACTGCACACCTGTGCTGGGTGCTGGCCTGGTTCTGCCTCTTCGGTGACTGCACAGAACTCTGCATCATGATTATTTGTTCAACTAGACATTTTTGTTTTATGCACGTCTCTATATGTATGCTGTATTATACAGTGGCCAAGAGGTTGTTTGTTTGTTTTTTAAGTAAACCTATAGAAGAAAATGTAGGTGCTGAATAAATGCTAATTTAATTACCATCCCCAGTAGGGTCTCAGTTCTCTCCTTTCTTAAAAATCCCTCACAAATCTCTTTCCTTTCCCAGCCAAGCTCCTGAAATGGCTACACTAAACCTGCTGCCTCCACCTCTCTCTCCCCTGTCCTTCCGATGAACCGTCATGGGTGTCGGACTGTGCCTTCCAAGTCTGACCTCCCACCATGCTGCTGAGGGGCTGGCCCATTGCTCACTGCCATGAGGAGTTCACAGTTTTTCCCACTGCAGGGAGCTCATCTTCCAACACACATCAACCTCACCCTGGGCACAAGGGTGCTCTCCAGGCACAATTCCAGGTGTTAGGTTCCATAAATGACGCAAAGTAGTGTCCCCTGCCCTTGCATTAGAATTGCCTGGGAGCTTTAAAGACACCCATTCCTCAGCCCCACCGTGATGAATCTGCCAGGAAGGAAGTTCCAGAAAAAGAATTCTTACCCACCACCAAGCACTTGCTGTGCACCAGGCACTCTCATACATCAGCCTATTTAATTCTTTCTTGGTCTTATCATGTGGGCACTGTGATTGTCCTTGTTTTGCAGGTGAGGAAACTGAGGCTCAGAGAAGGTGGGTCCAATGGGGGAAGTGATGGAGTCAGGATTTGAAACTACGATTGTGTGGCCTCCTTGGCCATGCTTTTCCTCCCAAGACCACGCTTTTGCACACATCACTAACTTAGCATCTGGCAGAGCAGCGTTTCTAGAAAGCGGTCAAGTGCACACAGGTCAGCTGGGATCTTGTTAATTCTGACTCAGCAGGTCCTGGGCGGGGCCTGAGAGTCTGCCTTCCTAACTACCTTCATCACATCACTTCTTCCTCTGGGCAAAATATCCGCAGCTCTTTGCAAAGGTGTTTTGTGTTTGTTTTTCATGTAAACGCTATTCCTGCAGGCCCGAGAAAGAGACCAATCACAGTATTTATTTGCCACTCCCCAGCTTTCTCCAACTAATTGTCCTTCTAAGGGTTTGGATGGGGTTCCTTTTGGGGGGCGTGGCTTCCGGCTCGGGCTGGTCTCAGTGTCTCCCCACCTTTTGCAGCTGGGGCCTATGAAGAAGGTGATCATATGGAGTGCAGGAGATGGCAGTTGACACTGAGACAGTGCGGGCGCCCTGAGGTCCCCAGGGTGCAGGGCGTCAGTGTCGCTGCACACCTGTGTGGCGTTCACAGCACCCCAGTGGAGAGTCTTAACATCCCTCCTTCAGGACATGTGCCTCCCACACATTCTAGTGATGCCGTCTGTCCTTATGGCAGGGACAGATGGCATCAGTAGACATCATTGGAATAGCCTGGGGGTACTATGAACAGACAAGTGTTCCTGGAGGAAGCCCAGCATCATTAGGGGTTTAAGGTGACCTGGAGGTGGATTTGAATTCTGAGCTGGGTTCCCAGGTCGACCCCATGTCACCAAGAGCGTGCCCTGCCTGCTTTTGCCCCGCTCTAGGGTTGTGGCCTCTGACAGGGAATCGTGAGCTCGCTCCGGCTCTCGCTCCCTTTCTGCCTGACTGTGCATCACTCTGGCCCCTGTGTTCCCTGACTGGAGGCCCCGGAGAATGCTCTCTGTGTCAGTGCAACTTAGCATGAGGTGTGACACAGCAACAGGTGAAGTGTCTGCTCAGAGTCCCTGCAGCCCGTTTCTAAATCCACCCCACGCGGACCGGGGCCTGCGAATGCCAGGCTGAGTCCCTGCCCACCCGCTCTGCTCGCGGGCCCGTGTGCAGCAAGTCCTCCACCAAAGCAGCAGACTGGGTCAGGGGTCAGAGGTGGGGACCCACTGATCTCCGCTCCCTGGGACTCTGCCTTTTCCATCTGACCCCCGGGAAACTGAATCACATCTGTTGCACCTGCCCACCTCCAGTGCAAACTGGTGCTACTCATGTCAACCAAGGTTATTTGGTCTCATTTGCCAAGAACAATCAGAGTGGCCTCCTTTTCTCCTCTTGTGAAATTAGTTCCACAAGGAATGAGAAGCCAGGGCCGCTCGGGTCTCTAAGGTCCTTGGTATGTTTTTGCCATAAATCTCTCCTGTGATAACTTGCCCATCCACCTGATGTGCTTCCCAGAATGCATAGCCTACACATCGGTCAGATGCCTTTCTAGCCTGAACCATATGCAGGCCTTGCTTCTCTCCTCCCACGGTGCATGGTAGGAACCCTGGCATGGGATCCTCACAGCTCTCCACCGTATGACATGGAGCTTGCCCGGTGCCTGATGCCTTCATGGCCCTGACATCACCCAGGATTCCTGGGCCTGCAAAGGCTCAGCTGATTGCCATCTCGTCTCTGACCCTGTCACAATCCAGGGACGTTTGCCACCATG
>NW_006299263.1:2619574-2623161 GCF_000327345.1 Myotis davidii | reverse complement strand
GCACATGGCTCTGGTTTCTGGAGACACAAGATCCTGCAAGGGTTCCCGCCGGTGAGACCTAATGTCCGTGGCGCCAATGATGGATCTAACTCAACAACAGGTCCCAGAGAGCCCTAGACAGGGAAGAGATGCTGCCTTGGATCCACTGTCCCAAATGACCGCTGCAAGCCTTGGAGGAGGGGTGAGCAGGAGAGGAGTGAAAGGGGCCCACGGAGATGAAGGCCCCAAACACCTGCTGATCACACGTGGCACTCAATCCCCTGTCCTCCCCCCACCCTCCAGGAGCTGCTGCCAGCTTCACAGCCCCCGGCAGTGTTGACTCTGGCAAGAGGGGAGGATGCTATCAGCGCACAAGGTCTGAGCCTCAAGGCAAGGGCAGAGGAGCTGATAAGCTAAGTGGGGCCTGGGCACTGCTCCAGGCACAGCACACCACCCGCCTGCTTCCCTGGCTGATCACAGCTGGGGCCGTGGAGCACTGCCCAGCTCCGGGAGAAGCCAACCCATGCCCCCAAACATGAGCTGTCTGCATTTTCTCTCAGATGTATAGGTGAGGGCCTCCTAACACCATGGTCCTTTGTCTTTGGGGGAAGAAGGGGACCCCTTTGAGAATCTGATAAAAGCCAGAACCTTTGCCCTGAAAAATGTAGCATCTAGTGGAGGCTTTGGGTTTATATCCACCAAGACCTGGTTGATGCACAGACAGGATCAGAGGATGGAAAGCTCCTTGGAGGACTGGGCGAGAAGCCGGCATAAAAGTCTCTGGGACCCCAGAGGATGGGGAGTGGGGCAGGGAGAGTGGTAACTAGGTTAAACCCTGAGATGAAAGGGAAGGTGGGAAGCACCCTCCGAGTTGGCTGATGGGATGAAGGAAGAATGGTGGTGAGGTGTCAGCTGAGCATTTTCAGGTGGTCCTGACCTCATCGCCTAGCCAGGGAAGGATCCAGCTGGGGATCTAGAGCATAATTCGTGAAAGGCTTTGGGAGCAGCATGGACAGTCCTCCCTTTTACTGTTGGGGTCTTAGTAAATAATTTTAACACATCATGGTGAGTTCTGTGCATGGCAGAGAGTGCTGGACAGCTGTCAGACTTGGCCATTGTGAGAGACAGACTCTAGGATGGTCCCACAGTCCCTGCCTCCTGATCTTAATTTCTTTGGGGAAGCCCCTCCCCCTTGGATGTAAGCAAGACCTCACCTGTAACCAAGAGAATATGGCAAAGGGGATAAATGTCACTCTCTTGATTAGGTTACGTCCTGTACGATTTCATCTTGCTTGAGATTGTTTTGCTGGCTGAATGGACTAGGTGGCCATGTTGGGAAACCTATATGGCAAAAAGCTTCTAGAAGCCCCGAGGAGCTGGGAGTGGCTTCTAGGAGTGAGGGCCCTCGGTGATATGAATTCTGCAGGCAACCTGAGGGAGCTTAGAAGCAGACTGTTCCCCAGTTAAGCTTCGGGATGAGACCACAGCCCTGGATGACACCTTGATTGCTGCCTGTGAGACCCTAAGCAGAGGACTGCTTAGGAACTCTTAGGAGCTGTACCTGGACTCCTAGTCCATAGAAGCTATGAGATAATGTACACTGTTTCAAGTCACTAAATCTGTTACACATCAGTGGATAACTAATATAACCATGGACCAAAACATAGCTAAAGGGCTGTCTGTACCTGTGTTGGGGTAGTTTGGGGTGTTCATATCGATCAATGAAAGAAGCCAGGACATAGATAAATGCTCTCTCCATTGTGTCTCAGGAGTCACTGTGTTTCCTTTGAGTTGAGCATTTACAAAGTCCTCGACAAAGAGGAATTCTTTTATTCTGTGAATTCATTCTGTACTTGAACCTTGTCCCTGGAAACAATTGTGGTGAGCCACCTTCTAGACGTCAGGAGATTCAGATTTGCCTCATCCTCAGAAGAACCCAACATAGAGACAAGGGATGTGCAGTTATTACTGACCGTTGCAAAGGCAGGCCTGGCAAAAGCTGCCCAGGTACTTCAGTGCTGCTCAGGCTGAGTAACTACTCATTGGAGAGCTTTTACATAATTTTGGATTACTGTGTCAATCTGATTTCCGATTATCAAATCTTTCTGTGATTTTGCAGGTTTCCCCTTACTTTTTATTGATTGATTGATTTTTAGAGAGAGAGGAAGGGAGAAAGAAATATTGACTTGTTATTCCACTTAGTTATACATTCATTGGTTGCATCTTGTATGTGCCCTGACCTGGGATTGAACCCAGAACCTTGGCAGATGCTATATTGGAAGATGCTCTAACCAACTGAGCTTCCTGGCCAGGGCTCCCCTTACTTTTGCTGTGTCTTATTGTTTCATAATGCTAGCACTTGTGTAATCCTCAATGATATATTTCTACTCTTACATTCAACTACCATTTGCTAGGTAGCAACTGTGGTGCCAGTGACCATGAGAGTTGACAGGTGATACAAAGCAGCTCAGGTTGCTTAAGTGACTTGCTCAGTTATGTAAGTCACCAGTGATGGGGCCAAGGCTGCAATCCAGTTTTCCGGCTGCAGAATGCTTCGGGCCTTAACCTGATGCAGCCCAGGCTGTGCGCCATGCTGGATGCTATGGGAGCGGGGAGTGGGCTCCTCCACTTTTCTTAAGGAATCCTGGTGTCTTGATTCCTCCAGCATTGAGTACGAGTCAGCTGTTCCCAAACAGTGGAGGTGGATAGATTGTCAGCATGGGGCCAAGGATAAAGGCTCTCAGTGAACGAGTAATCGGATCGACTTGTTTCCAGGGAGCTGCACAGATAAGAGCTCAGCAAAGGCAACCTGTCGCTGCGGTCAGGCAAAAACAAATGCCTCCTGTCTCTGCTTCCACCGGCCCCCGACTCTGAGTCTGTCCTCATCCTGGCCATATCAGGTTCCTTGAGAGGCAAAAGGGAAATGCCGCTTTTGGATCCTGGGAGGCTGGTGAATATCCAGACTTGAAAAGAAGGAACACTTATGTGCCTCTATTCTGCTCTGGGCACTGCGCTTTCATAATATTCTTTCACTTCTTTCTCACAGCAATCCTCAAACAAATACCGTCCCACACAATTTTCATATGCTCGCTTGTTTTCCTGGCACCTGGGTCAGCCATGGACACATGTGTTTGGGTGAACTGAGCACCCTCAGCCATCAGGGGGCTCCTGTTCCTGTGGGGTGGAGGGCGGATGTGGAGGACAATGACAGTCCTTAGGAAGAAGGGCACATGGGAGTCTGTGTCCTTTGAGCATCAGACACCAAGAAGGGATCAGATAAGTATTTGGAGAAAGTTCCCGTGAAAATGGGGGGTTCCTGCTTTGTGGTCTGCAGAGCTCCCCCAAAAGACTGAGAATCACTGCTTTAGGGAGAAAATAGTCTTTCCTTGAAAAATAAGAAAAGCCCATGCCTGGCCAGCATGGCTCAGTGGTTGAGTGTTAACCTATGAACCAGGAGATCACCGTTCGATTCCCGGTCAGGGCACATGCCCGGGTTGTGGGCTCCATCCCCAGTGTGGAGCATGCAGGAGGCAGCTGATCAATGATTCTCTCTCATCATTGATGTTTCTATCTCTCTCTCTCTTATATATATTTATATTTATATATTG
>NW_006299263.1:2609971-2619136 GCF_000327345.1 Myotis davidii | reverse complement strand
GTTTGTTGTTGTTAATCCTCATCCAAGGATATTTTTCCATTGATTTTTAGAGAGAGTGGAAAGGAGGGTGGAAAGGGCAGGGGGAGAGAGAGAAAGAAAGAGGTGGGAGAGAAAGAAAGAGTGAAGGAAGGGAGAGAGAGAAAGAAAGAGGTGGGAGAGAAAGGAAGAGTGAAGGAGAAACATTTATGTGAGAGAGACACATCAAATGGTTGCCTCCTGCATGTGCCCCAACTGGGGCCAGGGATTGAACCTGCAACCCAGGTGTGTGCCCTTGACCAGGAATCAAACCTGAGACCCTTCAGTCTGAGGGCCGATGCTCTAACCACTTAGCCACAATGGTCCGGCCTGCCTAAGATTAATTTTAATCATACAAACTTGGGTTATAAAATGTTTCTGAATTGGTATTAGATGTTAACGTTTCTTATTTTGGGGGATTGTAGGAATATTCAGTTTATATAAGCACTTATTTATCTCTAAAGCCAATGAGAAGAAAGCTCCATTAAGTTAAGGTACATTATAATCTAATGTATTAATACCCTGTAGAGATAGACAAACATTTCACATTCATGCAATAATAGACACACAGAGAGTTTATAGTTTTTGTTTCCACAATTTCATCTATAGGTCAAGAACAAATTGCAGAAACACAAGAGTCATGAATTAACCTTGTACAGGATATTAAGAGCTGTTTTTCCCAGTGGTCACAGAATTCTTATGTGATTTGAGCTAAAAAGAGACAAATGGAAAAACAAAAAAAGACAAACCAGATGCTCTGTTGTCTTTCACTCAACAGAGAATAGATTTAAACAACCCATAACACCAAATTCCCTCATTGCTGCTACCCTGGAGCAATTACCATATAGGAACCAGAAATAAAAATGAAATACACAGTGCTGGCCAGTGTGGTTCAGTAGGTTGGAGCTTTGTCTCGTGCACCAGAAGGTCTCGGGTTCAATTCCCGCCCGGTCAGGGTACATACCTAGGTTGCAAGTTCCATCCCTGGTTGGGGTGCCTCTCTCACATTGGTGTTTCTCTCTCCCTCTCGTTCTCCCTTGCTCCCTCTCTAAAATCAATGAAAAAAATTAAATTATAAAACAAGACAAAACAGCCCGGCTGGTGTAGCTCAGTATTTGAGCATTGACCCATGCACCATGGTTCGATTCCCACTCAGGGCACATGCTTGGGTTGTGGGCTCAGTCCCCAGTAAGGGGCATGCAGGAGGCAGCTGATCAATGATTCTCATCATTGATGTTTCTATCTCTCCCTCTCCCTTCCTCTCTGAAATTAATGAAAATATATGTGTTTTAAAAGCACACCACCAAATACACAATCAGAAGAGAGAGAGAAATAAAACCAGAGAAACAGAAATTCAGCAAAGTTAAAGATCTATTGGTGCTTAGATTTCTCCTGGAAATCTAGAAGAGATGTGTCTGGGCTTATATCCAAAGCAGAGTGCCCTTGCCTGGCAACACTGTTTTCTTTGTTTTGTCATGTGGCTCCACTGGCCATCTCAGAGGATGACCTCCAACACTTAAAAGATTTTCTTGAAATAGATTAAATCATTACTCTCATACAAATATAAAATAAACAAAGGTTGTGTTTAACTCATTAATGAATGAAGGAATAAGTAAAATGTTACATTTGACTCAAAGAATTCAACACACAATCGCTCTCTCTCTCTCTCTCTCTCAAAATAAACTTGTTAATATATGCAAAACTTGCTTCTTGAAAAGGGGATCAATTGTACCCCACCCAATAAAATCTATTTGCATTTCTATAGACAATAAACATTTATATTACTTTTGGTTAACTTACAGAGTAGTGAAACAACTCAAAAAATAATGAAAGGCACAGATAACCCAGAAGAGTATGCTAATAATCTTTTGCCCATTTCAAATTCTTTCACAAATTTTCCTCAAAGTAGCAAGAGATCTACTGAGGACAAGTCAAGTCTGAGATGCCATCTGTAAGTCCAATTGGAGATGTTAAACATTCAAGTGGATAAACAAGTCTGGAGTACAGAGGATACGTGTTTAGGGTTCACCTCCTTAGGGAAATATTTCTGACCAAACTCCCCCTGGACCTCACCTCACCCCAGACTATGTGCTCCTCCCCATAAATCATATCCTAACTTTTTTTAACTTAGCATTTATCACAATGATTTGTAATTGTCTTTTAAATTTCTCTATTTCTCCCCACTAGCTTTTAGTCACTTAGAAGAGAAACTATTTCTTATTTAGTATAAGGTCCCTAGCACCCAGCAGAGATCCTTGCCAAGGGAACAGTTTAGATAGATAGGATTGCAAATACACCATTATACCATTCTGTGATCTACCTGAGTATTTGATAAAGAACTTGATAATCCCATACTGGCATCATGGTCCTGTGCATGATATGGTGGAAGCCAGAGAAGCAGGTTGGAATGATCCAAGGCTATAATCCTATATAATAAAAGCATAATATGCTGTGTCTAGTCATCCTGTCGGCCATTCAACCAATCAAAGCATAATATGCTAATGATACACTAAGTCTGCTCAATTGCTCACTTTGATGTGCATTGACCACCAGAGGGCAGATGCTCTGACTGGTAGGTTAGCTTACTGCTGGGGTCCAGCCGATCAGGACTGATCAAGATGGGCCAGACACACCCTGGAGCCCTCCCAAGCCCCTCCCTGGCCCCAATCGTGCACTGGTGGGGTCCCTCGACATGGCCTGCACCCTCTTGCAATCCAGGACCCCTCAGGGGATGTCAGAGAGCTGGTTTCAGCCTTCTCCTGAGGCCAGGCTGAGGGACCCCACTGGTGCACAAATTCGTGCACCGGGCCTCTGGTGAACTATATGTACCTCCAGTCATCAATAAATTAGTTAGTAAATAAATTCACCAATTTCTTGAAAAATCAATGAAGCATTGACCTAGAAGAGTAAGCTGAAACTCAAAATAAGTAGGAATGGATGCAGGAAAAGATGTTTCAGTAAAAAGAAAAAGTCAACATAAAGATTCTAAGACAAAAGAACAGGAAATATTTGGGAACTACCAATTGGTCAGCATTACTTGAACTCAATGCAAGGGAGCTAGTGGGGAGAAATGAGGCTGGTTAGAAGACAGGAGCAAAACATGGAGACCCAGGTGCAAAAGATATTACATTTCATGCTGCTGGCAGTAAGAAGTTAACTGAAGAACTCTGATGGGAGCTGTGGAGCGAACTTAATATGTTTACCAGCACATATTATTAGAGGAAGGTGAAAATGGGAGTAGAGTGATTGAGAAGGCAGCTTGATTAATCTCATATCCTGCAACCTTCCTAAAATTACTTATTAGTTCAAGTAGCTATTTTGTGCATTTTGTACAATTTTTTTACATAGCCGTTCATGCTGTCTGCTAATCTGGGTATCATTCTTTTTTGGACTTGTATTGCATTGGCCAAAATCTCCAGAACAGTGTGGAATAAATAAATAATAGATGTCCTTTATCAGGTTGAGGAAGTTCCTATTTATTTCTAACTATTGAAAAGTTTTATGAAGAATGAATGTTGGGTTTAGGCAAATGCTCTTCCTGCATCTATGAAGATGCTATTGTCGTATACATTTCAGTTTGGCATGCTCATTGCCAGTGTATAGAAAAGAATTGGCCAGAGAAGCAGGTTGGAATGATCCAAGGCTATAATCCTATATAATAAAAGCCTAATATGCTAAGTGTCTAGTCATCCTGTCGGCCATTCAACCAGTCAAAGCATAATATGCTAATGATACACTAAGGCTGCTCAATCGCTCACTTTGATGTGCATTGACCACCAAAGGGCAGACACTCTGACCGGTAGGTTAGCTTACTGCTGGGGTCCAGCCGATCAGGACTGATCAAGATGGGCCAGACACACCCTGGAGCTGGACTTGTATTGCATTGGCCAAAACTACTAAAACCCCTGGATATTATATATAAAACAAATATGAGAGGACACTAAAAGGTGAAGACAAGGAGGCAGACACTAAAAGGTGAAGATGAGGAGGCATCTCAGGACCTGAAGTAAAATAGTGATGAGCTTTCTGGGTTTTCTTTTTGGTTCATGCATCCCAGCCAGAGTCGGTGCTGGAAAAGCTGGCAATCTGGAATTGCTAATGGGCACAGGAAAGAAAAAACTCAAACTCTGCTCTTTCTAGCTAAATAATCAGGGAAGAGGCAACCTAACAAGACAAAGTTTTTAGGAAATAACCACTCTACTGCAACCAAGCACTACAGAAGAAACTGAGAATACCCACACCAGCATATGTCAAGTTGGGGGCTTAGACTTCCATCCTTGTCAGGCTGTAAGGAGGCGCTTCAACCACCTTGATAAGTGTTAAGTAAGACTGAACACTACAACCCTGGGTCTTTAATCAACAAAAATGCAAACTTATATTCACCAAAAGATGTGTAAAAGAAGGCTCATGGCACCCCGGTTCATAATAACACCAAACTGGAAGCAACCCAAATGTTCACCAAAATTAAAATGGGTATTTTTACATGGTTTTGTCATTCACTGGGCTTCTATGCAGCAGGAAAATGAACAAACTATGGCTTCACACAACCATGTGGATTAATCTCACAAATATAATGTTGAACAAAAGAAGCCAGGAACCCACAAAAGGACTCTGTTATTTTACTATATGTAACTTCCAAAAAAACCCCACCAAACTTATCTACAGTGTTAGAAGTGAGGGTGTTGGTTACCTGTAGGATAGGATGGGCAGTGACAAAGAGGAGGCATAGGGGTCATGGGAGCTGACACATTCTATATCTTCATACTAGGTGGTGGTTACACAAATGTACATATCTGTCAAAATGAATCCATCTATACACATAAATTTGTATACCAATTATGTAATACTTTAGTAAAAAGTGTTTAAGAATATTGGGATCTAGTAAAATATGCATTTATCCTCACTAGAGTCAATAACAACATCAGACACAAAAGTGAATAGAGTGAAGGAAACAAGATTACAAGTACGTATGCATCTTTAATACATACACACACACACACACACACACACACACACACACACACACTGAGTGGCCAGGTTATTATGACCACCCCATCAGTACTTCATTGACACTTCCAAAAATTGTGAATATTGAAAACTTCCTAGGCAAATACTCTCAAGATTTTATTATTATTATTTGCATAACTAATTCACTTCATTGTACTGATGGGGTGGTCATAATAATCTGGTCCATCATAATAATTTGGCCACTCAATGTGTGTGTGTGTGTGTGTGTGTGTGTATTGATTTCAGAGAAGTAAGACATAAACATCAATAATGAAAGAGAATCATTGATCAACTGCTTCCAGCACTCCCCCTACTAGCGATTGAGCCCGCAATCTGGGCATGTGCCCTGACTGGGAATTGAACCGTGACCTCTTGGTTCATAGGTCAATGTTCAACCACTGAGCCACACAAGCCTAGCTGCATGCATCTTTTAAGTGAATAGGGCAGAAATACCAAAACCATTGTTTTGATATTTATCTTGGATATAAGAGAGGTGAAAGTGATACACTTCTTTAAATTATAAAGTAATTTTAGGATCCCTGATATTTGTTGTGAAATGATAGCAAAAATAGAAGCATTTACAAAGTGAGTATAAAATAATGAACATTGTCTGTTAGTGCAAAGAAGTCTTTCCAGGGAATTGTAAATTGTCTTTACTGAACAGAAGTCTTGAAAACAGTTTCCATACAATTATATGAACTATCACATGATCAAAACTCAATATTAACAGGAACAGATTGTGAATCTTTTATTAAAACAGAAATATTCTTTAAAAATTGTTCATTTCTCCCTTTCAGACAGAATCCCATCTGTTTCAAGACTAAATAAATGTCAACACAGCAGTTCATTTCCAGAATGTAGTAAACATTGCAAATGTAGTTTCAAAGCATATGGCAAAAAATTTTCCCCAAACAACTCTATGTCTTAAAGAGAAAACTAGGAACTTTCAAACTGTTGCATTGTATGGTTCTACTTATTTCACTGAATGAAAATCCAACATTCAGCCATTATATATTCCTCAGCAAGACAATTTTGCTTTAATATGAATGTGCTGAATATTTTTACAGAAGTATTCTTTAAATGAAGGTATTTAGACACTAGTTTATTTAAAGGAAAAGAAGGAATGAAAATATTGACTCATCTTCTATTGGAATCTTAATGTCTCACCAGGGAAGGGAGGAAATATGCTCTAATGTACATATACATAGATATTTATTCTATGTATCTCTTTTCACTAAAAAATTTGGGTAAATAGTACTGTTTTGAGTTCTTTATACCCATTAATAAATTATTATGGTAGTAAAAAGGAATATTTGCCCTTTTGATAACTTAGTTATTTGTATATAAAAAATCTGCCCTTCAAAAATCCAAGAAAGGGCCCTAGCCAGTTTGGCTCAGTCGATAGAGCGCCAGCCTGTGGACTGAAGGGTCCCAGGTTCGGTTTCAGTCAAGGGCACATGCCCACTTGCAGGCTCAACCCCTAGTAGAGGGTGTGCAGGCGGCAACCAATCAATGATTCTCTCTCATCATTGATGTTTCAATCTCTCTCTCTCTCCCTTCCTCTCTAAAATCAATAAAAATAAAAATAAAAGAAACTGAATTCTAAACTAAAAAAAAATAAACAAACCTGAGAAAGTGACTTTGGTTCTTTCAGCCAATAAAAGTTTACCATATTTGCAGTGACATTCTTTGCAGCATTATTTGTAACAGTGAAAGACTAGAAAGAATCTAAATATCCATCATTAGGAAATCAGCTAAATATATTTTTGTACATCCATACAACAAAAAGTGATGCAACTTTTAAAATAAGTGAGGTAGATCTAAATTGAAAAGTCTTCTAAGTTACTAAGTGAAAAGGCATTATATAGATATAGATATAGATATATAGATATATAGATAGATATAGATATTATATTGTTGAATATGAAAATACGCAACCAAGCATCATTGTCTCTAGTAGTGGGAACTGAGAGACATACTTTACACTGTATTTACCCATTCATGTTGCTTGAATTTTACCATGAGCATGTTTTTTTAAGTGAGGTATAAGTGACATATAACATTCATTATATTAGTTTCAGGTGTACAATGTAATGGTTCAGTAGTTGTACGTTGTGAAATGATAGCCACAATAAGTCTAGTTAGCATCTGAAGATTTTTAATTAATTAAAAACTTTCTAAAAAGTAGGTGGAAACCTAAAATGGAACCTCAACTTCTATGGTTAGCAGCTAATGTGAAAAAAAACTATGCAGTATATGTTTTTCTTTTTTGAAAATTTATGGTATCTTGGATATATATTAAAGTATTAGTGACAATACTTAATATATATGACTATTATACTGTGAACAAATTATTCTACAAATAATGAAAGTTTTTTCTCTTCTTATTCCAGACTCTTACTTTCCTAATTTGGAAGATGCTGGTATATTCAAGACACAGGGCTTGAAGGCTCACACTGCACCCTCCCACTCTACCCATGCCCTGTGAGCCATTCCCAGCCTTAATGGCAGCACGGCCACTCCAAATATTACAACCTCATTAATGGAAAATTGAAATTTCACCTAAAATGTTATAGAACAAAGGGGATAAATCATATTAGGGAACATGACCCTAATGTGATTTAATCACCCCACCTTGGACAATCTGTTCTTTCACCAAAGCTCTCTCATGTCAGCTCAAATCTAATCTTCTTTCCTCCTCTGTGGGTTTACATATCCTGACATTTTGCTATCATCCTTAGCAACTTTTCTAGTGCCCACCTTACCGGTTAGCCCATCAGCAATGTAAAAGGCAGGTAGCAAGCCAACTACGGTAGATGAGTGGCCAACTATTGCACAGCAAACTGCTTCATGTCTTCAGCCTTCAAATGGCAACCTGGACAGGGTCGATGCTGCCCTTGGACTCCAGTGAGTACAAATGCAACCATATCTAACTACCTATGCTAAGATCACATATCTTCCACACTTGAACATCTTTGAAATCAGGCTGTATCTTATAATCGCTGCTGACCAGATGGTGATCATAATGTTGGCATCCCTTACCCAGGCACCATCAAAACAGTACCTACACCTGTAGGATGGGTGTCAGCTTTTGATTCCCTAGGAACCAGAGCTGTAAGTTTGGGGTCAATCCAATATACTTAGCCACATTCATTCCTGAAATAGGTGCTCCAACAAGTGAACCACACCAGCCAGGGCTAAATGCCTTTTAATCCTTGACACCTATTGTCTAATGTACCCAGGATTCTTTCTAGTGATTTCACATGTAGCACATCCTGAGGCAGCTGAAAAAAAGTAAGTCTGCATATATTTATACTGTAACTAGAGACCTGGTGCATGAAATTTGTGCATGGGGGGAGGATGGTGGGTGACCCCTCAGCCCCGCCTGCATCCTCTCAAAATCTGGGACCCCTCAGGGGATTATGGGCCTAAACCTGCAGTGGGACATTCCTCTTGCAATACGGGACGCTGCATGCACCAGTGACCATATTTTTCATACAGGCGAAAGGCATCTTGCTGTTGTATGGGCAGCTCCATTTTTTTTGCCCTGATTATAAAAAGTAGTACATAACATGATCCTTCTGAGGCAGTAGTACCATTTTCCCCATCTTATGAGTGGAAAAACTAAAGCAGAAATAAGTTAAGTAATTGCCTTTGTCACACAGTTATAAATGTCAGAATCAGGGATGACCACAAAATGTACAAGCCAGCCCTACCTGGTTTGGCTCAGTGGATAGAGCATCAGCCTGTGGACTGAAGGGTCCAGGTTTGATTTCGGTCAAGGGCATGTACCTTGGTTGCTGCAGGCACATCCGTAGTAGGGAGTGTGCCAGCAAGCCAGAGTCCATGCATGTCATCGCTGCATCATCCTGTTTTTTCAGTGTTAAAGTAGCCTTGACAGATTTTAACTTTTAAATCTAAGAGATTGTTCCCAATATATAGGGTAGGGTCCCTAGGCCTGGCCAGCATTCAGGGCCATCTGTGGGTTGATGAGGGAAGGGAAGGAGGCTCGCAGCTGGCACCATTTTTGGCTGGCTGCCTGGCCCCGCCTGCTGGCCAGCCCCACCCCCTGATAACCACTGCTGATCACCTCTGGGCAGGGGTGGTGGGGGACAGGGGGCACATGCTCAATCCCTGCATGCA
>NW_006299263.1:2608909-2609853 GCF_000327345.1 Myotis davidii | reverse complement strand
CTCGATCTAAGAGTGAATAAAACAAAGGCTGTAACAAAAAGTTCTCAGAAAATAGTGTTTGGAATTGCTATAAACTAGTGGGCCTGAGCTGCAATAGGACAACTGGCAGCACTTAGATGCCCATCCCCATTTGAGCCAATTGAAGGGGTGAGCCCAGAAACCTGAATATTTAGATAAGCTCCTCTGGGAGATAGACATTGCCAGGTAAGGGGATTATACTCCTGCTAATTACCACTTAGCTCACTAACAGGAAGGCAACCAAAATAAGAGAGGCATTACCCTTCACTGGTTACATCGCCTTTGCTATCCTTAATTTACTACAGATATACCTTCTTACAGAAATATATGAGAAGTGATAATTTTTGAAAAAGTGTTAAAATCTTTTGAACACTATAGGGAGAGAAACCAAGATGGCAGCATAGGTAAACACCAGAGATTGCTGCCTCACACAACCACTTCAAAAATACAACTAAAAGACGGAACAGACATCATCCAGAACCACAGGAAGGCTGGCTGAGTGGAAATTCTACAACTAGAAGGAAAGAGAAAAGCATACCGAGACTCAGAGGAGGTGCGGTGCGGAGGACTGAGAGCAGCCATACTGCTCGCTCGCTCGCTCCTCCCGCCCTATTGATCCACTGGGACCCCGCCCTGCTGAAGCCCTGCACGGAGGCTTTTGTATATGAAAGGCCCAGCCCTTTGTAATCTGAAAATTGCTTAACAAACTGCAGCTGCCCCAAAGCCCCACAACAACTTGCATTGCTTTACAGCTGGCTTCTGCTGGGGAGCCTCCGGCAGAGGCTAGATTAGTACCTCCTTAGATCCAAGAGCCAGTGTACCCAGTGGTCAGAGTGGGACCACCCAATTACAACTCCTCAGACCCATAAGGGACACACTCAGGGGGCAGACTCAGTGAGCACCAAAGCCCCACTGAAGCAAGTCTT
>NW_006299263.1:2596774-2607888 GCF_000327345.1 Myotis davidii | reverse complement strand
CCACCAAACCATATTATATGAAATGCTGAAAGGTATTCTTTAAGAAAAGGAAGAAGAAGAAAAAGGTAAAGATAAAAATTATGAACAGCAAATACATATCTATGAACAAGTGAATCTAAAAATCAAGTGAATAAATAATCTGATGAACAGAATAAACTGGTGAATATAATAGAATCAGGGGCATAGAAAGGGAATGGACTGACTATTCTTGGGGGGAAAGGTGTGTAGGGGTGCGGGAAGAGACTGGACAAAAAATGTACACCTATGGATGAGGACAGTGGGTGGGGAGTGAGGGCGGAAGGTGGGAGGGGAACCGGGTGGAGGGGAGCTATGGGGGGGAAAAGAGGAACAACTGTAATAATCTGAACAATAAAGATTTAATTTAAAAAAATCTTTCAAACACTATAAACATGGGATTAATAAACATATCAAACATGTTTTACATTCTGATGGGATAGTAAAGAGTGCTTTTAAATATGGGGATCATCTTTGATATAGTCTTTAAAATATAAATTTTGGTCTCTAGTCAAGAGAATAGAGACTTAGAAGTGATAGTAAATTGAATTTAATTAAACACAAAGTGTCACATACTTCCACCTTCCCAGAAATAGTCATTTCATCTTATTTAAGGAAATGGAAATTCTTACGACTTAAGTATTCATTCTGTGATATGAGTGTTTGGACAAGTTTAGGTACACAGCAAAGATTTATAAGTTCAACCACCAGAGCAATATTTTGAAAATGCTAAAGCCAACTCAATTCTCCATCCAGCAATTCAATATGAACTTAGTTTAATTAGGCCTGGACTCTGGATACACTAGGTCCTTGGTGTTTATGACTTTGGGGTCATTATGGTCTTCCCTGGAAAGCTGTCCAGGATACACAAGCTCTTCCTTACGAGTCCTTCAGTTAGCTTTGGCAACTCTACAATGGGCACCAATGAAGCTCAACATTGTCGTCACCAGCTGTGGAAGGTCAAAATCATGTTTCCATCCCCAGTCCTTACGGGCATTGCTGTCATCGAAGTTCATTGGCCAACTATCCGCTAGGAAAAGGTACAGAAGAGTAGCTTAAATTTTTCAGGCTCCAGAATTGCAAAAAGGTCTAGAATCCTATCTAATAATAGACAAACATGGTAATTGACCATACCTTTGCTACACCTCTCATTGGCTAATCAGCATGATATGCAAATTAAGCACCAACAAAGATGGCAGCTAATTTGCTACTGCAGGCAGATCCTGCTGCGCAGCCCCGCCTGGGGCTGGCAGCAGCGAGATCCCCAGCTGATGGCCACCCCAGCGGGAGATCCTGGCCTGCCATGTGCAGGGTGGGGCAAGCAGGGTGGGCGGCAGCGCAATCCCAAGCCACCGCCCAACCCAGTGCTATCTGGGCCTGCCATCTGCGACCAGGGGAGCGTACCTAAGCCAGCAGGTGGTTATCTCCTGAGGGGTCCCAGTCTGTAAGAGGGCACAGGTTGGGCTGAAGGCCCCCCCCGCCCCCCCCCGCCATTGCACAAATTATTGTGCACCCGGCTTCTAGTACTTTATATAATGGTCTATTATACAAGATACCATAAAATAAATTGCCTCTTTGAAATTCCCCCTTTGAGCAAACCAGAGCAGCTACTATGTGCATACACAGTCGCCCTCTTAGATTAGAAGATTGTATTATACGTCTACTGTAAGGCACTGTGAATTGTCACACGCTATTAAAATCTCATGCGAACTCATAAGGTAGGAATCTTACAGGCAAAGGTGCTCAGAGCTACAGAGTGGCACGGTCACAGTATTTGCTCCTTTCCTACTATGTCTGCTTGTTTTATGTTCAAACTGTAAAATGGTGAAATGCTGACAAGTGTTTATTTGGAATGAAACGATTCCACCCACTTTAGATATCATTTCCCAAAATCGCAGCCTCTGTGGGCTATGGCTCAACAGCTCCTTCTCCAGAAGGTGCCAAGACCCTCAGGAAGGCTTCAAGCTCTACTTATCCTCCACTGATTACTAGTATGTCCTCAAGGGACTCAGTGCAGAGTGAAGCATAACCTCAGTTTGACGGGGTTTGCAATGATGTACCAACCTATGGCCTGTCGAACAGAATCCATGTTGTACGTGATCTGGAATTCTGGTATGTGCTTAAGAACCTCCTGGGCCAGCTCCTCGGGGCAGAAGCTCATGGCATTGATGTTGTAAGTCCGACTAGAGAGAGACTCTACCGGGGCCTCCATGAATTCCAGGGTGGCCCTGAGGCAGTCATCAATGTACATCATCGGGAGCCTCGTGCTGGGTTTCAGGTAGCACTCAAATTTGCCATTCTTGATTGCATCATGGAAAATCTGGACTGCATAGTCTGAAAGAAAATCCTGTCAGTGGGTCTTCTTAGGAAAAAATCATGAGTGAACCTCTTGGATTAAGGCAGTGGTTCTCAAACATCTTAGTCTCCGAACCTCTCTAAGCTCTTTCTCTTTCTTTTAATGTATTTTTATTGATTTCAAAGAGGAAGGGAGAGAGAGAGAGGGACAGAAACATCAGTGATGAGAGAGACTCATTGGTCAGCTGCCTCCTGCACACCTCACTAGAGATCGAGCCCATAACCCAGGCATGTACCAAACACTGAGGACCTCCAATGAGATATTTATCACATGAATTATATTAATATTGACTGTATCAGGAATTAACTGAGAAAAAATGTTTAAATATTACATTTTAAAATGACAATAACAGACCATTATATATTCACATGTATGACATTTATATGAAAAAGGATATATTTTCCAAACAAAAGAAAATTTAGTGAGAAGAATAGCATGTTTTATGCTTTGAAAAATCTCTTTACTGTCTGGTTAAGAGAAGACTACTGTCCCCTATCTGCTTCTGCATTCAGTCTGCTGTGCTAGGACACATCACGCAGTCCCTGGAAAACGCCACAAGTGCACTTGGAAAGGAGAGTGAAAAGGGCAAATAACAGCTTATGATTGATATGAAAATAGTTTTGACCTCTTGGACCCTTTGAAAAGGTCTCAGAGATACACAGGGGTTCCCATACTTGGAGAAGCACCACACTAAGGCAAAAGTGTTTTATTTTAATTATTAATTAATTAAAATTAGTAATTAATGTTAATATTGAATGTTCCACCTAGCTATGCATTCATTGGAATGTGCTTTGACTGGAGATTGAACTGCCAACCAACTGAGCTATCCAGTCAGGACTAGGAAAAAGTTTTAAAAAAAACTTTTAAACAAAAACCCAAGCCTCTTTTTAAATCCCTCAGATTTTTCAAGTATCTTTTATAGTGTATCTCAGGACCCTTCGTATGGGAAGGATTTCTAATGTAGGAGTTAGGAAACATAATGCGCGCTTGGGTCCAAATTAATAATAATAATGATAAATGCTTATGTTCCTTTTACATATGTCTCCCTACACTGTGGGTAACAAATTTGTTCTTGACTATTAACTGTTTGATCCCAGCACTGTGCATCCAGTGGCCCATCCTGAGCTGGATTTCCAACACCGGCTTACCTGCCCTTAGCAGGTGTGAGTCAATTGTGTTCGATGAGCTTCTCAGATGCACTTCCTGGAGAGGACGCAGAAACTCCAGTCAGCATACTGACTGCAGATCCATCATCCTATTCCCTATCTTACAAACAAAAGAAATAGGAACCCTGCCTTTGTGGCTCAGTTGGATGAGTGTCATCGCATGCACCAAGCGGTCTCTGATTCCCCATCAGGGCACATGCCTGGGTTGCAGGCTCAATCTCCAGTAGTGGGCATGCAGGAGGCAGCTGATCTATGTTTCTCTTCTCACATTGATGTTCCTCTCTCACTCTTTCACTTCCTCTCTCTTTCTAAAAATCAATACTCCTCCCTCTTTTTTTTCTTAAAAAGAAAGAAATAGGAAGCAACACTTACCAGTTGTTCCTCCTCCAGGTTCGGAGTCAGCCGAAATGATGCCAGGATATCTCAGGCATCGGAAATCTAACCCATACCGGTAATAATAATACTACAAAAGAAAGGAAATTTAGTTTAAAAAGAATCTTTTAAATCAGATAGAGCAATACAAAGAAATAACAGCCTTTTTCTGAAATATCATCCTAATCAGTAATATTAAAATTCTCCTGTAGGAAAGGAAGACTCTAGAATTTCTAACAGACTCTCATTTTTCTTTAATAAATAACTTCAACTTGTATCTTCAAAGAATCATCATCCTGGGGTTACATCAACATAGTAAATAACTCAGCCCCCAGTAGGGATTTCCACCCTTTTTTTGGGAAGGAGTCCCTGCTCATTGTCCTGCACAGCAGCACTGGAAAGAGTACAGGGGAGGACAGTAAGTGACTGGAGAGCAACGACTGTGACATCAGCTGAAGGATCAGACACCAACTAAAATTTGCTATATGGTACAAAAAAGACACAGAGTATAAAAGAATAAAACCAGCCCTGGCAATTTGCTCAGTTGATTGGAGCATCATCCCATATATCAAAAGGTTGTGGGTTTGACTGCTGATTAGGGCACATTCCTAGGTTGTGGTTTCCATCCCCAGTTGGGCCCAGACAGCATGGCTCAGTGGCTGAGCATCAACCTATGAACCAGGTCACGATTTGATTCCTGGCCAGGGCACGTGCCCAGGTTGCAGGCTCGATCACTGAGGGTTGTGCATGAGGCAGCCAATCAATGATTCTCTCTCATCACTGGATGTTTCTATCTTTTTCTCTTTCTCCCTTCCTCTCTGAAATCAATAATATAATATATATTTTTTTTAAATCCCCAGTTGGGCCCCTGTAGGAGGCAAGAATCATTGTTTCTCTCTCCCTCTCTCTAAAAATGAATAAATAAATAAAATAAAAAACATATCCTCAGGTGAGGATTAAAAAGTTATTTAAAGTTACCAACAGTTACTACCAATAATGCGAGAACAAACAAAAGGGCAGCAAATGCCATTTGAGGGCCCTCTAGGAAGTGTAAGTGGTACCATATGGCTGAAGGCTGAGTTCTTCCGGAGCTATCTGAACATGCTGTTTTGCAATCATAATCAGTTTATGAGTATTTCTGGGGGCTGGGATAGGGGAAGGGGAAGCCCCCCAAGGATAAACCAGCAGGCGTCTGAGGCAAAAGAACAAAAAAGAAAACACTGAGTCTTGATAGCCTCGCTGTGGATTATAGAGAACAACATAGACTGACTGATGAAAAGGGACAGACCCAAAGACTGAGAAACAGCGATCAGGCTATCAATCCCCAGAAGGGAAGTAGGGGAGGGCGGGGGTGAGGGGAAGAGATCAACCGAAGGACTTGTATACATGTATATAAGCCAACCCAATGGACATGGACAACAGGGGGATGGGAGCATGAGTGTGTGTGCGGGGGGAGGTTGAGGGTTAATGGGGGGGGGGGATAAGGACACATTTGTAATACCTTAACTAATAATAATAAAAAAAAAAGTTTGATAGAATTCACCAGTGAAAAACAAACAAACAAAAAAAACCACTGAGTCATCTTGCCAAACCATACGTACTTCTCCCATGAGCTCGGCGTGGACCTTGGACACCCCGTAGATCGTCCTGGGTCTCTGAATGCAGAGATCAGGGGTTGGGTCCCGGGGAGAAGTAGGTCCGAAAGCTCCGATCGTGCTGGGCACAAACAATCGCAAATTGTGTTCCAAGGCAACATCCAGAACATTATGCAATCCTGAAACCAACAGACGGTATCACAACTGAACAACCCCTTGCTGAAGAACTGGAAACATCGACAAATACTGGGAAAGGTCCAGAGACTTACCTGTGATATTTACCGCTTTTGCCAAGGGTACGTTTGCTTCTCCGACCGCACTGAGCACAGCGCTATAGTGGATCAGCCAGGTGATGCGGTGATTTACCACTATCTCTCGAAGATGCTTGTAATCCAGAACGTCGGAATGAATAAATGGGCCTACAGGGAACATGGTGAAACCGCAAAAGTGAGAAGTTGGGGGTTTGAAAAGCTAAATGGTCCTCCCCACCCGTTGAGCTGTAAATCCCATTAATACCAACTTGGTAACTGAACCACTTCGACACTATTGGGCATTTTACTATGGGGGAATCACCAGCTACAATGACCTCACAGTTGACAACAGCTAATGCTTATAAGGACTTAGACTTGCAGGCACTGCTCTAAGGGCTTTCTGTATTTGTAGCTCTCACACGGCCTCTGAAGTAGATACATTTTACTGATGAGGAAACTGAGGCACAGAGAGGTTAAGAACTTGCCAGAATCAAACAGAGAAAGTGGGAGAAATATGGTCACAACCAGGGAATTGGATCCAGTCAGCATTGTTAACACCAACGCTACATGCAGAATGATTGCACTCTGCTTAAAAGTTACGTGTTTTTTTTTTAAATATATATATTTTATTGATTTTTCACAGAGAGGAAGGGAGAGAGACAGAGAGCTAGAAACATCGATGAGAGAGAAACATCGATCAGCTGCCTCCCGCACACCTCCCACTGGAGATGTGCCCGCAACCAAGGCACATGCCCCTGACCGGAATCGAACCCGGGACCCTTCAGTCCGCAGGCCGACGCTCTATCCACTGAGCCAAACCGGTTACGGCAAAAGTTACGAATTTTTAAAGGAAGAGAGAAATGGGATTAAAAACCCAAACAAAATACCGTGGTACAGAACAGTGGTTTTCAACCAATATGCCACAAGAAATTTTAAAACACGCAATACCTGCCTATTTAGTCTGGGGCACTGATCTCTTTTCCCTTAGATTGTCAAATAAAAAAAAAAATGGCCTCTTTTCCCTTAGATTGTCAAATAAAAAAATATGGCCCTATTCGGTTTGGCTCAATGGATAGAGTATCAGCCTGCAGACTGAAGGGTCCTGGGTTTGATTCCAGTCAAGGGCACATGCCAGGGTTATTTGGGGGCATGCAAGAGGTAGCCAATCAGTGATTCTCTATCATCATTGATGTTTCTATCTCTCTCTCCCCTCTCCCTTCCTCTCTCTGGAATCAATAAAAATATATTTTTTAAAAATGGCAACAGCCAACACAATAGCCATCTGGTGTGAATGAATGAAAACTATACCTATTCTTTTTGTCAGATAGGCAAAAATATATATTTTGGAGTGTCACAGAATTTTAGTAATTAGTTTATGTGTACAATGAGATGTAAAAGGTTGAAAATCACTGGTATAGAAGAACCACAAATCATGAATTTATAATACCCGGTTAATTTGGAGGTAAAGCTGATTTTATTCAATGCTAATTTTCCATTATAGCAAATTATCATTCTTCCCCTCCATAAACAGCAAAAGGATGGTATTGAGCCAGAAAAGACTAGAAGACGTTATAAAAACATTTCTGATTTAGTGGAGTTAGAGGAGTTTGAGATTTGTCTGTGTGTGTGTGTTTGTGTGTGTGTGTGTGTGTGTGTGTGTGTGTGTCTGTGTGTGTGTGTGTGTGTGTGTGTGTGTCTGTGTGTACGTGTGTGTGTGTGTGTGTGTGTGTGTGTGTGTGTACACACAGTAGTTTAAGAGCAAGTCTATAAAGACAGGAATTGCCCAGCCGGTGTGGCTCAGTGGTTGAGTGTAGATCTATGAACCAGAAGGTTAGGGCACATGCCTGTGTTGCACGCTCGATCCCCAATAGGGGGCGTGCAGGAGGCAGCTGATCAATTATTGTCATCATTGATGTTTCTATCTCTCTCCCTCTCTAAAATCAATAAAATAAATATATTAAAAAGACAGTAATCAATGCTTTTATTCCAAAGATACTATGCCACATGATAGCCAAAGATGTTATTCCAAAACTTTACATTCAGAACTCTCCTATTCTTGTCACACTTGAATGAGCAGCAGCATAACTATAGACATTTTACAGAACTACCAAGGACACATCTGTGCCTCAATACTTCTCCTTCTTTAATGCACACGCCTGGTTAAGAGCTGTGGCACACAGGTTCCATGAGCTGCTTCTCTAACTGCACTTTGAAAAGTAAAGATAAAAACAAAAGCAATGATCTCTCACCACTATGGAACACCTGGTCGGAGGGTTTTCTTATGTCAGACAAAATCACATTGTCCTTCCCAAATTGTTTCCTGAAGGGAAAATCAATACACATGAGTTGGTACAGCGAGGATATAATTGGTTCTATGAAAACAGTCTTTCAAATAAGAACTGTAACTTGCGGTCAGCCTCTGAATCCCCGTTTTTTGTCATGCCTTTTATCCCTCTTCTTCCCAAACACACACACCCTCAGTTCTGACCACACTCAGGCCTCTCTCTCTCCCTTTTCACACCCCCATCTTCTGTTCCTACTTTCACCCCTTATCATCCCTATGTTTGCCATCAATTTCTTCCCTGTACCCATAAGTTTTTACCTCTCCCTCCCCATTCTTCTCTCCGTGCTCTTACTTTTTCATCCCACTCCCTCTAAATCCCACACTGTTCCTTGTCAGTTTCTACACATACTTCCCTCTGCCCCCAAACATCTAAATCAAGTGATTCATTTGGAGTTAGGTATCTTACTCTGTCAAAGTGAGAAAAGAGAGGGCGCAAAGGACCAGTGTGGGAGATGTTGAGCCAAATGTCTATGATATTTAGAGGCCAAATGAAATGTATTCTAAACAGCCACTTTAGATATGGTATCTTCAAAACAGGAAGGGGAGGGAAAAGATTAAATGGTTAAATGGTACCAAAGACCAACGTCCTATACTGAAGAACTCAGATTTCAAATTTCAGCTTTGAAGGCTCTTACCTTAACAAGGTAGCAAGCCCCACTCCAAGCTGGCCAAGACCCCCTAGATAAAGGGGAGAAAAAGTAGAACTTTAATCCAAATCTAACCAAAGCAATTATTCCCAGAATAGAATAATGGAATAGGCTATAGTTATAATCTTATCTAATTAGATAAAGTCCCAGGTTGGCCTGATAGAATTGAATTACCTCCTCCAAGTGAATGTAGAAATCGATACAGCTAAGATTAGTTTCAGAGACAACCCTCTCTCCAGCACAAAGTCCCTAAAGGGAAGAAAGGGTGTAGGAAGAGAAAAGTCACAAGGAAGCCGACAACCTCCCAGCTCCTTGGGCCAGAAATTTGTTCCCAGCTTTGTCTTCATTTTTCGATGGCTCTGAAGCTTGTCTACTACAAGTGTTAAAATACGCAGACAAATATACAGTTTGTCTTGGCCTCTGGTGGGATTTCCCAGGGCCCCATCCTCCATCAAAACTGGAGTGGGATGTGAAAGGAGGAAGAGGGGGGACAAACCAAGAAGTTATCTGAAAAAAGCGGCAGATAACTGAATCAACAAAAAGGCATTAAAATCAATAAAATGGCATTAAAATGTCACTGATAGAAATGGGAGAGCTGGGGGGAGGTGCGGTGCTGGGAGCACATTTGAAGGAACATACCATAAATTTCATTTGGGAGAAATGAATGAGGCAGGAAGATACAGAAAGTGGGATTTCTTGTAAGCACAGGTTAACATGGGACTGAAACCAGGCCCACTGATGCTCACATGGGCCCTGGAAGATGCTTCGTTAGTGAAAGTGGGAGGGAGAAAAACAGCAGACAACAAGCTGAGCAAATCAGACAGGAAAGTGCATAGGGGAACCTACAACACTTGAAACCCATTCACAGCAGGAGAAGAGAAAGAAGCAGTAAAAGAAACACACACACACGCACACACACACACACACACACACACACACACACTGTGAGGAATGTAAGACAAGGGAAGAAAACCTGGCAAGAAGGAAATAAAACATGTCAATTAAATCAGATGGGCTTGGATTGGCTGGAAGTAAGTGGGAGTGAAGTTTGCAGTGAGGCAGGTACAACATCAAACAAGGGATGAGGATCAGAGAGCAAGCCTGGTGACAATGAGATGGATGGTAACATGAGATGATGGGGGTGAGCTCCTCCAGGCAGGCCCTAACTTATCTTCTCTGTCTCCAACACACAAACATGTAGTAACTGCTTGGGATGAATGACACCGAGTTTAGGTTGAGGAATTTTGACAAGAAAAGATGCTCCTGGTTTCAGAATCCATGCTGTCATCCTGCACACTCCCATGAGCCTTTGCTCCCAAGACGATCCTAATATGGCAGTGGAACTGAGATCCACAACAGCTTTTGGACCCCCCAGCTAAATAGTTCCTCCCTCAGATAATTAAAAATTATAGCAGGGAGCCCTGGCCAGTGAAGCTCAATGGTTAGAGTGTCAGCCCATGCACTGAAGGGTTTGATTCCAGGTCAAGGGCACATACCTGGGTTGCAGGTTCAATCCCTGGCCCCACTTAGGGCATGTGCAAGAGGCAACCAATTGATGTGCCTCTCTCACATTGATGTTTCTCTCTCTCTCTCCCTCTCTCTCTTCTCCCCTATCCCTTTCTCCCTTCCACTCTCTTTGAAAATCAATGGGCAAAAACATCCTTGGGTGAGGATTAACAACAACAACAAAAATTATGGCAGGGAAAACAAGAGCTGGCAACAGTGATGAAATAAAGATTAGAGATTTGCAATATTCGGGAGGAAGGCAAAAGCGGAAAAGGTAGTCTGTGATTAATAAATGTTAGCTGATAGCATGTCAAACATTCCAAAAACAAATACACATCACACAGAAGCTGCACAGAAGATAAAATAATCAAGCCACATACTCAACCTGTAATTAAGATCCGTGGCCGGTCTGTTTCAGACAGAGAAGCAGAGTGGCAGTTGGCATTTGCTGGAATTTGCCAAGGGGAGGTGCCCAGGACCCGGCCAGGCAGGGCAGCTGCCCTAGTGCCACAGGCGGGGCTCTGTAGCGTCGGGCCCACAACTCGCTGTAGCATTCTAAGGACCAGCATTTTCTCAAATACCCTGTAAGAAAAAAGGAGCAGAGTTCATTATGGGACCTATATGTCCCAAACCCTCATAACACGAACTCCTTAACCAGAATTAACATTAAGATTGTCAGCTCACCCTGACCGGTTTGGCTCAGTGGATAGAGTGTTGGCCTTTGGACTGAAGGGTCCCGGGTTCGAGTCTGGTCAAGGGCATGTATCTTGGCTGTGGGCACATCCCCAGTGAGGGGTGTGCAGGAGGCAGCTGATAGATGTTTCTCTCTCATCGATATGTCTGGCTCTCTATATCTCTCCCT
>NW_006299263.1:2588454-2596759 GCF_000327345.1 Myotis davidii | reverse complement strand
ACACTAGAAACACTAAGTCAGCAGATCCTAGAGAAGGCTTTAACACTGACAACTGTTATCAACCTGTCTGTGCACCATCACAGAGCACAAATAGGTCCCAGGTTAAATAACACAGTGCCACCTGGCCAGCACGGCCCAGTGATGGAGCGTCGACCTATGAACCAGGAGGTCAAGGTTCGATTCCCGGTCAGGGCACATGCTAGGACATGCAGGAGGTAACCGACCAATGATTCTCTCATCATTGATGTTTCTATCTCTCTCCCTTCCTCTCCGAAATCAATAAAAATATACTTTAAAAAATAACAATAACGTAGTGCTGTGTAACACTCCGATGTTACCTTTAGAATGAACCAGACTAGAAAAGCAGATGGTTAGGGTAAAATGGCCCTCAGCGATATTCAGTAAGCTGTGACTAATTTCTGTTTCAATGCCATCATTCTAGAAAAAATCATTTAGAAAAGTCATTTTCTATTTTCTTCCCAGATCATGCATATTTGATTTCAGTCTGGCTCCTCCTCTTCCTCAGCTTTTGCACTGACTGCCCATGAAATCAGTTCTAGCCTCAAGAGGTCAAGACGGTCCAATTAGCCCTGCTGGAGTGGCTCAGTGGTTGAGCATTGACCTATGAACCAGGAGGTCACAGTCCAATTCCTGGTCAGGGCACATGTCTGGGTTTGCGGGCTCAAACCCCAGTAGGGAGCATGTAGGAAGGAGGGGGTCAATGATTCTTTCTCATCATGGATGTTTCTATCTCTCTCCCTCTCCCTTCCTCTCTAAAATCAATAAAAAATATATATTTTTTAAAAAGGTGGTCCAATCACACATGGATTGAGACTGGACAATGCACAAAGGGCTTCCATTTTCCCCATTCCATCCCCAGCAACCAGGTAAGTGTGTCACAAGAATAAATCAGACCCCCACAACTTGCAAACTTCCCACCCTCTAGTGTCAGGCCTATTGCACTTTGCACACAGCCCCGTGGCCTCCACCGCCCTCTGTTGTAAGACTTCCAGCAGAACTGGCAGATGAACCTTCAGAGCTGACACTGGTGCCCTACCCCTCAAAAGAGATAACCCAGATCTCAACCATTGTATATTGTACACCATGAAAGGAGAAAAGGTAACCAGAGTTGAAGACATTTCCAGTTTAGGATCTGAATTTAGCCTACTGTCACACTCAACTTAGTGTCTTGAGTAGATAACAGTAATTCTAAATTAAAATGCCAGGGATAGCGGCTTTCTTGTAATCCTTAAAGTCCAAATTATAGGGGGGAAAAACACCAATCTTCTGAAAACATGCTTTAACACCCTTTTATGAGCCATAAAAGGTTTAGTTCTTTAGGACAAAGAAATACGGTGGGTGGAAGTGTGGGGACTTCTGTCAGATCAGTGGCTTGACCTGACAGTTCCCCAGTATTAGTCAGAGTCCTACATACAAAGGCCCTTGGTCCCAGCTAACTTTCCCAAACAAGCAGAACCTTCACTGACACATCTCTGGCTCCATGCTCAGGCATCCAGGGTGTGCCATGTTACGAAAAGACCCGAGCTGCCTTCAAGCATCCCTTAGGAGACCTTTGGGAGACCATTTGGCAGCCAATCTTAACACCTGAGACCAGGTAAGAACTTTGATTCTCAAAGTCACCCATTTCAGCAAGTTCAAGGGGTTCATGAGGAAGCCAAGAAATTAGATCTACCAGAACAGTTGAAACTCAAAGAGAGTTCTCAATTCCAAAAGCAAAATAATGAATGGCCACAATTTAAAAGGGTTTGTTTTTTGTTTGTTTTTAAAGGCTCAGGAGACTACAGTCAGGGAAAGGCAAACTCTGAAGATATGAAATAGGTACAATTCTATTCATCTCTTCTTTCCCTTCTTTAAGGAGTTGAAGGCATGAAGGAGGTACAAATTTCTAATTGAATATAAAGCTTTTTAGTTTAATAATCTGGACAATTCATAATTGAGTTAATTCATCCTATTCCGCTACTATTAATAGCTAACATTTGATGCTCACAGGTGTGGAGAGCTTTACTGAACTATCGAATTTACCCAAGGCAGCCACCACCCCTTCAGGACCCAATTATTAACCACCAAGCGGCACTACTGTCCCTATTATGGGATTGCTTTAACAATGCATGGACTTTAAAAACAGAAGCAAAACAAAACACTTCTATCCACCTATAGCATATATTTTTTCTAAGTCAAGATTATATTGCTCCTGCCAAGTTCAAGTTAATATGCATAAGGCAGCAATTCTCAAGTTTCCTGATCTTAGGACTCCTTTATACTCTTAAAAATTTAGGGATTTATAGAGCTTTTGTTTATGTAGCTTATATCTAAGGATATTTTTCTGTATTAGAAAGCAAAACTGAGAAATGTGTGTTTTTTTAATATAGTTTTATTGATTTCAGAGAGGAAAGAGAGGGAGTGATAGAAACATCAATGATGAGTGAGAATCATCGATTGGTTGCCTCCTGCACACCCCACACTGGGGAACGAGCCTGCAACTTGAGCATGTGCCCTGAGCAAGAATCAAACCGTGACCTCCTGGTTCATAGGTCAACGCTCAACCACTGAGCCACTCCAGCTGGATGAGAAATGTTTAACATCTTAATTCATTTAAAGCCAAATAACATGTTAACATCTGCTTTTGGACTTGATCCGTTTGTTGTTTTGATTGAAGTATATGAAGAAAATACAAACTCACACAGCAAAATAGTGGGAAAAGGGTTTGGTATTTTAAAAGCCTTTTCACCCCAGTTTGGCTCAATGGATAGAGTGTCGGCCTGCGAATTGAAAGGTCCCAGGTTCGATTCCGGTCAAGGGCACATGCCTGGGTTGTGGGCTCAATCCCCAGTAGGGGATTTGCAGAGGGCAACCAATCCATGATTCTTTCTCACGTGGATGTTTCTATCTCTCTCTCCCTCATCCTTCCTCTCTGAAATCAATAAAAATATATATATAAAAAATAAAAGCCTTTTCAGATGATTCCAGATACTAGTTTTTAATGTCCAAAACCCAACACATGGTAGTTTCTTTAAGGTTAGTTCCCATGCAGAACTGAAGCCATATCGATGGCTTTCAGACCCCGTTACATTAAAACCCATTGGTCTATCTAATGCTTTGAATTGATTTTTTACCCCTGCATGGTTTGTAATTTCCTGCATTGATCTTTTGGAAAATATTGGTCCAGGTATTTATGCATAGCTTCCCAATGTTAACACACTTCACTATACAGTATCAAAGTCCTACTGGCTATTCCTAAGTACTGAGAAGGTATCAGGCTCATGGTGGTGGATACAAGTTATTTGGCAACAAATGCCATTAGTTTTTTCCTTGAAGTCACAGACTCACTTGTTGTTTTAGAAAATGTATTCCAATTCTCCAGATATGAATAACCATAGTGTGTCTGACATTCTGTGAAGCAAAAATGGTTCTCTATTGGAGAAAAAAAGTAGTGTCCAGCCTTGGCCAAGTAGCTCAGTTGGTTAGAGCATCATCCCAATAGACAAGGTTGCGGGTTTAGTCCCAGTCAGGGCACATACAAGAATCAACCAATGGGTGCATAAATAAGTGAGCAACAAATTGGCATTTCTCTTCTCTCTCTCTCTCTCTCTCTCTCTCTCTCTCTCTCTAATAAATAAAATTTTTAAAAATATTCTTTATTATTAATTTTTCAATTAATAACGGGAGTTTTCCAGTTCAACCCCGTACCCCAACTTGAGATAAATACAAACACTAGAGTCTTCTGGTTTTAGCCACAGTCCCAAGGTGCTATTACAGATACATTTGTTGGAGGTCGCTGTCGTTGGGTTAGAATAAGAATAAGAATGCTGCACATACAGCTCTGGGTGTGGTTAAAACGTGAATCCTTATGCCTCCTGGCCTGCAGGCTTTGTTCTTTTCTTTCTTTCTGCTGGGGTTCTCTTCTACACGTCAATAAAAATATATCTTCTATTCAGAATCTCACTGGAAAGCAGGTGGTTTGAATGAGCAGTCCTGTTACATAATAAGTTACTGAGTCTACAATGGAGAAACCTGAATTCTGGGGCTACAACTCAAAATAAGTATTATTTCAGGGTAAATAAACAAATTAGTTGGCTGGCTATGAAATGCTTAATTCTTTTAAACATCATAATTACAACCTGGAATTTTTAAAAAACTATTTACTTTTTTCCAAATATTATTTCAAATATGTATTTTACAGACAAGTGTCATTATGGGCCATAAACATTCTATAGAACACATTTTTATAGACATTGGAAATAATTTTAATAAGAGAAAACACTCATATTTATCTAGATGTAGCTATGTTACACAGGAAGATTTCAGCATCCAGAGTGCAAAGACAAAATGTGGCTTTTCTTGTCACACAAAATATTGACAATCTCCCCTGTGGCCTATTCTTAATTGTTAGTGGGATGCCAAATAGACAGCATACTGACCTCTATGGCTCCAAAGGACAGGCAGGACTCAAGCATCAGAATGAATTCAACTTATAAACAAACTGGCCTTGACCCCCACCAAAGCCCAGCCAGCGGCCCATTAGAGATAAATACAAAAAGTGTCACTTTTACAAGGTTGTGCCACTTAACACTATTAAACCTAATCAATCCAACTTAAAGCTAAGTATACACCCATCACCAGTTCTGTCCTCACCCTATCCCATTGTTATGAAGGCTGCATGTTATAGCTCCAGTTCATCATGGAGAAAGAGGAGCACCCAAGTTCTCAGGAGCCATCCTAAATCCTCTGTCCAAACCCGTTTCTACCCTGGCCTCCCACCTCCCACTCTGAGATGAATCAATTTCACTAAAGAGGTAGGGTTTTTGTCATCGCCTCGTGGAAATAAGTTCTAAATCACACAAGAGAAAGGTCATTCCATGGGCAGCATTTAGCTTTCAGCCAAAGGGACGAGGCCCTCCTCACCACAGCCCCTCCCAATCACAATGAATTTCATATTGCCCTCTACCCCTATAAAGAGCTCCCATCTAAAAGCTCCCAACGAAGCACCAGGTGTTGATGTTACATTACTTGAAGAGAAAGAGAGGAAGCTATAGATAGATACATAGATAGATGATGATAGATAGATAGATAGATAGATAGATACAGATATAGATATAGATTTTTTTAAATAAAACCCCCCATGCACAATTAAACTAGATTTAAAGCCTGGAGGATGCTAAAAGTAGTAACAAGTACAGGAGGCTGCAGAGCAGAGAGTTCAGGTGCGCCCTTCCTTTGCACTCAGTAAATGCTGGAAGTAACAGGAGATGTGACTCCATTTGAGCACTGGGACAACATGGACTTTTGCTTTACGCTGTATTCCAAGACAATAACGCTGCTGCTGGTGAAGGAGAACACCATGGTCTCAGCAGCGGGCAGCGACTCAGTATGGAGCAGCAGCACCCAATTCTTCAAGCCCAGGATACCAGATGCCGAGGCCGGTTCCCTGGAGCTCCTCTGAGCACTTCCGGCGGATGTTGGGTGGCGTCATCTAAAAATTGTTTTGAAGTGGTCAGTTCAGTTCACGACCCAATCAAAATGCTTTACCTCAAGACACCCGTTGTACTCCACATGGAACAAGTGCATCCATTTCACCACATGGCATACTAAAAAGATATGTCAAGGGTCAAGATTTAATATAATTCATCACTTTTACGGTTTCACAAAGGGCATTCTTAAGGGAAGCGGGCAATTTTTTTACTTATTTATTGAAAGCACATGAAGAATGCCATGTCTACTGGTACAGTTGGATGCCACAGCTTTGATTTGTGCGAAGGCACCAGTAGTTTTAACCAGCACTGCTTTTGCACCAGAAGTGCCAACTCAACTCAGTTTATTCTAGAATAAACCATAAAACTAAAAAGTTATTCTACACTGACTACTTTGGCCTTTACTTGTGTTTGCTGCCAAGCATGCACTAAAAAGCTATTCTTTGATGAATGGTTTGGCACTGATACAAAATGGCCAACCCAGCCATAACTACAAATTCTTTCATTTGTAAGGCAAAAATACTCTTCTGCTGTTAAGATACTAACTTGATCTTTAGGCTTACGACTAGCATTTTTTTAACCTCACCCGAGGATATGTGAATTGATTAATTTAAAGAGAGAAAGAGCCATAACCGGTTTGGCTCAGTGGATAGAGCGTCGGCCTGCGGACTGAAAGGTCCCGGGTTCGATTCCGGTCAAGGGCATGTACCTTGGTTGCGGGCACCTCCCCAGTGGGAGGTGTGCAGGAGGCAGCTGATTGATGTTTCTCTCTCATCGATGTTCCTAACTCTCTATCTCTCTCCCTTCCTCTCTGTAAAAAATCAATAAAATATATTTTAAAAAAATAAAGAGAGAAAGAGAAACATCAACAGGAAAGAGAAACTTCAATAGGTTGCCTCCTGTACAGGTCCCGACCAGGAATCGAACCTGCAACCTGAGTCACACTGACCACAGCTGCCTTTATCTTTTCTCCCAGTCTCAGGGGTCTCCAGGAATGGTCAGCCGCTCCAAACTGCATTCCTCGCCCCCAAAAGTGAAGTTCCTGCTCTGCACTCAATAAAACAGATTTCACAAAAGGACAGCTATTGGATGATGACAACTTCCCGGACCCAGCGCCCTCTCCCACTTCTAAAGGACGCTGCTGCCCACTGGCGTGGCTCAGTGGTTGAGCGCGGACCTATGAACCAGGAGGTCAGAGTTCATTCCTGGTCAGGGCACGTGCCCAGGTTGCCGGCTCTATCCCCAGTAGGGGGACTGGAGGAGGCACCGATGGATGATTCTCTCTCATGATTGAGGTTTCTATCTCTATCTCTCTCTTCCTCTCCTTCTCCTTTCCTGTCTGAAATCAATAAAAATAATGGATACTGCTGACCAGGCTCACCTTCATTTCCCCTGGGTTCTCCCACATCTTATTCTGTTTTAAGGACCAATCATGCTTATAAAACACGTCTGCAAGGCGGTCTCAGCTTTCAATCTTCTGGTTCATTAAATAACACGTGTTTTCTTACTAGTAAAAACCCAAGGCAAAATCAGGCACCGCATAACTACTGAGACTTGAAAAGCACCTGCCTTCCTGAACTCTTCCCTAACTTTCACAGTAACCCAGAAGCTGGGATCTTTACTCCATTTCACAGGAGGAAGTGGCCGCCCTAAATCAGAAAGACACTAATTACCAAGAGAGGAGGGGAGGAAATCAGTTCCATAGAGTTTCAAACCCTCCTTCCACCCCCACCCACCTCCCTTCTCCTCCAGAGAAGAGATGTGATTATAACTTAAGAGGACAAAGAGGAAACACTGTGTAGGTTGGCAGGGGGCATCTTCCTCCGGGCTTCCCAGGAGGGGATCACCAGACCGGCGTGGGGGTGGGGGTAGGGCGAGGGGAGAGGCGGGGCTCAAGGCCAGGCGCCGCACTCCCTTACTCCCTTGCTTGTGGGAACCTGTGTGCACTACCATCCAAACCTCAAGTTTCTCCATCCTTGGAAAAGGGGCAATGATAGGACCACCCAATTAGATGGTTGAAAGAATGTAAGAGTTCTTCTCAGCCATTGTAAAGATTCCATTAGGAGCTGGTGAAGCATCCGAAAGAATCCCGAGCGCTAAGAGTGAGCCAATAGTCTCAGAGGGAGGTCTGGCACACCTGCCCGGGAGAGGGACCCGAGAAGACTCGGAGACTACGCACGCCCGTCTCCGGCCGGTGTCAGCCAGGTTCCCGGTGGAAAGATGGGACCCCACGCTGCGGGGAGACGACCGATAAACCGCTTTTATGAGAACAGCCGCGCCCGCCCCTATTACTTGGAGGGGATCGGAGGGACGGGGAGATGGGGCGCCCTTCCCCAAAGTGGAAGGGGCAGGGTGTCACGCCCTTCGGACCCCTGCAGAGGCCGGGCGCTCCCCCCAAACCCAGCGCTGACCCCTCTCCCAGCTCCACGGCGACGACTGGGGACCCCGCTCACCCCCGGGAGCGCACAGTCGGCTGCGCGGCGCCGGGGGCACACCATGCGGAGAGCCTACCTAGGGGACCCCCGCGACGTCGGCCTTCGCTCCCCAGGATCGCCACAGGTGATCCTCGGGCCGCCTCCGCTCCGACCTTCGGACGAAGTAGCCCAGACTGGCGGCGCTGCAGAGCCAGCACGTGGGCAGGAGCCGAAGCGCAGGGAGCAGAAACCCTAGCGGGAGCCGGGCGCGCGGCACCTTTATCCTCTCGGCGCCCAAACCCGGCCCCCCTCCTCCCCCCACCCGCGGATTGGTGTCACCCTTTGTCGGCGCCAGGTCACCTGTGGGTGGGGCTTGGGGAAGGGGGAGCGCGTGGCTGGGGG
>NW_006299263.1:2587710-2588383 GCF_000327345.1 Myotis davidii | reverse complement strand
CCCCTCACGCCGACTTCTGTCTGGGACCCACCTGGTGGAGGGAGAATTCGGGGACCGCGACGGGTGCGACCGAGTCCCGCGCGCAGCGACTCCCGCAGCGGCGCTGCCAGCCTGCCCATCTCCGTGTGGGCACCGTCAGGGCGGGGCAGCTTCCAAAGGGCCTTTCCCTCTGCAGCCCCCGGAGAACCGCTCGTGATGGCATTGGTGGCTTCGCCGTGCACGTGGAAAGAATGAGACGCAGAAGAGAAAGCTGGAAAAATTGAGGGAAAAGCCTGAGACGGGAGTGGGGAGATAGGGCATGGAGAGACCTTGAGCGAGTCACTTCACCTTAGTTTCCCACGTAGGAGAAACAGCTGTCAAACTGACCTCCAAAGCCAGGGACCAGCTGGGTCTGCATCACCTGGGAGCTTGTTAGAAATGCCAATATGAGGCCCCATCCCAGACCCGGAGTCAGAATCTCGCGGGGGCGAGGCCCAGCGCCGTGTTTGAACAAGACTTGCAGGCGATGCGGTTCATCCGTTCATCGCTCTGAAGTTCCAGAAGCCTGAGCTGAGGCCCTGGTTCTTAGACCTTGCTTCATTTTAGTATGGCCAGGGAGTTTCTGAATCGCACAATGCCCAGGCTGCCCCCAGAACTAATAAATCAGAATCTCATTGAGGGGGTGGGGACGGGA
>NW_006299263.1:2579359-2587688 GCF_000327345.1 Myotis davidii | reverse complement strand
TGCTCACAGAACTGGGCATTGCTTTTCATCAGGCATAGTGTCAGATTCCTCGCATCACCTTTCAGCATCTCGTGGAGTCAATGCCAAGAAGAATCGCTGCAGTATTGAAGCAAAAGGTGGCCCAACGAAGTACTGATGGGGTGGTCATACTGATCTGGTCACTCAATGTATATATATATATATATATATCCTATATACATATCATATGTGTATATATGTGTGTATGTATATGTGTATACATATATATGTTAATTCTCACTGGAGGATTTTTTTTTGAGAGAGAGAGAGAGGGGAGAGAGGTGGGGGGAGAAACATCGATGTGAGAGAGCCTCATCAATTGGTTGCCTCCCACGCGCCCCAACCTGGCGGGGAACCTGCAACCCATGTATATGCCCTTGGCCAGAATTGAACCTGAGACCCTCTAACCATTGAGCCAGGGCGGTATAGGTATAGTTAAAAGCTTCTCAAGGGATTCCAACTTGCTGTCAAGGTTGAGAACCACCCCTCTTCCCTAGAGGCTTGGCACTCAAGTGTGGTCCCTGAACAAAGCAGCCCCCACTCAGATCTGAATCGTAATCTGTATTTTAACAAGACCCCCAAGTGATTCTCATCCACGTTAGGCTTTTGGAAAAAAGCTCTAGGTTCTCCTTTAACATTAAGAATCTATAGTTTTATGAAATGGGCCTAATGTTATGTTTTTCAGTTTCTTCAATTTTCTCATATGACATTGCAGGGTTCTTGTTCCAGCATCAAGAAGGCTTCAGGAATCTGGAGAAGGCTGTGTGTAGATTAAATAGGAGTCCAGAGATGAAGCATAATTTTGAAAGGCATTTGGGGGTCAGAGGAACTTAGCTAAAGGAGCTAAGTTCTAAGTTCTAAGGTCTTAAAGTCTAAGGTCTTAAATCTCCTGGTCCCAGGACCCCATGCTTTTTATTAACACAATTTGTCCTGAGGAGAGGCAGAAATATACACTTCAAAGGGTATATACCCAAGCATTGTCAGAATGGGGGAATTAGCCTATGGCTGTTCAGGTGTTTGGCCAGTAGGAGGCAATAACATGTAGATTAAGATGTCCTGAGCTGTCTGGCAGCAAATAATCATCCCTTTTCAGGTTTGGGGAAATGCCCTCAGCCATTCCCAGATTCAGCCCTGCTGTCATGCTGGAATTGGTCTCTGACATGACATGATTTCCATTATGGGCTTTCCTTAGGTGCACTTGAATTTTGAAATCTTAATTATAGACTTGTAGCCTCATAGAGATTATTAAGGCCACATAGACCCACTTCACAGTGGAACAGGCACCCCACCCAGAGCCTTGAAGATATTTGGTCAAGGCCAGGGGGACCAGAATGCTGACCCAGGTACTGGGTTTCCCTTTCTAATACACATTATATCATGAAGAGTACTTTTTTTAAAATATATTTTATTGATTTTTTACAGAGAGGAAGGGAGAGGGATAGAGAGTTAGAAACATCGATGAGAGAGAAATACCGATCAGCTGCCTCCTGCACACCTCCCACTGGGGATGTGCCTACAACCAAGGTACATGCCCTTGACTGGAATCGAACCTGGGACCTTTCAGTCCACAGGCCGACGCTCTATCCACTGAGCCAAACCGGTCAGGGCAGTACTTTTTGTTCTCTTCAAACTTTGTCATGGGGTCGGGGATGACACTGAACTTACTCTGAGTGGGGTTGCAAGCAGGGATTTTGCCAAGTGGAACAACCCACTGACATTGCTCCTGGTCTGATTGGTTGGGGTGGGGGGCGGAGAGGAACCTGGGCTTCAACATTGATTCCTGAGGACAGGGCAAGGAGGACTGAAAGGTGGATGGCTTCTAGCTACCTAGCATCTATTTCCTCTCTTCCCCGTGGAAATAGTCTGGTGTGAATACCATTAGCCTTCTGCCTCGCCCACCCAAGGGCAGACACTTCCTCCAGACTTGAGTGCTGATTGGAATGACAGAACCTAAAGACAGCAGGTGCTGTCCTACCAGTCAGTCCTGTGCTTGGCCCCTGCCTTGGGTTCCTGCCCCTTTCCAGGCTGGTTCTCTGGCCTTGCCAACCAGTGTGTCCCTTCCTCATATCCTTTGGCTTAAGTCAGCAAAGTAGGTTTCTGTTTAGTGATAATATTCACTTTCCTTCCATGGTCAGGATTGAGATTTTGGCTCTGTGGGAGCACTGGTCCTTGATCCTGCTCAGCTACACCAACTGTGAGAGCACAGGTCTTCGGACAGGTATTAGACGGAGAAGACCCGAGAAGTCATAGGCATATATAGGAGAGACTTTATTGTAGACCAAGTAGCCATTGCTACTACAGGAACCATCAGACAAAGTAGTTCTTCAAAGTGGCCCCGCCCACCTGGCTGATCAGTGGCAACTTACGTACACGCTCAAACAAAAGAGACCTCGTGCCAATTCCTGACGCTTGTGCCACATTAACATAAATAGGTTACATCCTTGCCTGCACGCATGCGTATGGCAAATTGGCCTTGATCATCCAGCGTACTCTGATTAGGGTTCCCACAGGCTCTCAGATCACACACCCAAATAATAAATAAAATAAGTATCCTCCAGTCCATATTAATATAAATAAATAACAGAAGGAAGGAAGGAAGGAAGGAAGGAAGGAAGGAAGGAAGGAAGGAAGGAAGGAAGGAAGGGAGGGGTAAGGAACAACTATTTCTTTTTATTTTTAATCTTTACCCAAGGACATGGTTTTATTGATTTTTAGAGAGAAAGATAGAGATGTGAAACATTGATCTGTTGCCTCCTCTGCATGCCCTGACTGGGGATCAAACCTGCAACCTTTTGGTGTATGGGATGAAGCTCCAACCAGCCAAACCACCCAGCCAGGGCACAACTATTTCTTGCAGAAGAATTCCTACTAATAACTGTGGAAGGAGTGAGGGAAGTAGACATTCCCCATAAGCACACACAGCAATAATTGCTGCAGGCAAGATCCACAGAGAGGTGCTCAGATTAATGGGTGAAGATTTCAAAGAGAAGCAGGATATTTGCATAATCTCATGGTATTTCTCCCCAAAATAGATGTTTATTAATAACAAAGGGAAAAATAGTAACTTGATGGTGAAGAACACTGGCAGTCATTCCCTTAACCAAGTTACTAAGGTTCACATCATCAGAAATAAGACTTGCTGACATCACATACACAATGATTTGATTCACTGGGAAGTGCATTTCACCTCTGTCATCTCTTTCCTAACAATGCATAACCCCAATCTGTTGTAGGCAGCGGGAAGGCACCAGGTGCATGATTAGTGGGGTAGACCAAACAGCCTGGGCTCAGCAACCTCCGTACGTGGGTTCTGGCTAAGAAAAGAATTCAGATCCAAGACCCAAACTGTAAGAGAACACTTATTTGGTAAATCACAGAGGTAGAAGAAGTAATTTCTACAAGAAATGGGCTTAGGAAATAAGTTACAGGGGTAAAGGAAGGGCCCTTGGAGTTGGGGAGTGAGGAAGCAAATGGTAACATGCAGGAGTTGCGGGGGAGGGAAAGGCATGGGCACACTTCCAGGAGGGAGAGCCCACTGGATCCTCTGTTCTAAGGGCTTAAGGGTGGACATTTTAGGGGAGTTCTCAGGGAAGAGCTCCATAGACTACGCAGTAGCTTTCCAGGTGTGGCTATTCAGGGTTGTAGTCTCCACTTGGCTGGCACCAGGGCAGGGGGTCATTATTCCTAGCAGCTGGTCCTGAGATCATTTGTGGCTGGTTTTGTTGCTTATCTGGGCCTGGGGCTGAAATACAACTGAGGCCTAGATGTTATCTAGGAGGGAAAGGTCAGGGGGTCCAAACCTCAAGACCAGTGACAGGCTGGGGGAGGAAAAGTCACCCTGGGGGCAAGGTCTCACCCTACAATTGATTGTCCATTGCTAGGCACCTGGGGCTTTCCATCCTGGTGACCTTCGGTACCTGGCTGGTAGTCCCTGCTCTGTTCTTGTCTGTCTAACTGCCTACAACAAATCTAATTATGAGAAAACATCAGACAATACAAATAAAGGCACATTCTACAAAGTAACTGAGCAGTGCTCTTCAAAAGTCTCACAGTCAGGTAAGATAGGAACTGTCGTAGGTTAAAGAACAGTGTGTGTTCCATGCTACTGAGTCAGCGATGACTCCTAGTGACACTGTGAACTAGTGATGTCCACCATGTCCTCTCCCCATTAGCCCTGCTCAGTAACTGTAGACGCATGCCCATAGCTTCTTCTATGGAGTCGGCCCACCTCATACTTGGGCGTCCTCTTTTGACTAAGTGTAAGGTGGGATCCTAGATTGGATCGTGGAACAGAACACAAAAATTAGTTGAAAAAACGTTGAAACCCGAATAAAATTTGTAGTTTAGTTTGTTGTTTGTTTGTTAATCCTTGCCCGAGGATATTTTTCCATTGATTTTTAGGGAGAATAAAAGAGAGAGGGAAAGACAGAGAGAAAAATCAGTGTGAGAGAAATACAACACATTGATTGTTGGTCCGCACAAACCTGGACCAGGGCCCCGGCCAGGGAGGAGTCTGCAACCCACAACCCTTTGGTCCATAGGCCAATGCTCTATCCACTGAGTCAAACTGGCTAGGGCAAAACCTTCAGGACAGAGGACCCAGTGCATTCTCCCTCGGTAAGCATGCCCATGCCTTTAGCTTTCCTCCTCCAGGCATGTTACATTAGCTTCCTCACTCCCAAGCTCCAAGGGCCTCCCTTTACCTCTATAACTTATTTTTTTAAGCCCATTTTCTTCTAGGAATTACTTTTTCTACCTCTGTAATTTGCCCAATAAATGTTCTCTTACAGTTTGGGTCTTGGCTCTCAATTCTTTCCTAGCCAGAACCCAAGTAGCACGGTTGCTAAACCCAGGTTTGATCTGACCCCACCAGTCTAACACCTGGTGCCCTTCCGCCGCCTACAATACTTCGAAGAACCTATCCCTGTCTTGCTTTCTCTCACCTTCATGTAATTTTCCTTACACTCTCTCCTTAATCTCAAATGCATAAAAGAAACTGCAAACTGTTATTCTCGGAAGCATTTTTATGTCCGTTGATATCTTGCTTCCAGGCATATCTTCAGTTCGACTCAGATAAATTTTTATAAAACTTCTCTATAGGCTTCGACATTCTTAGGTCAACAGATGAAAGCGGTGCTGGTAACATTAAAAAAAAAATCATTCAAGGCATATTCTGTAATTCATAACCTCTTGCTAGAAAGAAATTAATATTTCTGAAATAAATGCTTAAGGAATTCTTTAAGATTTGCTCTAACAAGCTTACTACCCACCTCCCCACTCTGTCTGCTGACAGTCAGGAGGGTAGTGACACTGAACCAGACTTTTTCTTTAAGCATCTACCAATTATTATCAAAGCCAGTGGTTCTCAAACGTTAGCATGTGAGAGGATCACCTGGGAGCCTGTTAAATCACATAATTCTGGTCCCCACCCCAGAGTGCCTGATTCAGTAGATACAGAGCGGGTTCTGAGAAGGTATTTCTAGCAAGCACCCAGAGGAGGTTCCTGCTACTCGCCCAGGGGCCACACTGTGAGGACTGCTGCTCTAAAAATTAATTCACTTTTCCAGCTTCTTATTTGGTAATGTTTCCCCTGTAATGTTAGCATATCAACTAGGCATAATTAGCTTAATTCCCTTCTTTTCTAAAGAGAGAGTTCCTTTGAAATGCTTCAGGGATCCTTCTGAAAATGTCAAAGTTATTTTCAAGTTAAGAAAAAGAAAATTTAATTTTGAATTTTGGGAAAATTTATCAAACATACCAAAAGTTTTAAAACACTTGGTCAAATAAATACAGTCCTAGGTCACTATAGACTATATTTATTTAATCATGGTGACAAAGACTTTGCAGGCAAATACAGAAAGTTAAATGGTTGTAAGCAAAATTTAGCTCTTTTAATATTAAGAAGACTTGAAACCTAAGCCGTCAAAGACCTGATGTCACAGGATAGGAAATAATTTTAATAAAACAGAGAATCTTTGCTTTCCCTTTAGAATTCCTTAAGAGCATACCAATAGTACAGGAAAACTTGGCCCTTTTGACAGTAAAAGAACCAAACTTCAATTTTGCATCAGCTTACTTTTGATATTTAACTTACTTACTTAAATTCTTTTTAATGATATTTAGCTTGACCACACAAAATTTCTTTCTCAAGATTCCTTTCCCACAAACTTCTACAACATTGCTTGCCCCTTTTAGTCTGTCTCTTTTTATTTATTCAGAAATAACCACCTTGTTTTATGAGAAACTATTTTCTTTTAATTCCCTCAAAAATACATTTCCATACCTTGTACCTTTTTTGGTTGTTTGGTTTGTTTTGTTAATCCTCAGCCAAAGATATTTTTTCTCACCTGAGGATATTTTTCCATTGGTTTTTAGAGTGGAAAAGAGGGGGAGGGACAGAAAGAAACATCCATGTGAGAGAGACATATCAATTGGGCATTAACTAGAATTCTTAACCCTTAGAAACCTTAATTTCTAATGACAACTAAAGAGTAAGCAATTAGCATTTTTTAGAGTAACAACTTTATGAATACTTTACTACTAGAAACATAGGTGGGTTTTTTTTTTACTGGAAAATTTATTTCATAATTTTTAGAAATATATGCTTCCTCAACAAAGCTCAAAACATATTCATGCCTGGCCGATGTGGCTCAGAGGTTGAACATCGACTTATGAACCAGGAGGTCACGGGTTGGATTCCAAGTCAGTGTACATGCCCACATTTGGGGCTCACTCCCAGTGGGGGTCAGTCGTGCAGGAAGCAACCAAACAATGATTCTCTGTCATCACTGCTGTTTCTCTCTCTCCTTCTTTGAAATCAATAAAAATATATTTTTAAAAAACCATATTCATTACTAGATCCAAATTTATTTTTCAGTTTCTCTGCAATAAGAAGTCAACATTAGATAAACTTAGTCTTATTTAACAATTAATGTCTCAGTATTGTGGATGAAAGGGGGCCACATGCTAACTTGACTAGCTCAGGGAAGGCCTGCGTGGCAGCCTTGCACATTCAGAGACCTAAAGTAACCAAAGGATAGTCTGAAATTAAAAATTTTAAAATTAAAAAGCAGTCTGTGGTGGGTAGTTACGTCCTAGGCTGGTATCTTCCCTGACAAAGATCAACTTTGACCTTACCTGAGTCTATTGTCGTTTTGCATCTATGATAACAGACCTTTGGAATGTCAGGATAACTTTCCTTTTTCCAGACTCCTCAGGGCACAACCTATGCACCAAGGCAGAGACTACAAATTCCCGCATTGGAATTGTTATCCTATTCATTGTTGACTGCTAACTATCCTATACCCACCCTTGTAAAAGAAGCTTGTGTCTAACATTTTACTTTTTATACAATCCCAGAGCTTCCCTCCTCCCTTTTCTTCCTCCCGCCTCCCTAATGTATCACCAATGGATTTCATGTAACCCACTTAATGGGTTCATGTCTCCTCTTTGGATTGTATGTATAAAACAAGGTTAAAAATTCCCATCCTCCAGACCAGAGCATTATCTCTGCTACTCGGCAATTGTTGACAGTTTGGCGCAAATAAACTCACAACAATTCTTTACAGGTTTGAATGTTTTTTACATTAACCATATTTTATCTTATTTTTAAATTATATATTCAATAAATTTAACTTGACTCACTACATAACATGACAAAACTCTTAAGGTTTTTAAGTTACCAAAAATGTTTGGGAAACTATTTTTTTGTGTTTTAAAAATCATATTTTATTTTTGGGAGCTATATTTAAGTACACACCTCACATAATTATTGCTAATAAGTTTTACCTAAAAAACCCCCCCACTCTTATTCTATTTACATCTATTTAATTTACTTGTTTTCAATAATTATATTTAGGTTATTTATGAACATTTTATCACATCAAATTATTTTTCTTGTTCACAAATTTTGCAACAGAGATAACATGAGCTTCTTTGACTAAAAAACCCAGGTAGAATAAAAGTGTTATACTTAATGTTTATAATTCTAAATCCACACCTATTTAACCAACCAAAACTCAAACCATCTTTAATATAAAGTATTTTCTTAGCTGATGTCATCCTGAAAAGCATTTAGGTTAGTTTCTATTATTTGAGCATTTTTAATATAATCACTTAAGTCCTTTAAGCCAATTAAACAGAACTCTTTACAAACCAATTCTAATAATATCCTCTGCAAGTAGATATACATTCACATATAAAGACAGGTGCAACCAGAGATAGTTTTGTGGGTTTTAAAAAAATTTATTTTTTAATTAAATCTTTATTGTTGAAAATATTACATATGTCCTCTTTTTTTCTCTTCTACCCC
>NW_006299263.1:2546650-2570056 GCF_000327345.1 Myotis davidii | reverse complement strand
ACTTTGTATACAATCCCAGAGCTTCCCTCCTCCCTTTTCTTCCTCCCGCCTCCCTAATGTATCACCAATGGATTTCATGTAACCCACTTAATGGGTTCATGTCTCCTCTTTGGATTGTATGTATAAAACAAGGTTAAAAATTCCCATCCTCCAGACCAGAGCATTATCTCTGCTACTCGGCATCACAAATTTTGCAACAGAGATAACATGAGCTTCTTTGACTAAAAAACCCAGGTAGAATAAAAGTGTTATACTTAATGTTTATAATTCTAAATCCACACCTATTTAACCAACCAAAACTCAAACCATCTTTAATATAAAGTATTTTCTTATATTAAAGAAAATACTTTAATAGCTGACATAGCTGATGTCATCCTGAAAAGCATTTAGGTTAGTTTCTATTATTTGAGCATTTTTAATATAATCACTTAAGTCCTTTAAGCCAATTAAACAGAACTCTTTACAAACCAATTCTAATAATATCCTCTGCAAGTAGATATACATTCACATATAAAGACAGGTGCAACCAGAGATAGTTTTGTGGGTTTTAAAAAAATTTATTTTTTAATTAAATCTTTATTGTTGAAAATATTACATATGTCCTCTTTTTTTCTCTTCTACCCCTTCACCCCATGCCCCAGGCTGTAACCATATACTGGTACTTGGGGGTTTATTTCTGGGCTCCCTAATCTGTTCCATTGGTTTTATGTCTGTGTTTATGGGAGTTCTCAGTTATTTTCCTTTTTTCCATTTATTTATATGTCTATTTATGAAGAACTACTTTACCAAAACATGGAAATAAGCAAAATGACCACTGGTTCGTTAATATTTTGAAGTACATTTTAAAAAATATATTTTTATTTACTTCAGAGAGGAAAGAGGAAAGAGAGGGAGATAGGAGCATCAATGATGAGAGATTTGATCCGCTGCCTCCTGCACTCCCCCTACTGGGGATTGAGCCGGCAACCCAGGCATGTGCCCCTGACCAAAATTGAACCCGGGACCCTTCAGTCCACAGACCAACGCTCTATCCACTGATCCAAACCGGCTAGGGCTACTATACTTCTTTCTACTATTCCTTTGGAGTTTTTATTGTCTTGGATATAAAATGATTTGAATTTTTTCTGGAGATAACTTTATAATACTGTATTTGAAGGTTGCTATAGGCACCTTTGTCCTAACTCAATGTTCTATAATTTGTTTTACTTAAATGATATCTGACTTTTATTAAGTGACAGTCAATAAACTTATTCTATTTTCTCCCTCTTTTCTCTTATTAAAAAATGCATTGTCTCAACTTTGTCTTAGTCTTGGATCTGTAGTTACAATATATTTTAGGCCCTAAGCTATAGTTTTTCCAGTCATCTCCAAATTGGATGAAACTCATCCTTTCACAGATGTCTCAGGAAGCACTCTTTTTTATTATTTTTTAATATGGAATGCTTCACGAATTTGCATGTCATCCTTGTGCAGGGGCCATGCTAATCTTCTCTGTATCTTTCCAATTTTAGTATATTTGCTGCCGAAGCGAGCACAGGAAGCACTCTTAACTGTACCATTACCCAGTTCTTGTATGCTTAAAAACTTTCACAACAGCTTTGATTATTTATTTTTATTTTAATATATTTTATTGATTTTTTACAGAGAGGAAGGGAGAGGGATAGAGAGTTAGAAACATCAATGAGATGACTCGAGGGCCACAATGGGTTCTTAAACTGGACCGGAGGGCTGGAACAAAAGCATGGATGGAGTGTTTGTGTAAACTAATATAAATTCAAAGTAAACATCATTACATAAAAAGGTACAGTCGTTTTTTTTTCAGTTTTATTCATTTCAGACCGGCCGGATCTGGCCCACGAGCCGTAGTTTGCCCACGGCTGCTCTATCCACTGAGCCAAACCAGTTAGGGCAACAGCTTTGATTCTTAAAGTACAGATTGGCTGAATATAAATTCCTTGGCTAACAGTTTTTCTTTGTATTTCTCAAAAATACTGTTCTCTTTATTGTCTTTCTTTATATGTTGTTGTTGAGAATCTTAATAGCAACCTCACTTTTTTTTTTATCCTCACCCGAGGACATGCTTAGAGAGAGGAATGGAGAGAGGCCTAGAGAGAGGAAGAGAGGGCCTGGAGAGAGAGAGAGTGAGAGCGAGAGAGAGACGGTGGCCTTCCCCCATGCATCCCAAACAGGAATCCAGCCTGCAGCCCAGGTATGTGCCCTGATCAGGAATCCAACTGGCAACCGTTCGGTACACTGGATGACGCTCAACAATTGAGCCACTCTGGCCAGGCCCAACCTCAACTTTAAGTGACTCTTTTTGCCCAGAGGATGCTTTGGGATTTTTTTTCTTCATATTTAAAGTCCAAGATATGTCTTGCAATTGACTAATCTGTATCCAATTCCACTCAGACCTTTTATTTCTGGAAACTTTTCTTGGATTATATGTTTAACTGTTCATATTTCCCTTTTCTTCTTCAGGGATTCCAATTATTCACACACTAGAGGCCCGGTGCATGAAATTCATGCACAGGTAGAGTCCCTAGGCTTGGCCGGTGATCAGGGCTGATTTGGGCCTTCTGGCTGCTGGCTGGGGCCTTCCTTCCCTCCGCGCCATTCCCTGGTGGTCAGTGCACATCATAGTGAGCAATCGAACTCCCAATCTCCTGGGCAAACTCCCAAGGGGACAATTTGTATATTAGGCTTTTATATAGAGAGAAGATTGGCTCCTATTTGTGTGTCCTCTATGTTGACCACTTTCTCTCTGACTTTTGTGCTTATTTTCACTCTTGGACTTTCATACTTTTGTTTAATAATTTTTCATTTGAATCTAGCTTTCCTTGAGTACCTTAGAATTCATCATTAAGATGACTTTGTGGGGGTTAATGGGGGGATGAGGACACATTTGTAATTCCTTAACCAATAAAGAAATTTTTTTTTTAAAAGATGACTTTGTTTTGTCTGTACTCTTCAAATTCTTTTCTGAGTTCATTTCCCAAGTATCTTCCTGTTTTGTTTTGAGCCTGTTTCTGTTCTGAGTTTTGTAATTTCTCATTTGAGGTGTTTTTTCATATCATGTCTGGAAGTTGTGGTTTTTTTTAATCCTCACCTAAGGATATTTTTCCATCGATTTTTTTTTTAGAGAGGGTGGAAGAGAGAGGGAAAGACAGAGAGAAATATTAATGTGGTGAAACACATTGATTGCTTGCCTCCTGCACATGCCCTGACCAGGTTCTGGGCCGGGGAGGAGCCTGCAACTGAGGTACATGCCCTTGATTGGATTCGAACCCGAGACCCTTTGGTCCGCAGGCCAGCTAGGACTGGAAGTTTTGTTGAAAGGCAAATATTCCTTTGGAATGTGTTAGTTTTTTTTTCTTTAATATTTTTATTGATTTCCGAGAGAGGGAGAAGATATAGAATCAATGATGAGAATCATTGATCAGCTGTCCCTTGCATGACCCCCTACTGGGGATTGAGCCCGCAACCTGGGCATGTGCCCTTGACTGTAATTGAACCTGAGACCCTTCAGTCTGCAGGATGCTCTTTCCATTGAGCCAAACCAGCTAGGGCGGTGGGTTTTTTGTTTTTTTTTTATGTTTCATTTATTGGGGGATAATTTTTATCAGCTGAAATATTTTCTCCTTTTAATTTTATAGTTTTGTATGATGCCACCTGTTTTCTGTTCACTTTGTGACAGAAACATTTTTTCACTTTAAAAAAAATGTTTGAAATAATTTCAAATTTATAAAAAGGTTTTCCTTCTATAAGTTTCCTAAGTTCTTTAAAGAATACAGACAAGGTATTTTATAGAATGTCCCTCAATTTAAGTTTGCCTGATCTGTCTTCATAATTAGATTCAGATTGGGCTTTTTATTTTTGTCTTCGCAAAAATGTGATGCTGTGTTCTCAGTGAATCATATCAGAAGGCACATGATATTGATTTGTCCCATTACTAGTGGTGCTAATTGTGCTTGGACAAGGTGGTATCTACAAGGTTCCTTCACATAAAGATATTCTTTCCCCTTTGTAATTAATAAGTATTTTATGGAAAAATACTTTGAGACTAGATTCTTTTCCTCACAAGCTTTATCCTACTAGTTTTAACATCCACTGATGGTGACTGCCTAGGTCAATTATTACTGTGATGATTGCCAAATAGTGACTTTCTAATTTATCATTCTACATTTCATAGTTGACAACCTACTTTGAGTAGCTTTCCTTTACTCTCAATTATTTATTCATAAAAATGCATACCGAGTAAACAGTATATAAATACATACTCCTAATACCTGTGAAGTTCTTAGGTGGAAAGATCATCAAGTCTGCAGCTTGCCCTCAAATGTTTCAGCAAAATAACATACACACACATATACACATACACACGTTAACTCAAAGGTGAAAAAATGTAAGTTATTCAACTTAGGTGAACAGTATATGGGAGACCACTGTATTACTTTGCAACTTTCTTTGATGGATCTGAATTTTTTAAATAGCAATTTTAATTGAAAACTGCCACAACCTTCCCAAATATTTGAAAAAATTAAAGTCAGCCTACAGATTTAATTTACCAGTTTTTGAATATATTCAAATTTTATTCCCATTGTCTATAGAAATTTAAACAGTAGCATCTGTGCAACACTCCTCTGAGGCAGACCACCACACACATATCTTACATACTAAGATAACAGTACCACGTTTGACAAGACTGTTTCTGGGTTCAGTAAACCAAGCTTGACAAAGCAGCCAACTCAAAATGAATGATTCCAGTTGTAGGACATAGTGAACTTATCACTTAGGGAACATTCTAAATAATATTAAAGTGTTACACAGACTTATTAAAGTTCAGTATTTTTCCCAAAGACTATATAGACAGGTTCATAATACAGAAACCTGTACATTACAGCACTCTGAGGTTTAGCAAAGCATACGTTACAGACACATTTGCCATACAGTGCAATTTTATTGTATGAGACATGAATAATAGTGCAGTTAATTCCAAGAGTCACATTCAAATATATCAAGAGTACATTCAAATACCCGCTATTGAAGAAATACATATTCTTTTTTAATAACTAAGTTGTGCAAGTACAACATTTTTAGTGTAGAAGGTGATAGAGCTATAAGGATCCTAAACAACAGAACTTTGAGTGTTTGTGAAGAATAATCTACCTCTCCAAAGATATATGTGCATTTTAAAAGTGAAATAAATGTTTTGGGCAGACAGACAGACACAGGCAGTGTTGTACAACTTGTTTTTATTACAAACCACAAATGTAGTTAATCTATATACTCACAGATGATCAACCAGGATGACTCTAAAAGTCAGTCAGCTCTCATCAGGAATTATTTTTCAGGACAAAGTAGTGTCTACAGTGAGCCCCACTATCTTTAAATTAAGCACAAGCTAGAGTTCCACAGTGTCATTCAAAAATAGGACCTTGGGTTTCGTGGAGGGAATATAGATAAGAAGTCCAGATTTTCTACAACCTAATCATAGAGTTTCAGAGGGTCTCTTTTGGGCTGTTGGTTTAAAGGAAGCTGATGCTATGGGCACTACATTATAAAGACTGAGTGAAGGTAAAAGCAGTTTTATTCATTAAAACAAAATTTAGAAAACTGATATTGTCAGAAAATTAGCATTTCATATCATCTGAGAATAAATAATAATGGTGAAATCAGTCTTAATTTTTTCAGTTAGGGTGGTGAATTAACATAAAAACACTATTTGGTAATAACTTAGGATATCAGCTCTGGGAAGGGAGGGAAGACCTGACATGCTAAGGAATAATAAATAACTCATCTATATTGCCTTGAGGTATAACATAAACCCGGATCAGATGTACTGAATGATTTCATTTTCTGGTAAATTTCATAGCTGCCAAAACAGGGGATCAACTATTAAAAAATTGCTCAGTTTGGTCCAAGAAAAACTCTCTGATAAAGAATGCTCATAATACCCTCATACACTTTTCACCCATTAAATCTGGATATGGATAAATACCAAAACTTTTGTCTCAGGTTAAGATCTTACAATAAGTGAACCTGATAACCCAGTTAATACTGACAATTAAAATAGCTAATCCTGAAACCAGAATAACTACAAGACACATCTTTAAGCAGATTTTTAAAATGCAGCAAAATGTCCCTAGTTTTCACTTCAGGAGACAATCACTGATTAAATCTTTTCCATGATATTGATTTTTTATTTCATATAAATACTAACTGAATCAAAGGCTATAATCTCACTAAATTTCATCCTTTACAATGAAAAGCAATGACACATCACCTCTTAAATCAGCGTTCAGAGTCAAAGAAAAGTTTTTTAAATTCCGCAATGGGATCTGAAATGACTGTTTACTGTCTTCCAAAACTTCCCTAAAAATCACTTTAAAATCTTGTTTCAATGGCTTAATTTTTCTTAGAAATTAAACACATTTATAAGTTGTTTAAACCTGTTAGATTTTAATTTCTGCTTGTTTTCTTCCCATTAAATAAAATCAAAATGAAAAATTTTGACCAATTGCCAAAAAGTCTAATCAGTGAAACTTTCAGCATTTTTATATTATCAACCATGCTTTTCTGATTTAAAAAAATAATTAATTTAAATATAAAGATCTTTGTATGCTGACAGGAATGATAGCAATCCTTTATATTTTTAAGATCTTTGTGGGGAGTACTTTTTGCATCCCAAAAATGTAAACCAGCAGCCTTCACTACAAATGAATACGGAAGATGCCTAATATATAAGAACTCATTGATCTCATTTGATTTTTATTGACTCGTATGGGCCAATTTGCTTGCTCACTATTTCTGCCATCATTCTCTTCATTAAAGATTTTAAAGCCACATTTGTCAAAGACAATTGTCCAAACGTAATGTTTTACAAGTATCTTCTCAAAAGTATATCTATTTTATGGTATTCTTCTTACCCAACGGATGGGTAACTTAATAGTATTACTAACAACCCTCTTTGCTATATTTTTAATGCACTTGTTTTTGACAGAATTCTTGAGTTTGGGAAAACCTTAATATTCACATAATTAGATGACTCCTTTGAAAGTGCACTCCTTTACACCAAAGTTTGTTTTTACAAGCTATAATCAGAACTGTGATTTGGACAGTATATATATACAAAAGCCTAAGCGACGGTCTTAACGTTAAACTGTCCGACCAGTAGCTATGACTGCAATTACCACTAGGGGGCAGACGCTCAACACAGGAGCTGCTGAGCTGTGGTGACTTGGCAATTGCAGTTCTTGGGTGACACACCTGGAACCAGAAAGGAGGGAGACTGATTCTGGGGCGCATCACTCGAGAACTGCCCTCTCACAATCCGGGACCCCTTCGGGGATATTGGAGAGCCAGTTTTGGCCCAATCCCCGCAGGCCAGCCAAGGGACCCCATCTGTGCACTAACCCATGCACCGGGTCTCTAGTCTCTAATTATAAATTAATACTAAAATGCAAACTTGTCCAAACAGCTTAAGACTTCTGTCTCAATAAAAGAAATAAAACGAAATTAAAACACTATGCTATTGTACTCTGGCTCACACATAAAATGTGCATCAGGAAGGTGGGTATAAATTAATGGCATACAATTTCTCCATGACCAAACCTAATAAAAACTCCATCTAAAAGTTAAAACCCATAGAAGCCCTATGGCCAATCAATAACACTAGTGGGGGGCCACTTTTTAAAAAATTACTAAAAAAAGAGAAATGTCTAGGTTTTCCTATGGGTCCATTAACAGAGAAGGGGCACCTTCTTCATATGTAGTCTTGGGATAAAATTAGGAGAAAACAAAAAAGTCAACTGCCTGAATAAAGCAGCAAGCAATTTTGAGGGGCCATAAAAAAGCTAGGGTGTTTCCTCTTTTATAAAAGATAGACATTTCACACAACACAGAGGTATATATAACAGGATAGTACACCTCCTTTGTTCCTTGCCTTAGCCTTTTGGTGAGGGCTTTAATGCCTGAGAGTCACAACTATAGCCAAGAAAATAAGTCGAGAACAAAACGGAGTTGATAGGAGAAGGCAGGCACATTTACCAAAAGAGAGTTCTGACTATGAATTGTTGTCCAGCCTTTTGCTGCAAGTCTGAGGAGACAGAAAAAAGATAAAACATGGGCAACTGGGGATACAACAAATTTGTCACTTTCTAAAGCTTCTGAATGTGGCCAGAAATTCTGATAGAATCCATTTATAAAAAACTGTATTTTTAGCTCAATACATAGCTCTAAAGCAGGGTTCAGACTTGGTATGTTTTACACTGAAATGGTTCTATGTAGATGGTGTAGAAATGGTATTAATGATTATTTTTCAACTATCTTTTTAAAGAATAACGGAAATTGACAGTATTTGTTAAGATGGGCAATTCCACAAAACAGAAACGTACATGGAAAGCACTGAATTTCAAACTTTGAGTTTCGGGAATGAACGAGCACAGCATAAGTTTAGGGGATCATTGGAGAGCCAACATTGAAACATTTCAATCTGAAGTTTAAAACATAGCTGCATCATGTTCATAATCTTTCACCTCCACTTAAATTACATTTGCCTAACATATAATGGACAAATCAGCAGAGCCCAGATACATTTTCAAAGGCTCACACCACCATGAAAGTTGTAATTTTAGTATTCGTAAACACTTAGAATACTTAAAAATAAAACAAAACAAATAAAACATACACATATATACATAAACCAGTGCAATGAGAATGTCAGACAAGGGCAGTGTATCTCTGGTTTAAGGAAACCATATTTGTAGCTTAATTATAACAAATTAACATCTATTACAAATGATGGTTCAATGTTACATCCAGCATCTGATACATATTTAATATGTATGATAAAAACCTAAAAAACCAATTCAACAGTAACAATACCATATCAGTAACAAATTCCTACTTTATTTCTATATTGCACATACTTTTACTGTCTACTGTTAAATTTACTTCTTAAGGTAAATAGCAGAGGACTATACCTGTTGCCCTTGTAAAATAATTTACCTTGAATAAATATTCAGAATTTCCTCTCCTGACAAACCAGAGTGAGACTGAGTTCATCTTTGTTATTCCAAAACTATTTTAAAGAGAATGGCAAAGGTATTGGAAATGGCATGTTAAACGTAACATTCTTGGTTTATCTGCCATTTCAGTTTTGAAAAATATTTATATTTTCAAAGTGTTTAAGCGTCTGATCTTTTTTTTTAAATTAACATATCCCCTAAAGAGATTAGTCATAACCTTGACTGGTCTGAAGCACTGTTTGGAAAGTAGACGCAGAAAGCTTATGATGAAATGGTGCATAACACTAATGGTATTACATAGGTCACCTGGTTCACATAGAATAAAATAAAATAACTAGCACCTCCTTCCTGCTCCCAAAGTAAAAAGGCCTAAGAGGCCACATGAAACATGTGTAATTATAGTAAACTGCATTCATAAAGTATTGAGAAATCCATTAGATTAGAGGGTTCTCACATCTAAAGCCTTAAGTTCAAGGCTACTATGTAAAAGTGAGCTGAAGATCAAAAGGAGAGGGAGGTGGGATACGGGTGTGGGAAGCTTCTTACACAGGAGTGGGGACACCTTTCAGGGACTCTCCTGCATCCCATCCTTAGTCTCCAGTTCCGCCAACTGCCTCCTAAGGAGATTTACTTTTGCTTGTAATTCCTTATTATATTCAATGATGTTAACCATTTCTTCATATGCTTCATCCAAGTACTTGGAGGATCTGTTCCAACGCAGGAAAATACCTATTGAGTCCAGGAAAGGAAAACAGGAGGGAGAAAGATACATACAATGGATTAACACTAAAGGTGTGGATAATATATAATTCCATGTATTAATTTTTTCTTTTTTTCACAGTTCACATCTATGTTTTATTATACTCTATAGTAAAAAAAAAAAGAAATCACTATTTCTATGTACATGCTCAATTCTTCACCCCCCCACACACAAAATTATGAAATAGATCAAAGTACTGTTCTCTATATTAGAGAATATATTCAGGAAAATAAGCTGATAATTTACAATGGCATAAACTTTCCATTTTCATAACGGAAATCTTTCCCCCCACAATTACAGAACTTTATTCAGACCTGTGAGACCTTCTACATGTGTGAAATCACTTTTGCTGGAAACGTAAGTTACAGTAAAAGCAGAACCACACAAATTTGTTATTAAAAACCTATTTCATCTCTCTCTCTCTATCTCTCTCTCTTTCTCTCTGATACTAAACAGGCAGTCTTTCAATTATGCAGGCAATTGATTCTTTCCCCAAATAAAAATTATCATTTTATTGTTGACTAAAGGAGACATTTTCTCTCCTCTACATAGACCTATGTTAACTATATCATCTCAAATTAATGGCTTAAATATATCAAAGTAAGGATGAACAAAAACTTTCCAAGTTGGCAACATGTCAGTGGGTGGCAGGTTTACAAATGTTTTATGGTTCATTAAACTGTACTCCATAAATGAAACTCCAAATTGCCACGGGCCCTAAAGAGTCTTCCTTTTTTAAAAAAATGTCTTTATTATTTTCAGGAAGGGAGAGGGAGAGAGGGATACAAGATCAGTGATGAGAGAGAATCACTGATTAACTGCCTCCCGCATGCACCTACTGGGGATTGAGCCCACAACCCGGGCATGTGCCCCGATCAGAAATTGATCTGTGATCTCCTGGTTCATGGGTTGATGCTCAACCACTGAGCCATACTGGCCAGGCAAGAGTCTTTCTATATCTATGTCCAAACGCTACTCTCTATCAGAAAGGTAGAAACATAGTTTAAAGATTGACTGACCTGCGTTGATTTTTCCACATATATGAGCCTATTTTTAAAATCCTGTTCTTCAATACAAGAATTACTTAATATTAATGGTTAACTATGATGTAAATGTAAACAGCAGAGAGAGAGATAATAAAAGCAGTCTCATTATACAAACTGAATAAAGAAGGTTTGGTAAAAACTAGTTTAGGTCATCCAACTCCCAAATTTGGCTTTTCTCCCAAGTAAGCTAGTCTCTCATTTCAGTTATTAAGCATGACAGTGGCTTTAGGTAAACTGTCCCAGACGTCTTAAACAAGAAGCACAGCTGAAATCTCCCATTGGAGAGATCACTTATCCTGCACCAGTGACCACCTACAACAATCAGGAGAGTAAGCAAAGAGAAGCTCTGAGCAGCCTCAAGTTCCCAAAGCACTTAGAGAACCCCGAGACTTTCTGAGGCCATTTCCCCACAATTCTGACAAGGAGACACCCCGACAGGTAAGATTAAAAGCACAAACTGAGGAGGAAGAAGGCAGCTCTTGAAGATGTGCTAAGAACAACCAAGATGTGAGAGCGGACGTCCAGAGAAGTAACAGAAACAGACTTGATCTCAAGCTGAGAGAGCCAAGCAATCTGAGATCCTTTGACACATACAGAGAGCAAAACGCTCTCCACACATGAATTGTCCTTGAGAGCATATCAGAACACGGAAGAACAACTAACATATATGGAAATTCACTTCAATTTACCAAACAGCTGCCATCCTTGTGTATATGCCTAATGTTGTTTTACTACAAAGATGAATAAAGATAACCTTCAAAAAATGATTAAAAATAAATTAAATGGTATACTTCAGTCTTTCTTTAATGAATGGCTAATATATTTTAGATAAATTTTGGCTATTTTAAAAAAAACAGGCTTTGGTATTTAAGAAGACAAGCTTTAGGAGTCTGAAAAATTAATGTAGGTGAAACACCTCCTTTAGAATAGATTTGAAAATTAAGCACGGATTATTGTTCCACATGAGCAATGCATTGATGGATGGCACTGGTATGTGTACAGTGTAAACTCTAACTAGAACAGCTAGCTCATTCCCCCTTCAGTAGCATTTAACAGAAGAGCCTACCCTAATGACTGCTTAATAAAGGAAACGGAAACCATCTCCTAGGAGCTTACATTTTATCCTGTCCTAACTGTCTACCAACTTTTCTTATACAAGAAGTTACTTTCCCTCATTTCCATTAGGATGGATTCTACAGGAGCGTGAGGGTGTGGGGTGTGGAACCCAAAAGGAAAGTAACAACTCTTGGCAAGGATGTGAAAAAATTAAAACCCCTGTGCACTGTTGGAGGGATTTTGAAGAGGTGCAACCGTTATGGAAAACAGTATGAAGGCTCTTCAAAAAATACTGAGAAAAAAATACACACAGGACTGAGAGTGAGGTCCACCTTACCATCTTCAAATACCAACAACCGCATGTCCTCACAGGCAGCTTACAGCTCATCCCTGACTAATGACAGAAAGTTTGCAAAGGACGCACGGCTTACCCTCCCAGAGCTGAAGACTCTGTGGAGCCACCGAAGGCCAGATGACAAGGCTGTTGGCTTCGAAGAGAGGATTGGTGAGTTTACTCAGCTCACTGGGCCGATTGACCCAAGACCACAGAGACATCGTTTTCTGCTGTAGCTTCAACTTACATCTGATCAAGAAAAAAAATTGCCATTAAAGCAGTTAATTTATAACAACTATCAAATGCTTCTCCTAATAGGACAATTTCTTTTCTGTATATTAGAAGGTGGAATGCAAGATTTTTAGTAGCAGAATAAAATGTTGTAAAATAAAAATCTCTGTCAGAAAATTCCGCACTGTAGTTCTCAATAACAACAAAACCAGAAGAAGGAAAAAACCAGAATCTGGTCATGTCATACACAACATTGTATCTGGAATTGTATTTTAACTCAAAACATCTAAATAGATTAAAAATAAGTATGCATCTTGATATAAATATAGATTTAATCTCTATTCATTTACAATGAACAGTCTTCACAATAATCCTGAAATTCTGTAATGCTCTATATCGTGGAATAAATTACTAGGGATGAAAAATAAATGGGCACATTTTAGAAATTATGCTAGTAATAATCCACACAGTCACAGACCCCATGTAATACTAGCATTTAATTGCTAGGACAGCAAGTCCCATACTATTACGTCCCCAGGAACCAGGCATGATGAGGATAAGGAACCACTGCACCACTGCTCCCTCTACCCCCCTGACCCCCAAACCCATGACTAGCCAATCACTGAACTTTTTCAGGCTAAGCCCACCCCACACAGCTTCAGAATCCTCCTCTATTAAAGGGGAATCAGAATGTGAGATAATATCTATTTGTGAACCCTATACTGAATGTATGTCTGAGAGATATTAATAGGTACAACACCAAAAAGAATCCATAGTCAAACACATTATTTAAATGCCGAGTTAAAATTACATCCACTGGTTTAACAGAGAAAGGCTAGAGCAGGAATAGGAAGACCTGTACTCTAGCCTGACTTTTGCTGACCAGCTGGCTATGTGTCCCTGGACAAGTCATTTAACTAATCTGCACATTACCTTCCTAAATCTATAAAACCAGATGGAGGGTGCAGTTATATGTTAAGGCTTCTTGCAGATGTAAAATACTATAATTCTATGTAAAGAAATTATAGTTTAAAATAGTTACCCAATTTATTCAAAGCTTTTTAATCAGTATATGGACTAATTTTAATCTAATGAAACAAAGTCGTAGGATAGGCTCATAATAAGAATACATACACTTTGCATAATTTATACTAACTGTAATCTCTACCATTTTATAAATAACATTAATGCAGAAACAACTCTTTTAGGGAGTGGCCAAAACAACATAAAATGAAATGGCCCCCATGTGAGCAATGTACCCACCTTTCACTTTCATTGTTGCCCAGAAACGTTCCAAATTGTGAGGCATAAGCATGCTCAAAGAGCATGATGAGGAAATTCTCATTAAATTCAAAAGAACAAGGGAACTGACGAAGTATCTGCCACACACAATCCAAGAAGAGAAGAAATACAGGTGACTCCCATTTCTGCTTACTACTACAATAGGCCGACTGTGCACAGCGCTGTTGGAACGGGTGACCAGCCTATGAGAAAAGAGGGAAATGATAAGGAAAGAGGGAAAAGACAGTCAGACCCTAGTGAGAGTCCACATTCTATTAAAATTATTTCACACAGGTGCAATGCAACTCCTATTAAATGGAACATCATATAGTTTTGGTGACTGCTATTTAGATTAATGATTTCTTGGTTTAAAACAATTTCCAACTACTTAACCATAAGTACCCAAACTGTCCTTGGAATGCCAAATGGAATAATGAACTTCAGTAATGATAAACTTACAAATTTTTTGTCTGTGTAATTTGGAACATAGTCAAAGAACAGAAGCTTTTCAGGTACAAAACAAAGGGCAGTTAACACCTTCTATCTATCCAAAGCATTGCAGACTATTGTAAACTACATAAGCCACACCACTAAATGGAGATAAATATGGGGCTCTGTAGACAGACTCTATAAGTCACTCCTGATATTGTCGTTAGTTACATATGGAAAAAAAGTTAGTTACTGTGATGAAGAGATTTTTATGAATATCTTTATATTAGAGATAAAGCCCTCCTTAATGTCCCTCTTTTCCCCAAAAGAACTAGAAGAGTCTGGTATCTACTGACCAAAGGAAATTTAAGAATCACTGGCTCTGGCCCACCCAGAACCTGAGTACCACCCTTATCCCAAATCACACCCTTCTAGGAATTTCTTATCTTTGGGTCCTTATTCGTGACTAAGATAATGCCATGACCATTTTCCAGTAGCTAATGGGATTTTATGCTCATTAAAATGCCAATATATAAGTATATCATACTCATTTGTTTATTTGCTCTGTAACATAAGGAATGTAGTCCAATAGATTTCTACCAAATATTTAAGATGGTCTGAGTTAAACAGAGATAGTCAGTTGTCAGGCAGGGTAGACAGAGTACATGTAACAGCATTAACGCATAATAAATCCAAATTGTAACTAGAAAGGCCAGAAATTATTTTCTCCAGAGATACTTCCATTCCAAGATATATTTAAACATATATTTTTAGTTACAATTGTTTACTATGTTACACAGTGTATGTACATTCACGAATTAACCTCTGCCTTGGAGTATTTCCGCTTGTTTATGAGGCCTTTATTTCAGTTTTCATCCACAGCCTTATGTGACAGCAGTGCTTTGTACTAAGGATAAACAAATGAACTGGGCAAGGTCCCTGAACCTCAAAGAAGTCACTTTGTTTTGGTCTAGTTCAGGAAACAAGACACAAAGAAAATGGCCCTAACCATCAAAATGTCATACATTATATCCGCTCCTACAAACCAGGATCACGACATCAATTATCAGCTGTTCCACTGCACACAAAACAGCTTTTCTCACCTGCAGCCACTCTCTTTCTATCAGGGCCTCAAAACCACGGATGGTCCTGCTTCTTGGTTCCAAGATGATCTGGGCCAGGGAGGTCACCTGAAGTGTGGAATCAGTGCCTTCTGTTCCATGAATCAATATGGATGCTCCTTCCCTGATAGAAAAATTCAGAGTACAAATGGGATACTCCCAACATGGTCAATCAAGTCTGCTAATAATAAACATTTACTGAGTACAAAGTCTTATTATGTATTCCGCACTGTCCCATAGGGTTAGAGTCTAAATAAGGCACATTGAAGAGAGCTTCCTGGGGAAAAAAGTAAAACTATAGTATAAGTCCCAAATTTCACACGGCAAGAACCTTTTCAAGCTATAACAAATTTTACAGAATTTTTTTTAGCTAAAAGTTTTCTATCTTTACAAAAACAAAAGCAGTCCTTAACACACACAGTAGGCACTTACCTCTTCTGCTTTAATAGTTGATTAAAGGCTTTTCTCATTGAACCTAGAAACATACTTAAAATTATTTTTCTGTATCTCTCTGACCTTGATTCTGCCTCCTCACTATCAGCTAGCTGACTGTAAGGACGCCTTCATCAATTATAATGGGAAACAAGTCTTGAACTATACTTTGAGAAACATGAAACAGGAAGAAAGAATAATAAAACATTTAAAAAAATAAAACTGTCAAACAATTTAGAAAGGAAGTGGCAATGATACCACAACACTTAGGTCGTCTCTGGGACCTCAATATTCTAAAGATTGTGGGACGAAGCATCAAAAACTAAATTATCTACATCTCCCCTCTCCTTCTTCCATGTCTTATATTGAAATGACAGTGAAGAAAATTTTAGGCAAAAAAAGAAAAGAAATTCACCACTTTCTCATAAAAGTTTCATGTTTGATTATTATTAATTGTCTTCCCATGTACATATATACTTTGTATAGCTGCAAGGAAAAGTAATTTATTATTATTTCCACTTTTATTATAAACATTTTCCCATGCATCTATGCCATCTTTAGAAGTATTGTATTAATGGTTATTAAATATTGTATTAAGTGAACAACTATAATTTATTTAATCCTATGATTGGATATTAAGGTTACTGCCAATTTTTGTTACACTGCAGATAATGCACTTAGCTTTTTTACTTTTGCTGAATTGAGTTCTTAATTTGAAAATAAGCTCCCTGATGTTCACTTATGGCTAAGCTAACAACTCATTTGTAGCATTACATCTAATGAGTAGCCTGAAAAAGATATGAGCAAATATTTTAAGGCTTCCGATATATACTGAATATATATCTTGTTATCTGTGGTATATTCTGAATTTATTTAACTTAAGGTCAATTTTTACATTTTTAGTAATTAAATATAAGGGCAGATTTTTATGTAGGTACAAGTAACAAGCTAATATATATCAGAAAAGGGATACAAAACATTGCAAAATAACCAAAATCTTCAACTTTCCTAGGAGTGTGGAGGTTCTTGTTTGTTTAAGGCAGCAGCTCAAACAAAACGAAGGTGGAGATAACAAATATTGTTCTGCACCTAGACCTGCATCATCTCATTATTATGGCTGAAAACTTGGACAACATGGTGATAAGTGCCTATTACAATTCGTGTTTCATAAGAAAACAGGAGCCTCTGTATTTATCATGTAAGGGGAAATCTTCTAAACTTAGGCTAAAAAGAAACAAAACCCTTAATATTAGCACCTCATCATTCTGTATTATTCACTTTGCATATTTTATTAGGTAAATGAGCTTCGTCTAAAATAAAAGAACAGTGACAGCCTGGGAATCCTGACTGCAAGCCCATTCTTGGTTTTGTCACTAACTTACCATGTGATTTTAAGCAATCCAGTCTATGATCAATTTCTCACTAACCATAAAAAATTACATATATCATTCCCTAATTTGGAAGCATCAATAAAACAAATTAGATTCTCAAAGAAAAGTGCCATCCAACTATGTGGTGGCAATACTTATACCTACCTATTGTTTCAGTGGGAATCCCCTTCTTAAAAAGGGCATGCTAAGCTTCTGCCACAACTTATACCATCCTTCTGCCTCTGTTCAAGTCTTCTGCCTCAAGTCTCAAGGATTAGCAACCTTCAACTGAGTGAATAAACTAAAATCACTTCATATACTTCACATCACTACCATCAGGTTTTCTCAACTTTGAGATCCTGATATAACTGCACACATCGAGTAGTTTGTAATAAGATATCTGAGATTAGAAAGGATTATTTTACTGTGTAACAAACTCATATGCTTCCTTTCATTGTAAGAAGGCAAGTTTGGCCCTCTGAGAAGACATAGAAAAACTTCTTTCTCACAGTTTCAGAAAAGGAAAATGGGTAGATTAATAATTTAAGGACTGTATAGAAAAAAATTAGGTCTTTGGTACTTAAAAAAACTTGTGTCATCAAAGACATATATGTACATGGTTCGCAATTCATTCAACAAACATTAATTATCAATTAAATGACAAACTCTATGCACATACATCATCGATAACTGAATGCCATTGACTATCTTATAGTAATTTATAAAATGATCTGAACATAAGATATAGAATAGACCAAACTTCATTGAGCTTCACTTTATTGCACTTTGCAGATATTGCATTTTTTACAAATTGAAGGTAAGACCCTCTACCAGCATAAAGATTATAACTCACTGAAGGCTCAGATGATGGTTAATTTTTTTAGAATAAAGTATTTTCTAATTAAGGTAGACACTTTTTTTTTAAAGAATACTATTACACACTTAAAAGACTACAGTATAGTTAAACATAACTTTTACATGCACTGCGACACCAAAAATTCGTGTGACTTGCTTTATTGAGATAGTATTCGATTTATTGCAGTGGTCTGGAACCAAACCCACAATATCTCCGAGGCATATGTTAATATATAAACATATGTCTGGATAAAAGCAAAGTCTAGTTAGCAGTGCATGTCCCATTCTGGAGCACTGAAATGTACTTTACCTGTCGATACACTGAGCCACTAGACAGGCAGTTGTCAGAATCTCTTTGATGTGAGTCAGCCAGTTGGAAGACTCCAATTTACTAAGCCATCGGTCCATGTTATGTGTTTGGTCATTACAAGCTTCCACAAGTTTGACTAAGCTCTCCTGAAGAATGTGATACCTTTCAAATATGAGGAAAAGAAAAACAAAACAAAAACAATGAAGAAACCAAACCAAAAACTCATCCTCCAATCAATCCAAGAGCCAAAGTAGCTCAAAATACTATAAAATATTTACCCTGCTATACAATAACCTAAGGATTAAATAATGAAAAGCTAATATTTCAACATGATTGCAAAGATGCTTAAATGTCTGTCAAGGTAATTGTTCATGCTCATCTGAATAGATTAAACACCAGTAGAAGAGCTGAATTATCTGACTGGGGAGAGAGCCAGAGCACTGCATTTTGAGACAGGTCAGAGATAGTACCACTGACATCTGCAATCCTACTCCAAAGGGTCTACCCGGTACTATCAGCAGGGGTGCCCAAAGCCAGCTCCGACTCCCACCCACCTACCTAAAGTACCTACTATAAACCACTAACTGCAAGCATAAACAAGAGAGGTAGAGGAAACAGGGTGTGAAAAAAGTGAGTATGGGGGAAATTAAATGTCTAAAGTCTTTGACTAGGAAAATATAGTTATCCATAGCCTATCTGGATAAGTTTGGTGACCACTGATCTATAAGCAGAGGAGCAGACCTTGTGGGGATGAAATTTCAGAGCTGACTTGCAGAAACAGTGCTGACTAAAACTCACCTGTGAGCATCCAAGGTAAGTTTTCTGTTCATCTTACAAAACACGACGACAGGATAGCCAGTCAATTTTGGACTCTAAGTTAATGTTTAGATTCATTTGAAAACTTGTGATTTTTGAACAGCTAAAGGTTCACCCACTCTAATTAGCTTCAAATAAGAGCCCATCACTGTCTCCAGAACCTTTTACCTCTCAATGGACTTATGAATCCGCCTCCACTGGGGATAATGAGCTTCTTGCTCAAAGCCGCCTCCTTTGGCTCTAGCTTGCTGAGCTACATTTAGAGATCGAGTATCAATGATGTAGCCACGCTTTCCTGCTCTGAGGGTAGCATTGATCAGCTTCTCATCTTCTTTGCACCGTCTCCCATTTGTGCCAGTCAGTGGCTGACCACTTCGCATAATTACCTAGAATCACAATAAAATTTAAAACTTAAGCCGAAACCGGTTTGGCTCAGTGGATAGAGCGTTGGCCTGCGGACTGAAGGGTCCCGGGTTCGATTCCGGTCGGGGGCATGTGCCTGGGTTGCGGGCACATCCCCAGTGGGAGATGTGCGGGAGGCAGCTGGTCGATGTCTCTCTCTCATCGATGTTTCTAACTCTCTATCTCTCTCCCTTCCTCTCTGTAAAAAATCAATAAAATATATTAAAAAAAAAAAACAAAAAAAATAAAGCCCTAGCTGGGTAGCTAAGTTGGTTAGAGCATCATCCTGCTACAACAAGGTCACAGGTTCCATCCCTAGTCAGGGCACACACAAGAATCAACCAATGAATGCATAAATAAGCAGACAAGAAGTCAATGTTATTTCTCTCTCTTTCTCCCCTTTTCTCTCTCAAACACAAAAAACTTAATAGTAGCTGCATTTAAAGTTTTTCAAAACAGAAGTAAATTAGCTAGATTAAGAGTACTTCAAAAACAAGTGGGATGGATCTGATCCTAAAATAAAGATACATTTCTATTTATTGACAAAGTTAATAACTGTAAAACAAAAATAAGCCTTGCACTTTCAAATGATTTTTCTTCCCACTATCTCAAAATACTTTCACAAAATATTTTAGTTCCTTTTAAAGATGAGCTATTATAATACATTTAGTCAGTGAGTAATTATCCAGTTGATCTAGCCCTGTAATGAAGATAATAATAATAATGGCCTATGCACCAGTAAACTTTTGCTTCAACTACCTAAACTTAGGGTTGGCAAGAATTATAAAGAAAAAGGCACCAATGGCAAAATAAAAAAAGTTTACTCATTATTCTTGTTTTGGGAATCATCTTCATTATCTTGAAAGCTGCTTGGTATTACTTATCCTCCAGTGGCCCTCTTCCATCCTTTTCAGTATTCCAGGACTTAACCACTTGTCTCCAAATATTATGAACTATATATTTTGAAGGTTTGCTTTTGAAACTTTTCTCAAGAAATCAATTAACTGTTACACTGATCTCTTCCTGGTGAATGGCTTAGAGTTGTACCCATTGTACACATTGTTATCTTAACTACCCTGAAATTTAACATGACAAGAAAGGTCATTCATAGGATGACAATAGCTAACTCTCAGATGGCACTCACCATGTAAATGGATACTCAATATATTTAACATCAATTATTAAAATACTTTGTAATGAACCCTAGTAAAAACAGATATACTATTAAGCAATCAGAATGGATGGCCTGATGCAAAAATAGCAGATTTTTAGAAATCTTTTTATCCTAAATATCCATGTTTGACTTAATACCAGGGGAAAAGAAAAATAGGTGATAATAATTTATCCACCAATTTACTATTGGTCTCAAAATGAAGCAGTTCATGGACTGAGAGAAAGTAGAGGACAGAAACAGATTTAGAAAATATCTAGGAAACAAATACACTGCAAGCACTTGCCTATTCAATTCCTGATGCCCATGTTTACTTATTGTGACTTATGACCGGTGCCACTCTTCTCCCTTTTGAAAATAAAAACTTCTGCTCAATTTACCAGTATCTTACCATCATTCTGATCAGAGAAATTTACTTTTCTGCCTGAGAACATTAATTTAAATAGCACATGAACATTATTAGTTCCCCTTGTATTGAGTCCTGAGGATAAACCTAGCTGGGGTTTTCTAAGGTTGAGCAGCATCACAGAAAGAATTCAAAGTCATAAAATGATCACAGAAAACACTCTACTCCCAATTTCCTGAATTTTAAATGAAGGAAGTCCTAGCAGGAGTGACTAACCACTTCAATGGACAGGTACACAGAGAAGGGAACCATTTCTAAGAAATCCTCAAACCAAGTCTTTCACTAGACTAAGCCGCAGTACTGTACACTTACCATTCCATTTTTTTTATGATAATAGCTGAGTACTGGGAAGCGTCCTCCATGTCGAAATGTAGCCACCTTCCGAAGAGCTTCATCATCAATGGATTTGGGTACTATGACAATTGGCGGGTAAGAGGGGCAGACCGCAAATTCCTTATTAACATAGCTTAACCTCCAGTCACTGGTCTGAAAAACACATATTTCAGAGCTAGTATCTCAGTGTCACAAAATAATCTGAAAAAATTTAAAGGATCTTAGAGATCAATTTTCATACAATGAAGACGCCATCTCAGAAGTTTAAAAGAAGGATATCTATCATACTTAGATACTTCCAGAGAAAACAAGCTCCATTCTTTAGTCAGCTTTCTGCAATGCTATGTATCCCCAGTTCCTAGAAAGTTCTTCCTCATATTTAGCAACATTTGTTGCTCTACAACTTCCTCTATTGGTTTTTACCATGATTTCAGTACAAGTTCCTGTCTTACATGACATCCCATCAAATGTGTGAGAGACAGTTGTTTCTCCCTTCGTCTTCTATTCTCCAAGTTAAATATATTAGGTATATCTATGACTATCAGGGCCAACTTCATCTCATTCATCCTCTTAAAGTATAGCAACAGAAAGAAGCAGCCAATCGATGATTCTCTCACATCATTGATGTTTCTATCTCTCTCTTCTCTCCCTTCCTCTCTGAAATCAATAAAAATATATTTAAAAAATAAAAAAGGAGAAAGCTCTGGTTGGTGTTACTCAGTTGGTTGAGTGTTGTCCCATGCACCAAAAAGTTCTATTCCTGGTCAGGGCACATGTAGGCTCTATCCCCAGTAGGGGCATCCAGGAGGCAGCCGATCGATGGTTCTCTCTCATAGGTGTTTCTCTTTCCGTCTCCCTTCCTCTCTCTCTAAAAAAATCAATAAAAACATATTTTTAAAGAAATTAAAAAGGAGAAACCAGGACAAGGTGTGATGCTGAGTTCAGTGTTATGAGAAAAGGCATGAATAAGTCAAATGTACCTTATCACTCATCAAAAGGAATTAAAGTAAGGTGTTGTGTTATTTCTCAACTATTATCCATAGTTTTCTCAAAAGTTACTCACAGCTGAAGAGTAGAGCTCAAATTCTTGCTCAGGAAGGAAAGAATGCCAGCCATCTTCTATCACTTCAAACATGGGCCGGTAAAAGAAAGGGTACATCAGAGTGATGGAGTCCAGGGTAGATAATGCCTAGGGGGTAAAAAGGAAATAAAGAAAGGAAAAAGGAACATACCACAATTTGAAACACTTTCTGACTGCCAAATTGGTATTAAACAAATATGACCTACTAATGATGGGCATATTTGTCTAACATTATATTTATCACTAGATACAATTTTAGCTTACTGAAGCTAATTTCCGTGTTTCTGGAATCTAATAAGGTACCTGACACATAACATATACTCAATTAGCATTTGCTGAATGAACAGAATTTTAAAATGTGCATGTCTACTCTAGAAGAAAAATGAGATAACTTTGACATCATTTAATAAAGCCTAATAAAACAGTTTAAATACTTTTGGGGGATCAGAGAACAAACAGGTTTTGGTAGTCAGTAAAGCCTTGGCTCAAAATCTAGTTTATCAACTATACAATCATTTTAAAATAATTTAAAATCAGCATCTGTGCCCAGCTGCTATGTTTCAGTGGTTGAGCGTAGATCTATGAACCAGGAGGTCACGGTTCGATTCCCAGTCAGGTTGCGGGCTCCATCCCCAGGGAGGGACGTACAAGAGGCAGCCAATCAATGATTCTCTCTCATCATTGAAGTTTCTATCTCTCTCCCTCCCCCTTCCTCTCTGAAATAAAAATATCTTTTACAAAAATAAAAAATAAAATAAAATCAGCATCAGTTATAACTGTAAAATAGGGTGGATAGAGCTTAGTAACCAAAGAGTCAGACTGAAGTCAGACTGCTGGACTCAATTTCCAAACCCCAGTGCAATAGTAATTAAGTTATGAGCTGCTCCATGCCTCATTTCCTCAGCTGTAAAATTGGGGAAATAACAGTATCTACCTCATAAGGCTG
>NW_006299263.1:2541299-2546061 GCF_000327345.1 Myotis davidii | reverse complement strand
AAGAAAACTGTAAAATATTTAAAGTGTACTATATAATACATAGACATTGTGAAGGGATTTCTCCCCCCGCATTGAGTTGACACACTATCACCTCACATCACCTTTTGCTGTTGTTTTTGAGAACATTTAAGTTTGACTCTTTCAGCAAATTTCATTCAAACAATATAGTGTTTTGAAAAACAGTCACCATGTTATTCATTAGACCCACAAGATTTATTCATCTTATAGCTGAAACAGCTTTCTATTCTCTATTTCTATGATTTTGGCTTTACTTTTTAAGATCACATATATAAGTGATACAATGCAATACTTGTCTTTCTCTGTCTGGCTTATTTCACTCAGCATAATTCTCTCCAGTTTCATCCATGCTGTTGCAAATGGCAGGATTACTTTCTTTTTTTAGGCTGAATAATTTCTCTCTCTCATTCATTCTCTCTCTCTCTCTTTTCTTTATCCATCCATCCATCCATCAACACTTAGGTTGTTTCTATATCTTGGCTATTATGAATAATGCTGCTATGAACACAGGAGTACAGGTATCTCTCCAAGATAATGATTTTGTATCCTTAGGTACATACCCAGGAGTGGAACTGATGGATTATATGATAGTTCTATTTTTAATTTCTTGAGGAGCCTCCATATTGTTTTCCATTCTGGCTGGTACAATCATTATTTTAAATGCAAGTAAGACAGCACCACTCTGGCAGGCAATAAGCACTTGTGATTATATTTTATGTCACTAGAGATAGGACTTTTCCTTTAAACATATTAATGCTGAAAGAACTAAAAACATTTCAACCCCCAAAGTAGTTGAAAGTACACAGAAAACAGCTTCATCAGACTTCCTGCTATAATTTAGAAAACTGAGCATTTGCCAGTTATCCTTCTAATGGGATTCTATTTGTGACAACAGAATATATTTGAGTATATGGACTCGTGATCACAAAGAATAGCTCAACTATGCTATATAAGAATTTCACTTATTACTCCTAAATTATGTTAAACTGTATTTGGGGGAGGGAATTGGAAGACAGTAAAAGGCTAGAGGCCAAGTTCACTATGTGTATTTACTAAACTGTAAAAAAGGAAAGAGAAGAGGATTCTCATTCTGACATCAAATTATGAGAATGGCTCATAATGTATGGCTTCTTTTTAGCCATAATGACTTCCATATAATCAGTCATTTTCTATAGAGCATTTGGTAACATCTACAGCTAACTAAAAAACTGGTTAGCATTACTTAGCTAAATAAATGCAATCAGAAAGAGGAATAATAAGCCTTGCCCTATTTCTTCACCACTATGCTTCACCATGGGCCACTTCACTAACACCCACCAATCAGCTCTTACAAGTTAGAAAAGGGATAAGAAAAATGTAGACAGGTCAATGAAAACCCAACCCCACAACTGAAAAAACAAACAAACAAAAAACCACAACCCCAAAACCACATGCTTAACTGCAGTGGGTCAGCAGCATTCTCCTGCTCAAATAACAGGACTGTATTTCAATTTAACAGCCTAGAAGCCATTGGCATTTCTTACTCATGTTAGTGAATTCAGCCAAATCAACATTACTGTGTTACTTCCAAATGACAGCTATGTAAGACAGTTTGGCTCATCTTCTCATTTCCTTAAGTAAAATTTAGCAAACTCAGAAAAATGTTGCATACCAATTTTTGCAGTACCACAACAGTTGTTCCTTTATTTTTCTCTTCATGTTTAAAAAAACAAAATCCTAGTTACAGATTTTTAAGCCTTTCTGCCCCCTTGTAATAGTTAAAGCAGTAACATTTGTTTCAGACACAAAGCTCAGATTAGTCACTTAAAGACAGAAGAAAAATCAGCATGTCTCTATAGTTATCAAGAAAATATTATAAAGTTAATTGCTACAATTTAGCAGCAGTGATTTAAAATAAGGCAATTTAAAATTTAAGTGCAGCCGAAACCGGTTTGGCTCAGTGGATAGAGTGTCGGCCTGCGGACTGAAAGGTCCCAGGGTCGATTCCGGTCAAGAGCATGTACCTTGGTTGCGGGCACATCCCCAGTGGGGAGTGTGCAGGAGGCAGCTGGTCGATGTTTCTCTCTCATCGATGTTTCTAACTCTCTATCTCTCTCCTTTCCTCTCTGTAAAAACTCAATAAAATATATTTAAAAAAAAAATAAAATAAAATTTAAGTGCATATTAATATAGTTGGTTAGAATGGGGAAGGATATAGTGTGAGCTCTTCAATTTAAATATTAAATTATCCAAGTAAAATTTCTATTATTTATAATCTGAACAGATATTCAATATTATTTAAATAAATAGAAAACAAACACATCCTATCTTAAGCAAATCTGATATTTGGAAATTCAGATTTACTAAAAACAAACAAGAGATAATAATCATCAGTGATAATTACTTCCTTTATAAAAGAAATAACTTTTTTTTTTTGCCGAAACCGGTTTGGCTCAGTGGATAGAGCGTCGGCTTGCGGACTGAAAGGTCCCAAGTTCGATTCCGGTCAAGGGCATGTACCTGGGTTGCGGGCACATCCCCAGTGGGAGATGTGCAGGAGGCAGCTGATCGATGATTCTCTCTCATTGATGTTTCTAACTCTCTATCTCTCTCCCTTCCTCTCTGTAAAAAATCAATAAAATATATTAAAAAAAAAAAGAAATAACTTTTTTATAAAGTCTCACCATATACATATATGTATACATATACATATACATACAATGGAATATTACTCAGCCTTAAAAGGTAAGGAAATTGTCACATGCTAAATATGGATGAACCTGGAAGAATAAGTAACCCTAAAATCCTATTACATTCCTATAACAATGAATCAGGGTGACGCTTTTCCTATCAGTTTTCAATATTTGAGTTATAGAACATGACCAAATATTTAATGAAGAAACATAAGAGCTACAATGAGTCAGAATATAAGGCTTTTTAAGTTACTTTTTAGTTTCAACACATTTTGCTTCCAAAATACTTACCTCAATGGAACTGGCTATATTCAAACATTCCTCCATTCCAGGAATATCCAACTGAATTATTCGAAAATCTTTACACTTTATGATGATGGTACCCAGTGGCCCCACAAATCTGTAAAAAAATTATAAATTATGGTTAAGAACATATAGGTTTCTAACTTTAAGCATGGTTATTTCTGTGAAAAGAGAATGTAGTTATAATCATCATCTATATTAAACTATTCAACTTTCTTCTCCCTAATTAATCTAAGGAAAAGTCAAGCCTGCATCATAAAAATGTGAGTCACAAGTTATTTAAAATCTATATTGAAAACAATTTCAAACATAAAGCAATTTATACTAGGCCAAATCATTTAACAAATGATTATTTGGGGCCCGGCCAGTGTGGCTCAGTGATTGAGCATCAATTCAGGAACCAGGAGTTCAAGGTTCAATTCCCCATCAGGATAAACCAGGGTTGCAGGCTTGATCCCCAGTAGGGGGTATGCAGAAGGCAGCCAATCAGTGATTTTCTCTCATCATTGATGTTTCTATCTTTCTCTCCCTCTCCCTTCCTCTCTCTGAAATCAATAAAAATATATTTTTTAAAAGCAAGTATTACTGTAACAGTGGTTTGTAACTACAATTTTTGTTTTCTACATAATTTAAGAGACTAATGCATTACATGAATTATTAGTTTATATATTGGGGCACACAACACATAAAGATGTAATTCTGTAACATTAGCAATGAAAAGGGGGTGAGGACAGAACTGTAAAGGGGTAGAGTTCTGCATATTACAGAAGTTAAGCTGGTATAATTTCATATTAGAATGTTATAACATTAGGATGTTAAATGTAATCCTCAGTGTAGCCACAAAGAAAATAGCTACAGAATATACTCAAAGGTAAATGAGAAAGGAATTTAAACATTTCACCACAAAAAAATCAACTATATACAAGACAGTAATTCAGGCAATGAGGGACAAAAAAGCTATAAAGCATATAGAAAACAAATAACACATTAACAGACGTACCTCCTTATCAATACAGTAAGTTCTCAATTAATGTCATCAATAGGTTCTGTGATTTTAAGTGAAACAATGTGTAACAAAACCAATTTTACCATAGGCTAATTAATATAAACAAGAGTTAAGTTCCTATGGCATCTCATCAATGTTATAACAAAACGACACTGAACACAATTATGTTATTCAAGGACTTGCTATAGGTACTTTAAATGTAAATGGGTTAAACTCTAAAATTGAAATACAGAGATTGGTAGAATGGTTAAACACACATGATCCAACTATATGCTGTCTTACAAGAGACTCAGTTGGTATACAAAGACAAACAGATTGAAAGTGAAAGGATAGAAAAAGATATTACATGTAAATAGTAACCAAAAGACAGCAGCCTATACTAATATCAGACAAAATAAACTTTAAATGAAAAATGGTTCAAAGAGACAACAAAGGACATTATCTATAATAATAAAAGCATAATATGCTAATTAGACCATACAGCCAAACGACCTTCTGGATGTCCTTCTGGATGACCTTCCAGATGAAGTCGGGGCTGCGAGGGCCGAGGCAAGCTGCCGCAGCTGTGAGGACTAAGCCCCTTGCACGAATTTTGTGCATCAAGCCTCTAGTATATTAATAAAAGGTTCAACACAGCAAGAAGATATAACACTTACACACACTTATACAACTAATGACAATCAAAATATATGAAGCAAAAACTGACAGAGTTGAAGGGAAAATAGAGAGTTCTACAATAATAGTTGGAAACTCTAATATCCTG
>NW_006299263.1:2537736-2540021 GCF_000327345.1 Myotis davidii | reverse complement strand
TGTGCTCCCTCTCACACCCCATTTACAATTATCAGCATGGCATGGCAGCTCAACCTCAGAAATACATCCCAAATCTGTCTGCTTCTCCACTACTTCCACTCTAAGTCACCATCAACTCCTGATTCGTAGGTTGATGCTCAACCACTGAGCCATGCCAGCCAGGCAGTCACCATCACCTTTTACCTGAACTACTCAACAGTCTCCTAACTGGGCCTGCTGCTTCCGCTCCTGCTTCTCTAGAATCCATTTTCCGCCAGAGGCCAGTATCATATTCTAAAAAGTCTATCAACTGTTATTTCTTGCTTTCAACTTCAAAAGGGCTTCCCATGAAAACCATCACAATGGCATATAAGGCCCTGCTTATCCCTCTAACCATAGTTTCTGCTGTCCCAGTAGCCTCTACATCTTGCTCACTGCCCTCCAGCCACACTGGCCTTTGTTTTTCTCCTAGCTCATGCCAGCATGTTCCTGTCTCAGGTTTTTGTATCCACAGTTCCCTGACTGAAATGCTCTTTCCTCTGATATTCACATTGCTAGCTTCCTCCTTTCAGATGTCATTCATTCAAATGCCATTTGTCTTCCTGGCATTCTCTATCCTCCATCTTCCTTCCTGGCACCTATTGCCTGACATTGTTATATATTTACTAGAGGTCCAGTGCACGAATTCGTGCACAGGTGGGGGGGGGGTCCCCTCAGCCTGGCCGGTAATCTGGGTCCATTGGGGCTGGCCGGCCAGGGGTAAGGACTGCAGGAGGTTGGCTGGCCGGCCCCAGGAGGTTGGCTGTGGGAGCACACTGACCACCAGAGGGCAGCTCCTGCATTGAGCGTCTGCATCATAGTGAATGGTCAAGCAGTCATTTGGTCGACAGGTTGTAACAGTTGCTTAGGCTTATATATAGAGAGATTTGTTGATTTATCTGATGTCCATCTCTTCCACAGTACATAAGCTCCTCACCTGTCTTAGTCACCACTGCATTTGCAGGCCCTCACAGTGCTCAGTACATAGAAGACACGTCGAAGTGAATATTTCTGAAAGCAATAAACAACCTCTGACCTGACCACCTAGCTCATGCTTTTTCTATTACATCATGCTGTTCCGCAAGAAAAAAGACAAATGTGTGTACAGCTTGTCATTTATCCCCTAACAAATTAAAAGGCCAATGTCTTATATCTACCTTAAGCCTACCAGACCCAGCATGTAGTAAATGCTAGGTAAATATGATGAAATGAAAGAGTGAAAAGCAACCATAAAAAGAGATAAGTCAGGGAGAGAAACCAAGATGGCGGCATAGGAAAACACCTGAAATTGCTGCCTTGCACAACCACTTCAAAACTACAACTAAAAGACAAAATGCAAAATTGACATCATCCAGAACCACAGGAAGGCTGGCTGAGTGGAAATTCTACAACTAGAAGGAAAAAGAAAAGCACCCTGAGACTCAGAGGAGGTACAGAAGTAAAGTAGAGGTACAGAGGTGTGTGCAGAAAGGGCTGGCAACTGAGGATGTGGTTGTCTTTTTCAATCAGGAGGGAGACACAAGCTCCCTACTGCTCTGAACTCCAGTTCTGGGCGAGTCTCTGGGGACCCAGACTCATATGGGGAGAAACTGGACTGTTTGGCATCAGGCGGAACTCGAGGGCGCTTTCTCTCAGAGGTGCTTGCAGCGATTACCGTGGCACACTGAGACCTGGGGCCTCTTAGGGTAGGACTGAGGATCTGCCATAGCTGTTTGCTCCACCCTGTTGATTCCCTGAAACCCCGCCCCACCCAAGCTGTGCTCAGAGGCTTTTGCATATGAATGGCCTGGCCCTTTGAGATCTAAAATTACCTAACAAACTGCAGCTGGGTCAGAGAGACCCAGAACATCCAAAAGAAGGTCCAAGGCTCCACAGCAGCTTGCACTGCTTCACAGCTGGGCTGCTGCTGGGTAGCCTCAGGCAGAGGCTAAATTAGCACCTCCTTAGAGATCCAAGAGCCAGTGTACCCAGTGTTCAGAGTGGGACCATCCAGATTACAACTCCTCAGGTCAATAAGGGACACACTCAGGGGGCAGACTCAGTGACCATCAAAACCCCACTGAAACAAGTCTTGCCCCATAAGGTTGTCTCCAGCACAGAAATTCTCCCACCGTAGACACAGCTGATTCTCACAGACAATTGGCCTGGAGGTCAATTCCTCCCAGTAATATCAACTACAATCAAGGCTTAACTACAATAAGACTGTGCACTAAGCCCACAAAGGGGTGCACCAAGAGTGTCCACCTCAGGTAATTGGGGAGGCTGAG
>NW_006299263.1:2537014-2537628 GCF_000327345.1 Myotis davidii | reverse complement strand
AGAGGGTTCAGCCAGCACAGAGGTTCTCCAATTATAGACACAACTGCTCCTCACAGCCAATTGACCTGGAGGTCAATTCCTATCAGTGATACCAACAGCAATAAAGGCTTAACTACAAGACTGTGCACACAGCCCACAGAGGGGTGCACCAAGAGTGTCCACCTCAGGTGATTAGGGAGGCTGAGCCACTGGACCCTATAGGACACCTAGCACACAAAGCCACTCTATCAACACAGGGAAGCAGCCAAAATGCGGTGACAAACAGGTCACAAATGACAGAAATGGAGGAAAGCAAACTACTGGATATAGAGTTCAAAACCACTGCTTTAAGGTTTTTCAAGAATTTTTTGAAACCGCCGATAAATTTAGTGAGACTTTTGAGGATATGAAGAAGGACTAACTAGAAATTAAGCATACACTGACTGAAATAAAGAATAATATACAGAGATCCAACAGCAGTCTAGAGGATCACAAGAATCAATTCAAAGATTTGAAATATGAAGAAGCAAACACCCAACTGAAAAAGCAAAAAGAAAAAAGAATCCAAAAATATGAAGATAGTGTAAGGAGCCTCTGGGACAGCTTCAAGCGTACCAACATCCGAATTATGGGTT
>NW_006299263.1:2534209-2536387 GCF_000327345.1 Myotis davidii | reverse complement strand
AGAAAGAAAGTGAGAATATTAGGAAGAAAAAAGAGGAAGAGGCAGATGTATGCCTCTAATACAGACAAAGGAAAAAAACTAATTCTAATATTGCTTTGATTTTCTCTCAGGAAACTAGATCATTTCTTTCAATGCATGTGACTACACCTATAACACCACTTACTTACCCAAAGTAATTGTGCCTTAGAAACAATATTCCTCTTCTCTTAAAAAAAGTGATCCTTAGCTGAAGAGGACTGGACATTGTATTACTAACTGGCAACCTCATTTATTGCCTAAACAGATAAAGCTTTAGTCTGCCTAAGAATTCATCCTATGTAATAATCTGAACAATAAAGATTTATTTTTTAAAAAAAGAGGTAAGTCAGAAAGAAAAAAATGTGAGTCCTGGCTTTAAGGGATTAATATATTTAACTATCCAAATACAAATTTTAACATAAATTTATTAAAGAGCTATAATTAAAGAGCTATAAGATTTCAAAGTTAGTTGTGGGACTAACAGAAGAATCTATGAAAGAGATGGCAGTTAAAATGGTTAAAATGAATACTGATGGATTGGTAACAATTGGATGATAGCCTATAAACTCCTGAAAGAACTATATTTTATTCACATTGGTGTCCTTACTACCTCACAAAATATCTGCAATATGACATTCAATAAACGTTTAAGAAACTTGGGAGGAGCAAGGCAAGCCCTCTATTTTCTTCAGTGTCAGTATAATATAGACATGAGCCCTGGCAGGTGTGGCTCAGTTGGTTGGAGTGTCATCCTGTACATCGAAAGGTTGTGGGCTCGACTCCTGGTGAGGTGGATGAGCAAAAATAGCGAAGACTGGCTAGTAAAAAAAGTTCATGAAAGGGGATGGCAAGAACTAAGGTGAGAAAATTAGGTGATAACAACATGGAGTGCCATGAATGACAATCTTTATTATGCAGGCAAGGAGAGAATCCTGTAAACTCTTACCAGGAGGTGTTGATATGGGGAGTCTAATAGGGGTCCTCTGTTTGAAAAAATAAATTTATTACCACTTCACCCATACTGTTTAAAATTCTACCACTAGGAATTATTTTCTCTTAAGGCATAAATAACCTTGTTAGGAATCTTCTTAATATGCAAATCCTCTTGAGAGGTCATAGAAAAAGCCATTGTCATTCACTTATATGTTAGTATTAAGTTGGATAATCAATTTATCTTCTCCTGACTAGAGTGAGTACACAGCCATTGGGGAAATGGGAGTTTTGACTTCACTCTGAGACACTACTTTGGAAAGACAGGGTGCAAAAACAGAGGTTAATTAATACCTTTGCTTAAATGCCAACTCTGTTCTTTCCAAAAGCAGAACTGAGTAAAGAGAAGTAAAAGACATTATAATCTCCCAATGTCGGAAATACTAAATGGATGGCACAAAAGGTAAGAAATAAGGAGGTATGTACATAATCAACTGAACATTTTGGGGGGAGGTGGGGTAAGGTTTTGTGGAATTTAGACACTACATACTGAGTTGAGTTTTCCTCAAAAGTGGCAAATAATGACTTTACCTAAATCACATTGAATCACAACTTCATGAATAATTGTGATGCACAATTATTATTCAAAGAATATGATGGTGCGAAGAGAAGAAATTTAAAAAGAAAGTCACAGAAATAGTGTTATCTACCAAAAATAATATCAGGATAACAGCCATGTGATAACCCTGGGGCTTCCATCCAGATTTAAGAGAAGCCAGGGATCTCATGTGGATGGTTTTCTGCTTTCTACAACTCAAATCCTCAATCTAGGCCGGGCAGGGCTTACTTTGCTGGCTGGTTTGCACGCAAGGAAAACACTGGGGCGCGTTTCCTGTGGGGTCCACCAAGGGACCCCAGGTTCCCAGCGGAATGGGGGGTGGGATGAGCACTCACCGCTTGTCGATGGCATCGATGTTTGAATGGAGGAGCCACAACTCTTCCGTGTTGTCCTGCCGGGAGGACAGGATCAGGTGGTGGCCAGTTAGACACAAGGTCCCCTCAACAGCTGGATAGAATGGTCGGTGGAGCACCACATTGTCCACCCGCGGGGTCTTAATCAGCTCCGCGAACTCCATGGTCCCCAGCGGCCGGAGCCAGGGGACGGCCGCGTCCCGGGGATGGAAGGCGGTTACACCGCCGCAGGGCTGAAGAGAATGACCTGGCGCGGGG
>NW_006299263.1:2492843-2534109 GCF_000327345.1 Myotis davidii | reverse complement strand
GGTGTTTCTGCCGCACCTCCCGGTCCTCCGCGGACCAAGGACAAGGCCCGAGAGAAAGTCCCCGCGACAGGCCCAGCAGCCGCCGCCCAACCTGGGGACCTGGCCTGGATGGGCGGGCCGAGAGGAGGAGGAGGAAGCTGTTTTAGGGCCGGTTTCCGAGTCCCAGCCGCTGGGACTCCTGGCGGAAGTAGCTGCTCCCAGCCGGACCTAGAGCAACTCTGGGCGGAAGCGGCGGAACTCGAAACTTGGAAGACAGGAAGTCAGATCCGGAAGTCGCTCCCCGCCTGGGTCCGTAGAGAATGCCTCCGGAAACATAGCCCAAGTCGAAGATTTGTGTTCCTACTAGGAGAAGGCTCTTCTTTGCCTCCATGGCTACCGCTGTATCCCTTACACCCTTCAAATATTCCGTATCTGAAAAGGCCGGGGAAGATGGGACGACGAGAAGAGGTCCCTGACCTTCCTCCCTCCCTCAACTTGAGTAGTAAACCCTCCAAGGGCTCTTCAGAGCGCGGGGCTGCCATCAGTTGTGGCGATTTCCATCCGTTCGCGGTGAAGAGATTGCAAGTGTGGGATGGAATCGGTGATTGTGACCTCAGAGAAGACGCCAAGTGTAAGGGTTGGACGCTGCAGTCTCCCAGAGAGCGCCGCGCTAAGGCGCTGTGACCTTGAACAAGAAAAGAAAAACATCCAAAGACCTATGAGTGGCCCTAGATATAAATACATGCAATGCACAGAAGAGGAGGTGCTCCTATCTTGCGAGGAAGTTCAAGTGACTTGCTAAAACACAATTAATTTGTAGCACGGACTGGACTTCAATTTAGATCTATGAAATACAAGGCATTGGGGCTTTGGTCACCACTGCCCAGCCTCCCCATTGAATACAGTACAACCAAACTACTCCCAGGCACCTAAATTATGCCAGAAAGTTACTTTAATTTTTCTTTCCTGGGTGCTTCCCTCCCCTTTTAAACTGGCGTTTTTCATTCTAAAATAAGGAATTAGTGATGAATGTGCAAGGATTTGAGTCTTGGTCTATTGTCATTTTATTGACTTTTGAAATCCTCACTATGTAGCACAGGAAGTTGGCTAAAGTCTCACAGCAAAGACAAATTGCCTCAAATCTCATCCGATTATTCAACACATGTTTCTGCTTCTGTCCCTGCCCTTCCAAAAAGGTGCCGTTCTTAGAACCTCTTATATGATTGTTACAGCTGAGAGTCCAGTTCATATGCAAAAGAATAAACTGTAACCAATAGAGAAGGGGGAATAAAGGGAAATGACTTACAAAGTTATTTTTTATTGGAATTTTTGTTGTCCTTCCATTATGCGGTTCATTATAACAATTACCAATTGTGGAAGGAAGAATTTATTCCAGGATGAAGAGTGAGGGAAAGTTTTATGGAGAAGGTATCATTTGAAAGGAGGACCTTGAAGGATGAGTAAGATTTATACCCTAAATGAAGTATAACCAGTTTAATGATGTCTACTAGAGGTAAGGAAAAATTATTCATAAATTTCATTACCTTTTTTTAGTTTTTTTTTTGGTGGGTGGAGGGGGGCTAAGAAAAGATCATTGTGTCATTAAATTTTAAAATGTTTAATATTCCATAAGGGTTTAAACTCTTTCTGGCCATGAGAGAAAACTGTCAATATCATGCTGAATTGTTATTTAAAAAAATCAGAAACTATTAGACAATTACATCTATTTTGGGTTGAAGCTTAAAGCACAGAAAACCCTTGAAGTCTGAAGAAAACAAACATTGAGTAGTAAATAGAGGTGGTGGAGCGCACAACATATTAACTTATTGCATGAACAGTAGATGGCAGTAGAGTTTGACAGTAATGAAATAGGCTTCCATTCTATTAAAAATTATTCGACATAACTATAGTCAAACAAGTTATTATACAAATTGCCTGAATATAAGGGTCTCAGAGGAACCAAAGAAGATGATGGCATTTATAATGCATGTAAAACACTCAACACCTTACAGATGTTATTCTTTTTATCATCTTATGAGATGATAAAAAGTGACATTGATAGATGTTATTCTATCAAATAATCAACTAGCATGCAGTAAGTGCCTAGTTGGTCATCAGCATTGTGGGAATTAATTCAATAGATTTTATATGGCCCTTGTCCTCAAAGTAATAACTAATTTGGGAAAGTCAACACACCCCACACAATTAATGAAAAAAAACAGAAAGAGAGTGCTAAACTTTGAAGTACTGATTTACCTTACTGGTTTTGTGTTTCTTTAGTAGTGAGTAGAAATTGAGGCAGTTTGAAGGTAGTTTGAAGAAAATAGGTCAACAGTTGCCAAAAGTAGCAGGAGCATCTCTGATGGAGAAGACCCTACCTATCTGTTCCACTGATGAGCAGTTCTTCTCCACATGCTTTGTTATTATGTGTGAACTATGGGCAACTGAAATGAACCTGATAACCTCATGCCCTGTCTTTCTTGTGTTCTCCAACCCCTTTATCCCCCAAACAAATCCACCACCAAATAAATTGTTGATTGTATTTTCTAATAGCTTTTGAATTCCCCCACTTCTCTCAGTCTTCAAGGCCACCTAGTTCAGGCCACCATCATTTCTCACCTACTGTTATATAACAGAAAAAGCCTCTTAGTTGGTCTCCTTTCTTTGAGTGGGGTTCCCCTTCTTCTGATTTTTCCACTTGCCAGCTAAAGCCCTCTTTGCTGTTCTAAATTCATTTTTCTTTTCTGCACTTGCAAGTCCCTTTGTGATTTAGCCCCTTAGGCAGTTATCAGCATCACAGATCTCATCTCTCCTACTCTCTATCCTGTACAACAGCCCCCAACCCCTATTCTGTACAATTTTCATGCCATCTATTCTTTTTTTAAAAATATATTTTATTGATTTTTTACAGAGAATAAGGGAGAGGGATAGACAGTTAGAAACATCGATCAGCTGCCTCCTGCACACTCCCTGCTGGGTATGTGCCCGCAACCAAGGTACATGCCCTTGACTGGAATCGAACCCGGGACCTTGAGTCCGCAGGCCGACACTCTATCCACTGAGCCAAACCGGTTCGGCAATGCCATCTATTCTTAAATAGTTTGCCGTTTCTTCTTGAAAATTATGCATCCAGTTAAAACCTTGCTACTGAGTGGAAGTGTAGAACAGATACCAGCATCATCAGCTTTCTCTGGAAACATTGTTAGAAATGTTCTATTACAGGGCTATTGATTCAGAATATGCACTTTACAAGATTCCTAGATGATTTTTATGCACATGAAAGTTTGAGAAATTACTGTTTGAAGAATCTGGGTGTTCTGCCTGGTATATACTCATCTCACAATACCTTGTCCCTTGACTTGTTAATTCCTATCATCCTTCAGATCTCATATCAGATGTCACTGCTTCTGGGAAGCCTTCCCTGATTTCTCCCTCCAAAACTGGTTCATACTTTTGAGTGTTTACTCAGTGTTCCAGACATTGTGATACATGCTTTACATATATTGTCTCATGTAGTCCCTTCACAATTTTTTGAAGTTGGTTATTATTCTCCTTTTACTTATGAGAAAATGGAGGCACAGTGATCTTAATAACTTCCACAAGGTCAGACAGTGATAAGTGGTGTAACCAGGATTCAGACCCAAGCAGTTGGGTACAGAGTCTGTGCTTCTCACTACCCTGCTACATCACCACCCATGAGACCTGAACCCATCTTGGTTACTCTCTCTGATTTTACCTCTTAATAAACTGTATTGAAATAGACTATATATGTCTATAAACATTCCACTAGATCAGCAGTTCTCAACCTGTGGGTTGCGACCCCTTTGGGGGTCGAATGACCCTTTCACAGGGGTCGCCTAAGACCATCAGAAAACACATATATAATTACATATTGTTTTTGTAATTAATCACTATGCTTTAATTATGTTCAATTTGTAACAATGAAAATACATCCTGCATATCAGATATTTACATTACGATTCATAACAGTAGCAAAATTACATTTATGAAGTAGCAATGAAAATAATTTTATGGTTGGGAATCACCACAACATGAGGAACTGTATTGAAGGGTCGAGGCATTAGAAAGGTTGAGAACCACTGCACTAGATAGTAATCTCCTTGAGAACAAGGACCATGTCTTGATTGCAGTATGCCCAGAATCTTAGTGCCTATACATAGTAGCCACTCAATGTATATTTGTTGACTAGAAACCCTGCATTTTACTTAATATATTCCACTCTGATCTCTCCTCTCCCACACCCCCATTCCTACTCTGGCTGGTGTGGCCCAGTCACTGCTTTACAATTCGCAAAGTGTTTTCAAATATGCTATCACATATGGGCCTCTCAGTGGCTGGTGAAGTCGGTGTGAGAGGTATTGTTTCCAGCTCAGAGAAGAAGGAAGAAATGCGGCTCAATGACAAAATGAAGCAGTGAGGCACAAAGATAAAGACAACTCTTTGCATCTAAAACCTGGGCCCTTGCCATCACACTAATTTAAATTAGACTTATTTTTCACAGCTTTTATCTGCTAAGATTCTGAACTGTGAATGTTGGGAGAAGACAGCCATTCTGTTTTTAAACAAATATTTTTATTGATTTCAGAGAGGAATGAGAGGAAAAGAGAGATAGAAACATCAGTGATGAGAGAGAATCATTGATCAGCTGCTTCCTGCATGCTCCACACTGGGGATCGATCCCGCAACCCAGGCATGTGCCCTGCCCAGAAATCGAATTGTGACCTCCTGATTCATAGGTTGATGCTCAGTCACCGAGCCATGCCAGCTGGGCAGAAGACAGCCATTCTTAAGCAAAGGAAGCCTAAAGTTTCATCAGGGCACAGCAACAAAGGGGCAGCTCTGGGGACAATGATCTGATCAAAGAGTCTGTGTTCAGATACTTCATTCTAATAGCCACATTCCTTGTGCTGTTTCCTGTGTCTCAATCACTGAGCCACTTCATTTTTTGAGACCAATCAGGAGAACAGGAACCTAGCACTTCAGAAAAAAGTGGCCAAGTGGAAGGAAGAGGGACTATTGCTGTTGTGCATAAAATAAGTAAGCCCAAGCATAATTGCTTAAAACAACATCCAGCAGTTGGTAGCTGGAGCTGGAATACAGGGAGGAGGAAAGGCTGAAGCAGCTAGAGACTCCTCAGGCACCTCTTTCTGCGGTTCCCCATCATTTCCTTGGGACTTAATTTGGTATTCCTTTAGTACCCTGGCCTCAGGGCAGGTGGGCTGCATATATGGCAGCTGAGGGTGTCAAGAATGAGTATTCTTACTCTGGATGGTGTAGTTCAGATAGTTGAGCATCGTTCTGTGCACTGAAGGGTTTGCCGGTTCGATTCCCAGTCAGGGCACGTGCCCAGGTTTCTGGTTCGGTCCTAGTTGGGGTGTGTGCAGAGGCAACTGATCGATGTTTCTCTCTCACATCAATGTTTCTCTCTCTTTCTCTCCCTCTCTCTCCAAGAAAATAAAAAAACATATATATATACACATATATGTGTGTATGTATATATATATATATATATATATATGTGTGTGTGTGTGTGTGTGTGTGTGTGTGTGTGTGTGTTTAAAATTTCTATATATATATGTAAGTATTCCCAAGAGCATAGCAAAAGCTGCATCAACTTTTTTTTTATGGTGTCAATTTTAAATAGTTTTATTTAAGATGCTGCATTTTCCACTTTACAACACAGTTATAAAGTGCATTATATTTCCTTTCCCTGTGCACAGTCCATATTCAAGTATTAAGAATGCCCAGTTATTTACTATACAGCAGCTTAACTTTTAAAACTGCCATGGAATTTTGCTACAAATTTGGGTCCTTCAATATTTTGTGTGGAACAATGCTAGATCTATGCTCAAAGCTGGCTTTTATGACCTATGCTCAGATGACACATAATGTCACTGCCACTGCAGTTTATTGATCTTAAACAGTTAAATAACCCACTCAATTTCAAGAAGAGAGGACATAGACCCCCATCTCCCAATAGGATCAGTGTTAAAGAATGTATGCCTCAGGGATGAAGCTGGCAGTGGGAAACACATATGAATGAACTCGACTTCCCCTATGCATACTGGCAGCTGGAAAGAGGAATAAAGAAAATATCCCAAAAGCACAGTCTTTTTTGCCAAAATGCTTTTCTGCTCATAGCCATGATAAAGTGAACTAAGAATATGAAACTACATTTAATTAGATATAATTAAAATAAAGAGGCACATCTAAAAAAGGCATAATTAAGAAGTAGAAAAATTTACTAGGTGGGAATGTCAACAATGCTAATCCAGTGATTACTGTTGGAGTTTATTTTATTGTCACTGAACCTAAATCAGGTTCTGTTTCCAATACAGTCAGGAAGCAACCTCAGTCTGCTCTCCACCCTTTTAGTCACACCTTCCTAGCTTTCCATTTCTTCTTTCCCCGCATTATTGAGGGGAAGCTCTCTATATAATTTTCAGTGTGACATATAGTTTTGTTTTCAATTCTTGAGTCTGTTTCATAGACTATGACACCGGTTCCAATTTCCCCTCCTATGCCTTTCTTTACTTTTCTTCCTTTGACTTTCCTCCACTATCCTTTTCCTTTTCATCCTATTTTGCCTTTCTCCCAGCTTTTTTTCTCAGAGACGACCACCTCAAGGGGAATGCTACACAATAATCACCCCCCACAAAAATGAGGAAATAGGGAGGAACAGCCAGGGACTTGCCCAAAGTCAGGGAAGTGAAAAATTACAAAACTTTGGTCAATGTAAATGTCATTAGGCCAGCTGTGTCTGTGAGCTGGCAGCTACTGAAATCAGGATTCTATCCTTCCACAGACTGGGAAACCAGGACCCTATCCTTCCTGAGGGTTACCTTTCAAGGAATGGCTTTGAGGCCTTTGAGGAAGACATGTCTGAGTTGTAGGAGGTATACATATATCTCAAAGGACAGAGGAAGGATTGACAATTCACAGTAGACTCCCCAACCCCTTCTCTATGAGGGATACATTCTAAGACCCCCAGTGGATGCCTAAAAACATGGATAGTACAGAGCCCTATATACACTGTTTTTTCCTATACATTCATACCTATGATGAAATTTAATTTATAAATTAGGCACAGGTAGAGATTAACAATCTATATTTATAAAAAGCCAGCGACCAGAACACTGTAACGACTGGAAAGACCAGTTGCTATGATGCCCACTGCTGCCAGTGAACCAGCCTAATCAGGGGTGGGGCTGGCCGGCCAACCTCCTGTGGCCACTCCCACTGGCCAACCCTGCTCCTGATCAGCCTCTCCCACCCTGATTGGCCCCCAGCCCCTCCCGCCAGCCAGCTCCACCCCCAGTTGCCCCCTTCCACTCTGATCAGGGGCAGGGCTGGCCAGCCAACTACCCATGGCCCCTCCCCCAGGCTGGCCCCATCACCCCCCTCCCCCCATTCGGGGGCAGGTTGGCCGGCCAACCTCCCACCGTCTCCTCCTCCCAACAGGCCCAGCCCCAATCCACCGACTGGGGCTGGGCCAGCCAGACCCCACCCGTGCACGAATTCATGCACTGGGCCTCTAGTAATTATAATAAAATAGAACAATTATAAAAAACAATACAACAATGATAACATATACTGTAATAAAATGTATGTGAATGTGACCTCTCTCAAAAAACCTATTTGTACTATACTCACCTTCTTTTTGTGAACATGTGAGATGATACAATGCCTGCACGATGAGATGATGTACTCAGAATGGTGCACAACTTAAAACTTATGAATTGTTTGTTTATTTATTTTATTTTTTTCTTTTTAAAAAATATATTTTTTATTCAGAGAGGAAGGGATAGGAAGAGAGAGATAGAAACATCAGTGATGAGAGAGAGTCATTGATCAACTGCCTTCTGCACGCCCCCTATTGGAGACTGAGCCCACAACCCAGGATGAATTGTTTATTTCTGGAATGTTTTATTTAATATTTTTGGACAGTGGTTGACCATACGTAACTGAAACCACAGAAAGCAAAACCACTGACAAGGGGAAGCTACCGTAAGTCATTTTTAGTAAATTCTCAGTAAAGGCAGGTAAAAGGACTATTATCAGGTGTTGACTGGGACAAGCAGTAAATTCTTTGGTAGCCTTAGTTTTGTGTTTTTTGTTTGTTTTTTTTTCAGGTAGGTGCTTTAAGGTGGCTAGGCTCATCCTAAGGATGAGACCTTAAGCTGTTAGAAATCATGTTAGGGATTATCCAAGGCTTTAATGTGTGTGTGAATGTGTGGTGATGGTGGATGAAATCATTCGTGCTGAGAGTCTGTAGTTTTTATAGGCCAGGGTTGAGGCCCAAAAGATAAGAAAGCTCAGAGGGTCTGACTAGAGGTCAAAGAGAGAATCTTTGTCATCACTACCAAGGAAACATAATTTTTAAAAAAATCCTCACACTCGGATATGTTTTTATTATTTTTAGAGGAAGAGGAAGGAAGGAAGGGAGAGAGAGAGAGAAAGAAACATCGATCTGTTGCCTCCCATACACCCGCATCCTGGGTGTGTGCTCTGACTGGGAATTGAATCTGAGAACCTTCAGTGCACAGGATACATGGGATGACACTCTAACCAACTGAACCACACTGGCCAGGACAGGAAACGTATTTTTTGTTTGTTTGCTTTTTGGGGGGGTCTCATCCGGGAACATAATTTTGTAATTGGCCTCATCCACTGTATCATCAAATTTTAATCTGAAAATTAAATATGGTCACATAATTACTTGGTTCACACTTGACATTCCTTTCCTCATTCCCATCTTTCTCTATAATATTCCTGATCATATTAGTTTCTCACTAGACTTTATGCCAGGGTGGGCAAACTTTTTGACTCGAGGGCCACAATGGGTTCTTAAACTGGACCGGAGGGCCAGAACAAAAGCATGGAGTGTTTGTGTGAACTAATATAAATTCAAAGTAAACATCATTACATAAAAGGGTTACGGTCTTTTTTTTTTTTTAGTTTTATTCATTTCAAACGGGCCAGATCTGGCCCGCTGGCCATAGTTTGCCCACGGCTGCTTTATGCTCTTTAGAACAAAGGTCTAAATCCCATTTACCTTGGGGCTTCTTCCCCTCTCAGAGCTCCTCACTGTGCTAGGTAGGCAAATAGACAGTACTCAACAGATGTCTGTTAGTTAAATAAAGAAACAATAAAAGGGGGGGGGGGGACCATGTCTGTCATTAATTCTATAAGGCCAGAAAGTAAAGTTAGGGAAGCAATGTGAGAGAAGTTCTTAAAGTTCTAATTGGAAAGGGTTTATTTTAGATTTAAAGTTAACTTGTAGGTCCTTACCTCCAATATATTTATTTGCCTTTGTTGTCTAAAGCATTCATTCTTACTTAGAGATTAAAAAATGTTATTACCCATCCTGGCCACTGGTAGGTTAATTGATTGTCTTTGGAGTAAGACCAACATTTTCTCCCATATGTGTACTTGATCCTAATGTCCTTAAGCTAACATCAAGCTACGGAGGAGGCCTCTGCAGATCCTATTAACACATGCTACTAGTTATATAGTCTTAAGATGGTCACTTCTACTCTCACTTTCCACTCTTGTCTCACCTGCAAGATGAGGATAGCCATACCTACCTAACAAAGTTACAGTAAGCATCAAGTTCATTATGAAATAAAACTGTAAACTGTAAAGTGCCATGGAAATATAAGATCTGTGTAATGTTTAGGTTTCTATTATAACTGAGTGTGTTATTGTAATGATGGTACTTTCAACCGATGTGACATTTTCTACGTTGTTATAATCATGCAGAAAAAGAAGTTGAGGCACACATGAGAGAAGGGAGCAAGTCATCATCATGCAGAGGAAAATGGTGGAGGAGGATCTAGTGAAGCTAAGCTCTGTGTTTAACCACTATTTTCTTTTCTTTTTGCAGGGGGGCGAGGTGGGGGGGAAGCCCAAATAGGACTGAAGACAGGTATGGGTTGCATTGTGTCCTCCCAAAATTTATATGTTGAAGTTCTAACTCCCAGTACACCTCAGAATGTGACTGTATTTGGAGATGGGGCCTTTAAAAAGGCAATTAAAGCCCTGGCTGGGTAGTTCAGTTGGTTAGAACATTGTCCCAATACACAAAGGTTGCAGGTTTGAGCCCCAGTCAGGGTACATACAAGAATTAATGCATAAATAAGTGGATGCATAAATAAGTGGATCAACAGATCAATGTTTCTGTCTCTCCCTTTCCCTCTCTCTCAAATCAATCAATATAAAAAGGATATTAAAACTAAGTGAGGTCATTAGGGTGGGGACCTGACCCAGTATGACTAATCTATATAAAAGGCTAATATGCAAAGTGTCCCCTCAGAAGTTTGACTGGGATACCAGGAGTTTGATCGCACACTATGACATGTGCTGACCATCAGGGGGTGGCATGGAATGAAGGAAGGCCCCAGCCAGCAGATGGAAGGCCCTGATCGACCCTGATTGCCAGCCAGGCTCAGGGACCCTACCAGTGCATCAATTTCATGCACTGGGCCTCTAGTACCTTTATAAAAACAGGAGATTAGGACACAGATACACACAGAAGAAAAGCCATGTTAAAACACAGTGAGAAGACAGCCATCTATGAGCCAAGGAGAAAGGCCTCAGAAGAAACCAACCCTGCTAACACCTTGATCTTGGACTTCTAGTCTCCAGAACTATGAAAAAATAAATCTCTGATATTTAAATCTCTCAGTATATGGTAGTTTCTTATGGAACTCAAGTAAACTAATGCAATTGCAGCATATTAGCTCTTTATTATATAGGATATAATAAATAAATATTATATAGGATATATATATGTATGTGTGTGTGTGTGTGTGTGTGTGTGTACACCCACCCACCCACCTCCCACACACACACACACACATATATATACACGGATTATGAAATAACAAGAACAGCCCAGACAACTCTGGTCTCTTTCACTCCTTCATCATGGTTCTCTGTGTGACATTATTCTTATCTCTGTCTCATATTTGGGTTACAGCTCATCAGCTTGTCTTCACAACTTCCTCACAGCTTCCTGCAGTGGCCATCATCCTGCACACAGGCTTTTGTGTTTGTCCACTGTGGGAGAAGTTAATCAATGAGGGAACCTGGGAATGCTGTGGACTAAGCAGAGGCTGGATCCCCAAGTCCATGCTGCTTTTCCAGGGGGCATTCCCTGGGGACAGCAGTTGCCAGTGGCAGAGAAAGCCTACTGTGTGGGTCAGGTGGTGCCTGGTGGCAGCCCAGCATTCTCCCACAGGCAGTCAACTCACTGAAAGATTGTGGCGCCCTGCCTCAGCATTACCCAACTGAGTGGCCTCCACAATTCACACAACTCTCGGAGCTTCAGTTTCCCCATCTATAAAATGAAGATTGACAGACTTCCAAGGGTTGTTGAGAGGATTAAATAAAATCCAGTAAAAATTATTTACAATGCATAAAGTGTCCCATACAGGTTATGTTCCTAACAGAGAGCCTGCTGCTTCTCAACTATTCATACGATGGAAAGCAGTGCACTACTGTTTGCTGTTTGGCTAGGCACCTTCCGTTTGACTCCTAGGACTGTTCTGGTAAACTTTATATTTGTGATTGTGAGAAATGGAGAGACTGTTCCTAGGAGGATTTGCCAAAGCCTTTCCTGTGACCACTTTTATGGATTCCAGGAAGGGGCATTTTGATTGTCTGCCTCATTGAGGAGTGACCTGCACAGATCCTCAGAATATCAGGTCTGCAAGGCAGGAGGATGGCCCTGCAGATTCGGAGACTGCTTTCTACAAGGCCCTGCAGATTCGGAGACTGCTTTCTACAACTGCCCTTACCCTGCTTTTGCTTGAGAGCCTCCTCCCACCTGTCTTCATCCTATTGGGGTTACCTTGGCAGTGATAGTAGATCATTACTGTCTACAGGCAGTGTTTCTTGAACTGTGGAGTGCAAAATATTTATATCATTAAACCTGGGGTGGGGGTGGAGCTTGGGGGAACAAGTAGATTCTTGGACTCCTTCCCAGGCCTATGGAATCAGAACCTCTGGGAGCCTAAGCTTGTTTCACAAGTCCCCCCAGGTGAATCTGAAGCTGCAGGAACCATCACACTTTGATCATCACACATTGATACAGTGAGTGTTCAAAATGATGGCTAGCATATGTGAATGATGGGGAAGGTGGGGCAGCCAGCTTGATATTTGTTTTTGTGTATCATTTTGCTTCTAAAGCTGAACTCACCAGAGTTCCTAACACACATTCCTTCAGTCAGAGCCCATTGTACCTTTTCTTTTATACTGTTTGAGTCTACATAATTGAAATTTAGCCCTACTTAGAACTAATCACAATAATACATTCTAGTTAGAAATAAAGCTCTAACTATAAAAATACCAAAACTATTGCCTTCTATTTTTAGCAATAACCACCATATATAGGTGTAAACACCTATAAATGTCTTTTTAAAACAAATATTTTAAATATTTTAAAAATGATAAATTATTAAAGGCATATAGTTGGCCTGGCAAAAAATAAAAGAAAACTCTAAAAACCCAAAATAATGGAAATCATGAATTCATAGAAGAAAGCAAGGATACTGAAGCAGTTATTGCTTACAGAACATCTAAGGGCCTGGATTTTCCACTTAAATAATTTGGTTGAGGGGGAGAGAAGACAAAGTCTAGTGCCTACACAAGTGAAAAGTCTATCTGGAAACCTTCCTTCATAAGGCTGGAAACCTGGAAACCATGCCTCATTGGGTAATCCAGGAGAAAAAAAAAATCACCTTTTTTAAGGAGATAGAAAAAACAAAACAGAACTTGTCTATCTTGACTTTACCTCTGGGTCAAGGGTACACAAATATGTTTAAGAATTTCACCCTGAGAAGTTTACATTTCACTCTCACATAGGTTTAGGGTCAGAATGTATACTCTCTGAGAATTCTGGAAACACTTAACTGATAATCTAGTTTAAAGATATTCTGGCTTGCTAGTCTATCAGGTGCCTGCAAAAACAAATGCAAAAATTCACTCGAGGAATGCACTTCAAGCTCAAGTCAAAGAATTAATGTAAATAGGTTCCATGGAAGAATATCACAGTGTATCAAATTAAAGCTTACATTTATATTATTAAAACGCAGTCATGCCTACTGAAATTGTTTACAACTTTGAACAGCAAAAGATTTTTCTGTGGCGTATTTTATCACTGACGTTATCCAGAATTGCTGGCACATGGCAACCTAAAAAAACACAACAAACTGCCTTTCAGTCAGTTTTATTCTTGCATTTAAATTCTCTACCAGCATTGCATCCGTTACTGCCTGCACCTGGGGAAGGCTGCTTCCACAACTCTGTCCTTCGTCTGTTGCTATTCTAAAGTGGTGGCCTCAACACTACAAGGTTATGCATCTATCTTTATTTAAACTGACAGTCTTGAAGTTGAGCATTTTTATTTTAGGTATAAGACCTCTCAACAGTGAAGGGGAAAACAAATGCAAAGTCTGCTAAATCCCTTTTCTCAGGCTCCAATGCTTAGGACTTTTAGAGCATGTTTTACAAATTGGAGAAAAAACTGAGTAGCCTTTCAAGTTCCAGGACAGTGTCTGGCGCCCTCTGGGGGACAGTTTGAAAATAGGAAGATCAGATACTGTAGAAAATAGTATACAGTTTTCTACGTGCCATGCATTGGGCTAAGTTTTATATGCATTAGCTCATTCTTGCAACTGTCTACAAATTAGGCATCTGATTCTAATTTAACAAGTATAGAAATAACTCCCGGAGGTCAGGTAAATTAGCCACAGCTACACAGCTAGAGAGTGGCAGAGCTGGGATTTGAACCTAGTTTTATCTTATTCCAGAGCCCAAGCTCTTAACCCCCCAAGAACACACTACCAGATCCATATCTCAGAACCTGGAGGCTTGAGGAGTGCAGACCCAAAATTGTGCTTCCAGAACTATAGTTACTTGCACAACTGTTCTGGTTGGATCTAAAAGTAGTTTTCTGATGTTCACTAGAGGTTGTAATTTTCTCTCAAAAGTAAGCCACTGTGGCTTGGTTTGTCATTATTGTCTTGCTATATTTTTGTTTCTTTTGTGTCTTAACATGTTATGGCCAGTGCATAGTAATGACATTTGGTGACCAGCAATAAATAACTCTCAAATTTTAAAGAACATTAATAATATACTTCATCTGTGAAGCCTCAGCCATCTTAGGGCCATGGAATTGAAGTGAGCCAGTTTTGGGAGAAGCGTGGCAGTTGTTGATTTAGTGGTTTTTGCAATGTGGGCATCTTGAAGAACCCATGAAGGAGGTTTTGGTTCTCACAATGATTGGAAGGTTCTACCATGTTTAGTGGGAGGGACACTGGATGTCCTGCAACGCCCAGACTGGTCACACAGGGAAGAATTTACCTGTGTCCCATGCGACTTCACAAGAAACTGTCAGACATTCTCAGATAGAATGTCTGCTTCAGCCTACGATGGAATTTCAAGATCTGGGATGTCCTTTCTGCAATATTTTGTTACTCTTACACCCCATGTTATCACAAGGAATTATTTTGACACTGTGCTTCTTAAAAAGGCCTGGATAATTTGCAAGAATATCTGACTTCCTTATTTGCTTCAACAATCTATAATTCATCTTGGCATCTTATTCCTACTTAAAGTATTTTCCACTTTTTTCTATCATTTACAAATCAGTCAGCTCTGTAAATACTTAATACTAAATGTTGCCCTCTGTCTCTAGCCATTTTTCTGCTTTCTTATTCTCTGTCCTTTTAGGAAATGACTCCTGATCTTCTCACTTATTAAATCTAAGCTTATTCATTATAAGTCAGGGAAGAAACCATTTCCTAATGTCTGGCAGTATAGTTCTGTTTGTTTTACAATATAATATATTAATAGAAAATTTGAGATATAATAAGGCCAACACATGAGAAGATGACTGCCATTGAAATAACAGTTTGTTGTTCATAATTCCCAAGCGGAGGGGCCACACCGAGCCAGGGGAGTCACAGGGGGAGCCAGAGGGGGTTGGTAAGGAGGCAGAGGGAGTGAGGGGAAAATGTGGGCAAGAGTCTTTATTGTGGTTTCCATAGGAAGAAACAAGTGTCAGGGAAGCAGGTTTAGAATTGGCTAGTGCAAATAATATAGTAGATTTGGGGGCATGGGACTAACCCCAGTTGCCCTCCCCTGCTGGCCTGATTGCCCACAACTGCCCTCTCCTGCCGGCCATCTTGTGGTGGCCATCTTTGACCACATGGGGCGGCCATCTTGTGTGTTGGAGTGATGGTCAATATACTCAGGGCTGTGTGTGTGTGTGTGTGTGTGTGTGTGTGTGTGTTGTGTGTGTGTGTTTGCATATTACCTCTTTATTATATAGGATAGTGGCACAGCCCTGAGTATATTATAGGCAGAGGGAAAGAAAACAGGAAAGAAATATGGGCTATGGGAAGGGTGAAGTCATGTCATGGAGGAAGGCACTTCAGAGTAGAGAGAGGGTCTGGTTTGGAGGCGAGCAGACCTGGGTTCAAATTCTGGCCTTTCTGCTGCCTGATTTGAGCATTTCACATCATCTTCCCCATATCAGCTTCCTTGTATGTGAAATACAGTTAGTGATGCCTTTTGTTGTTGTTTTATTGATTTTTAGAGAGGGAGAGGAAGGTAGAAGGAGAAAGAGAAACATTAATCCGCACCCTGACCAGGACTGAACCCACAACCCAGGCATGTGCCCTGACCGAACCAGCGACCTTTTGGTGCATGGGGCGATTCTCAACCAATTGAGCAACACTGGCTAGGGCTGTGTTGCCCTTTGATAGGACCATTGTGTGTGTAAAGATCCCTACAAAAGGGAACCCACTTGCTTTGCCTTGTGTCCTCCACAGCTGGACACGGGGAAGGATTATCTTATTTAGAGGATTTGCCATCATTTTCTTGAGGGAGAAACAGAGGAGAAACAGAGGAGTAGAGAGGATATGTGAGCTGCCCAGGATCCTAAAAATGAGGACAGGAAGAGCTGTGGTAGAGACCCATGTTTTCCTGATTTTCTAGCCCTGCCAAGGGCTCCAGGATGCCTCTCATGTAAAGTAGGGTTCTCCTCCTCTTTTCTTGGAGGCAAGGCACCATCTTTCTTCCAAAAGGGAAAAAAGAGTGGGTGGAAGTCAACTTGAGGATGAATGGAAGGACCTCATCGCTATGGGTGGCTGGTGGGAGGGGGAGAAGTTTGGTAGAGAAGGAGCCTGAGAGATAGCAGGTAACTACCCTAAACCTGTGAAAGCAAGATTTGTGAGAAGGGCATCCAGGATGCAGGACTAACAACAAGGAATGAAGGCTTGCAAGATTTGGAGAGGACACCAGATGCTGCTCAGAAATCCGTGGAGAGCTGGTTAGTCTTGCTTGGAGGCAATGAAGTATAGTAAGTCCTTAGTTAACATCATTGATAGGTTGTTGGAAATTGTGACTAAGCAAAATGATGCACAACAAAACCAGTTTTATTATAGACTAATTTATATAAACAAGAGTTAAGTTCTTATGTCATATTTCTGGTCACAAAAACATCACCAAACTTCTAACTATAGACCTAAAACATTTCTAATATTAAACATTAAAATAAATGTGAACTATACACACATTCAAGAAAGATTAATAAAGACAAGATTATTATTTTCCAACTCGCTTTTCTCAGGGTCAAAGGTGACCGCAGCCTCTCCCGGCAGCTCACAGGGCACAAGGCTGGCACTCACCCTGGACAGGACACCCTTCTATCTCAGGGCCGCTGGGACCCACCCACACTCACTCAGGGGCACAGCAATCACCTGATGTGCACATCTTTGGGGAAGTGGGAGGAAACCAGGGCCCCCAGAGAAAACCCATGCAAGCAGGAGGAGAACCTGCAAACTCCACTCAGTGGCCCTGGCCGGGAATTACTTTTTTCCTCTCATCAATGTTAGACCGAAATGATTGGATGAAATGACGTTATCTGAGGACCGTCTGTAGGTGGAGTCTGGTAAGACATTTCCAGATGCCAGGGAGCTGAGGACTCTAAGTAGCCACCAACACGGGATCCATATCCTTCAGGAGAATAGTCAGGAGGGAAAGGCAGAGCCCCTGACACATGTCTGGTGTCTTTTCTCCAGGACAGTAGCAGGAAACTGGAGCACACGTGCTTTTCAATGTACACATATGACTTTTGATGCTTCAGACAGACATCTGTTCAGTGCTCTGAAGCATCTGCCCACTAAGGAGTTTCAGATGCATTCCTTAGATAAGCGGGTTTTTGCTTTTCCATTGCAAATCACTGAATGACAAAAGCACAGATCCTTGCTGGGGCTGCGGAATGCTGGCAGTGTTACCCTGAGGCTGCTATGTAAGGAAAACATTCTGCTGAGCCCTTTTGGACAACATGGCTTCATGCGCTCATTTATTTCACACCCATGTTTTAAAATAATTCTTTTCGGCTGAAAATGTATTTTCACTTAAGATAATACATGGACGTTGTGGGGTGGTTATATTTTCCAAGGGACATTAGCATATGTGCTGCATTTCCTCCTGAATCCCACCCCCTCTCTCCTTCCTGATTTTCTGTCTTTTTCTTGTTCTGAGGAGGAAAATTTGAAAGAAAATGATACCTGTATAATATACCTCTTACTTACCTCCCTTCCCCCAACCTTTTTACAGGGGAAGGTGGGTAATCTTCTGGCCGCAGTTCTACTTAGTTAACCAGTAGGGGCCTTCACACCTGTCCCACATCTCCAACTCTCAAACCTTGCCTCCTCCCATCTGGATCATTACAGTACCTCTGATACCGAATTTTTGGACTGGAACCTGGATTCTTTATCCACCGGAATCGAAGAATGAGTCCACAGACAGAAAGTGGTATAGCAAAGATGGAGACTTACTGAAGGACAAGTACAGACTCCCACGTAGGGACGGGGACAGAATGAACTCCCACAGAGGGAGGGGGAAAGGACCCCACTGAGTCGCTCTTTCTCTAAGGCTTATAAAGGCCGCAGTTCCTGTGTCCTGATATCCCCTCTGATTGGTCAATATTCCCCTTCGAATTGGTCACTATAGCAATTCCATCTGAATGAAGGGCTTCCTTCTCTTTATTTTGTAAATATGGACCTTTCCTGGCTACTTACAGTTCCCTTGTCTTATGTAAATGCGACTGTTGCTGCTCCCTAGTCTTCTGGAGATGTAACTGCACCTGGCTTCCTTGTGTTATGGAAATGTACCTTCTCCCAGTCTGCAGCCCTGCGCTTTTCCAAGGACCCCAATTCTAAAAAACCCTAAGCCTGTCTAAGTTACCCCAAAATTCCTGCTTCACCTCCGTCTTCTCCATGTGATCTTGAGATCTTTAGTTTTGCCTTATAACCCACTGTTTATGCTGCAAGCAGGGTGATCTCTCTAAAAATCACAAGTTGGGGGTTCTGCTACTCTCCTGCTTCACCCTTTCGTGCTTCCCATTAGTTATGAGGTAAATTCAACCTCCCTACTAGCCATTCATCTCTCACCCTTCTGCCCTTTGCCAACACTCTACATGGTTTTAAGTGGTTTTCCTTCATTGTTCCCTGGCAAACTCCTAGTTGCCCTATGGCATGTGGCTCATCCATCACTTACTCTTGGAAACATTTCAGATCTGAACTGACCACTTCATCTGAGTCTCCTTTGCCTAGCATAGCCCCTGGGGGTCTCCGATGTTGGCACTGCTTGACTGAGCACCTGGCTGTAAGGACTGACCTTCCTCTTCTTTGGACCTCCAACACCAGTTCAGTGTTTGATTCGAAGTAGACTCTTTAGCCTGACAAGAGTGGCTCAGTGGTTGAGTGTCGACCTATGAACCAGGAGGTCATGGTTCGATTCCCAGTCAGCACACATGCCCAGGTTGTGGGCTCAATCCCCAGAAGGGAGCATGCAGGAAATAGCTGATCAGTGATTCTCTCTCATCATTGATGCTTCTATCTCTCCTCCCTTTCTCTTTGAAATCAATAAAAACATAATTAAAACAAAAAACAAAACAAAACAAAGTAGACTTTTTAAAAATATATGTTGAATTGAAAAGCTACATTAAAGAGGTTTGGCTGGCTGGTAGCAATGGGAGGTCCCACCCTCTATGGTTATTGGCAGGGTGAAGTATGGTAGCAATCATCTCAGGTAGAAACTGTAGTTTAACTCTTACCCTGCTGTTTGGCTTAACAATAGAAAAGTTATTTTGATTTTCTGAATTATATAAATCATCCCATTTGATTGAATGACTTATTGATTGTAATGTGACTACCCCATTGGTTGTGGTCATACTGGTTTTAGAAAGCACATTCCTCTGTACCTGGAGACCAGATTCTTGCCTATATAAATCTGGTTTTGCAGCCATTTTAGCACTTCAAGATTTGGGAGAGCGAAATGCCCCCTCAGAGTCCCGGATTGCAATAAATGTGACTCTTTACTTCGACTTCTTGAGGTGTCCTTCTGTGATTCGCGGGGTACATTACAAGAGGGTCACTCCAATTTAACAAATATCTGTGGATAGTTCACTCTGCCATGTGCTCTTTCGGGTTCATTGTGCCCAAACGAACAAACAACATTACTTTAATTAATGAGCTCACAGTTGATCAGTGAAAACCAGCAAGAAATGTTACTAATAAAAAATGATAGGTACTATACTAAGGGTAAAAGCAAAATATGTCAAAGGTTTTTAATCATGGCTGTACATCCAAATCTAGGAATTTAAAAAAAGTATATGCATGATTCCACTTGTATGAATTATCTAAAATGGTCAAAGTCATAGAAGCAAACAATAGAAAGGTGGTTTAAGGCACCGGAGGGAGGGGAAAATGGGGAGTTGCTAATCAATGTGTATAAAATGTCAGTTTTGCAAGATAAATTAGTTCTAGAGATCTGATGTACAACATTGTATTGCACACTTAAAAGCCTCGTAAGAGGATAGATCTCATGTTAAGTGTTCTTATGGAAAAGAGGAAAGAAAACAAACAAAAGAGTCAGTGCTGCCAAACAAGATAGAAAAATATTATTTAAGTTAATTTATAAATAGGTATATATATATATATATATATTGCCTGTATTGGTTGTCTATTGATGCTTAACAAATTACTCCCAAACGTGGCAGCTTCAAACAACATTAAACCTTTATTATATCACACCACTTTGGAGTGTATAGAATTTGGGAGAAGCTTACCTAGGTGGTCTTGGAAGGATATACCATAATCTTGGATAGAAAGAGTTAATATTTAATGCAGTTCCAATTAAAATTCTAGCAAGGCGTGTGTGTGTGTGTGTGTGTGTGTGTGTGCAATCAGAGCGTGTATAGGACTCTGCAAGCAGTGGATAGAAAAATGGAAGAGCCTGAAGAAGGGCCATGCCAACTGAAGATGGCCAGAACCACAGCACGAGCATCAGGGATAGCTCCTGCCAGAGCTGGGAGTGCTGGGATTGGAGAGAGAGGAGTTAATATACAAATCCATCTACCTTCCCAAGACTTCTCTTTCTCTTCCTTCTTGTATTCTTCCTTCCTGACCCCACCCTGCCTCTTTCCATTTCATCTCTTTTCTTCCTTCTTCAGCCCTCCCCACCCCCTTCCCTTTCCCACTTTTTCCTTGAACTCCTCTGCCTTGCTTGCTACTTATCCTTCGATTCTGGGTTGCTGTGAACATAGCTGCTTCTCCCTGTAGCCTTCCCTTCCCTGGGAAGACTCAATAGTCTTTCTTGGGTTCAATCTCACCCTTAGGGCCCAGGACCAGCTGTGACAGGAGACAATGCAATATTGCTTGGCCAACCCTCACTTGAGCTCCACTTGTCTTCAAGGGACCATGCAGGGAGCTACAAGAGCCCTGTGGAAAAATGAGGTCTCTGTCCCCAAGGCACCAGGGGCACAAAACACAGAGGGAAGGGATGAGACATAGTAGAAAGTGAGAAAATGTTATGAGACAGGTACAATGGGATTTCACCAAAAAATCTACACAATCTGTTGCCTTTTCTACTTCCTTTCTATCATCGCCTTTGTCCATTGCTCACCTGGATCCTTGTTTATCTGGTTTACTGCTGTGGCCTCTTCAGACCTTGAGCATGCCTCAGCATTACCTGGAGGGCTTGCTAAAACAGAGAGGACTAGACTTTCTGATTCACCAGGTCTGGGGTGGGCCTGAGCAGTGGTATTTCTAACAAGTGCCAGGTAACCCTGTTGCTGCTGGCACAAGCACCACACTTAGAAATTACTGTTTTCATTGATCTTGGCTCTTATACTCCAAGCCATTCGATTACAACCAGTAATGAGTTGTGTTTTTTAATAGAAATCTGCTCATGTTTTTCTTCTACTTAAAATCAGCATTTTTGCCTTTGTTTTAGGGACCACATAAGGACTCACACCCAGCAGAACTACTCACTGATCTGCTCTCTTCTGCTTCTGAGGCTCTGCTTATGCTGTGTCTTCTCCCTGGGATGTCCTTCCCCTCTCTCATGCTTAAGGCCTAGTAGTCTTCAAGAGCCCTTTGTTCCCCATCCATGGAAACCCTTCTGACTCTACCACTCACCCATACACTCTAGCACCCTCTGCCTATAGGCATTCATCGCTTACCACACTGGCATATCTTCCTGGCCTTTCTATTCTGCCTTTCCCACTAGATTTTGAGCTCTCTAAGGACAGGGACAGGCCCAGACAGTGTCTTGGTTTGGGCACTTCATACATGTGCCTGGATTATCCCTTTTCTGTCCCATCTTTCTCTCTAGGCTCCCATGGTGCATATATATTTGTGTTTATATGTTTATTCATGGCACCAGATATTGGTAACTCACGTAGTTGTATACCACTCTCCTGCAGTAGCAGCCTCGAGCCATTTTTTATCAAGTCTCACTAAGACACGGGCCCAGCTTCTGAGCGTCTGCCTTTACACACCTGCCTGGCACTTTAGGCCCTTCAAGAAGGTGCCACAGCAGATGTTTTAAAATGTGCCTTTATGCTTCTGATATGGTGACGTTTCTAAAAGCAAAGTGTTGCAGCGTAGTGAGCCTTTTTAAGCAGTCCAGCTAAACCCAACGGTCCTCTGGCCTCTTCCGAGAATAAGAGTTTCAGAGAAAATGCGGGCGAGGTGAGCTGTAAATGTTAAAAAAAAAAAAAAAGGCGTATATTTATTCCTTAGGATCGTCAGCAGCAGGCACTATTTAAAACTCTTGGATAATTCGATCTTAATTATATGGTACGCAGAGGCACTAATAAGTTTACAAATCTGCCAGCAACACTAAACACATATGTCTTAGAAAATGCTACCCTTTTCCTTGCTTATTGTAGGACCAGGAACTTGGGTAATTGTGAGCAATTAAGAGGGAGTGACCAAACGGTGATTCAGAAGACTCCTCCAGCAACAAAGACGCCAGGGGAGCAGTCTGCTGGGTGGGCAGGGGATCTAGGGGCTGGGGAAGCAGCCTGGAGCCCAGAACTTTGGGCTGATTCATCACAGCTGAATGTGTTCCAGAAAAGTAAGCCAGGAGAGCCATATAATGTCTCTTCCTTACCTCACATGGATACCAAGAGGCACAGTGATGCTCTGAGAAGAAAAACGCCATGTAGCAAACATAACTTTTCACTCCCAGCGGCTCATGCTGTGGTGGAGTAGAAATGGCGTGGGCCTTGGAACCCAATAGTGTGCAGGACTCCAAACTTGGGTCTGTCACTCAGCAGCCAAATGCCACTGTGCAAGTGAGCGTGGGTGTCCTCAGCTACTTCATTGTAGAAATGTAAATAACTCATGGGAGCCATGTCATAAGTAATCGACATAGCACATGTACAACCTCAAGGAGATGTCCTGGCACATAGTAGGTGTGTAATTAATATTTATTCATCTCCTTCCCTGCCTCCTTTCTTCAGAGGAGGATAAAATGCTTTTAGTAAGGTCATCTATGATCCCCACATTTCCTGGCCTGTAGAAGGTGCTTCATCAATATTGGCTCAAAGAAGGAACAAATTATTAGTCGATACTCTTTCCTGCTAAATCAAGAAACTAAAGTACAGAGAGGCTAAGTAACTTGGCAAAAACACATGGCTAGTAGCTGGTAAACTGGCCTTTAGTCACAACAGGGGGGTCCAAACTCAGCAGAGCCAAATTCAATATGATGGAACCAAACTATAGTATGGGGCTCTGTCACTTGATCTTTATTCTGAAGTTGCAATATTTTACAACAATGTTTATTTCAAAGAGGAAGAAGAAATACCTCAAATGCTAAAGGAGTGTGAATGCCTCAATGGCTTCTTTGGATAAAAGAAACTTTGATTCTGTGGTATATGTCTTTATGCAGATTAAGTTGATGTTTGATTACAAACTCCAAGGTAGAAGGAAAATAAATATGTTCATGAAGACTAGAAATTCCAAAAGGGAAGAATAGAAAAAAATTAGTAATGAATACTCTGATGGTTGCTGTCTAGGAGAGTCTAGAGATCAAGCATGCAAACTCGAGGCTCGCCGGCTGCATGCTTGGTTTAGATAGATTTCACTATGGCATCTCTGTGCTCAGAGGCTGGCAGTGGGGATCTCCCCACTTCCCCAGATCCACACCCCCAAACACAGCACACTCTACTCTCCTGTTCTGTCGCATCCACAATATTTGCTGGCCTCATCTCTCCTGCCTTCTCTGCCTAAGCCACATAGCAGAAGGTTACTGTGGCCTGAACACCTTCTGAGCTATCCTGCCTGAGGCCTCTGCACCCTTCCCTTCTTTACACGTTGAGGAATAATAATCGATCTTGAAAGGCCAATTGAAATGGATAAATCCCCTCTAAGTCCTTTCCTAGCACCTTGGCAGGAAATGATTGCTTCCTTGGCAATCCCAAAGGACTTGGTAGTTTTCTTGTTCCATTCATCAAAACCTGCCTTTTATTAAAATGACATTTATTTGTAAATGTATCTGACTTTCCCTCTGAAACTGTAAACACCCTCTTGGTCCCTTACCTACTGCACCCTATACATAGTAAGCACTCAAAGAATGCTAATTGAGGGAAAACAATTTAAATGTCCTCAAATAGAGGCCTCGATGAGTCGAGTATGGTCCAGGCATGCAGTGGGTTTTATGCAACCATTACAAATGTGATATGTGTATTTAAAGATACAGAAGCATAGCTATTGGCATTTACATTTCTACTGCCTTGGCATGACCACAGCTACTCATGGAACATTCCACCTGCTTTCAGGCATCTCCCTGCCCCCTTGCAGTGACTTAGGTGGAGGCATGTGTGTGCATATATAGCCAATGGAATGTGAGTACAAGTGTCCATTAGTAAATACATTTATTCTACTAAAGCAATGAAAAGTCCATGCATGACCCTCCAAGCTTTCTTCTTCCACCCTGGAGACCAAGATGGCCATGGAGTCCAGATGGTGTAGCTATCAAATGACAGTGCCTCCAACTGGGTGCCCAAGTGACCACATGGAGCAGAGTTATAATAAATATGTTTGCAAAGTGAGAACTAAACCTTCGTGATGTTAAGCCACTGGCATGGTGAGTGACACACAAAATAAGGATGTTAATACTTCTTTTACAGGTTATTGTGACAATGACATGACATTATAGTAACTAGCATGGTGCTTGGCATATATAGGCACTTGCTAAATGATAGTTCTTATCTCCCTGTTTATTCCCTGTCCATGTGGTGAACTTCAAACTGTCCATTAGTAAATACAGTTATTTAGCAGAGTGGATGTTGTGATGGAGGATTTAAAAAAATCCCAGACCGTGTCCTGTTGCATTTGCCTGAAGTCCCAGATGAATTGTCATGGAGGAAACTGAGAGGACCAGTGGGAAGGCTGTGGGCCTCCAGCAGGGATGCAGGAATGGGCGCCTAAGGGTGCCCCAAAGTTTAATGGCTTGCCTTCTGTTTTATTTGCCCTTTCTTATCTAACGGAAACAATTAATTCTTGCCTGAGTGGGGCAAGAGGTCCAGGGAGACAGAGGAATTCCTGGCCGTCACCGTAGTGCCTAGAGCAGAGAGCTAGAGGGCTGTGTGTGGGGATGAAGGTTGTGAAAAGGGGTGAGTAGTAGGAGCCTCACCAGAGAAAGAGAAGTGTCACGTTTAATCCTATTTGTCCTATGGGAGTTTTCCAAAGCCAGACAAAGGACATCGTATCTAATGCCCGTTCTCACACACAGGCATCCAGGACAGTTTTTGTGTTCTTTTTAAACTCTGCACACACTTGGCTGCACAGATTTGAAGAAGGACAAAGGTTGTTTTAATGGTGTTAATGGGGGGTGATGGGCGAATCATAATCTTTTAACCAAAATGGTTCAGTCATTTGTGTCAGCTATTGAAAGCAAAGACTCTTTGGTAGGTATAGAAAGAAAGGAGAAAAGGATTTGAAATTGCTTGCCACCCACCTCCTCCACAGGAGTGCTGAGTGCATTAATGAGGAATGTCTCAGCGCTGTGAACGCCCTGGAAAGAAGTTGCTTTGCCAGTTCCAAATATTATTGTGACTTGCTTAGGCAGAGCTGAGGGAAAGATGGGGGTGGGAGGCTGGCTACTGCATGCAGTGTTTTTCTTTTGGGGCTCCCAGGCTGTTCCAGAAGCAGAACTACTGCTGAGAACGACCCCAAAGAGAAAGGAGCACATATTCTGGGTTCTTATTCCCACAATGTGCTTGCCTTTCTGGGAGACCCTGGTCTACGTTTGGTGCCTTGCTGTGGCCTCAAGTGGTTTCTGCTGCTGACTCTTAAACTTAGTTTTGAAAGGACACATAGAGAACTGCAAATAACTTGAAGCTTGTTGGAAACATGGAGCTAAATAAATACCATTAGAATAATAATGTAATGAAGGTAGAACATAAACATTTTGTATCATCTTCTTTGCAAAAGAGCTTAACATGCTTCCAAGAAAAGCTTTTTTTGGTATAGAGATGTGTGTTGAACTACTGAAATGAATTTGGGTGGCAGATAATAGTGACAGTGATAGCGACTGTCTTGTATTTGTAAAGGTTAGAACTTACCAAACACATTCCATGTGCTCTATGTTCTGTGATCCTACAGCACTGAATTCAGGTAAGCAGGTGAATGTTACTGTTATTATCTCCATTTCATAGATAGAAACATTGAGCCTCCCCAAAGGGAAAACTCTGAGAAAAATAGCTAGTAATTGTTCCAACAAACACACACAAAAAGAAACATACCCCCCTCAAAAGCAAAATAACCAAGAAAAATAACAAAGATGCCTACTCAATAATTTTTTTTAAATGTTAGAAGTGGTGAAGAAAAGCTTTACAGGCATTTCAGCAGTGGTTTTTAAACAAATTTTGCTTTTTGCTTAAGGAAACTGTGGTATAATTTGGTGGAAGAGAGGGGGAACCAGCCTGGAAGAACGGAATATGGAGAGTTGTAGAGGCTGGAGGGAACATAGTATTTTGCTCATCTGAAGATACAATGAATGCAAGAGAAGACTCTTATGTAAATTAGTAGAAAACCTCAGAGCCAATGATTAAATTTGACTCAAGAAGCAATTAGAAGCCTGCACAAGTTTGAGAAGGTATGTGACAGAAGCAAAACACTTGAGAGAGATATACCAAATATACCAAGCCATGAAAAAGGGGGAAGTGGGTATACAATTGGGAGTCATTTGGGGGGGGAGAATGAACTCCAAGACAGAAAGGAGCCACAGTTGTCTTCAGATCAGTAGCTGGGTGGGAGGAGGTATGTTGGGTGCTGACAATCAGAGTTATCTAAGAACTTACTAAAAAGACAAAAACTCTCACCCTCCACACCCATCCTGCTCTCATACCCACCTGTCAGGATTCCAGATAGACTTTCTAGGGGTTTGGTGTCGATGGGAAAAGTTCTCCAAGTGATTCTGACATGGGATACAAAGAAGGATGAAAAGTAAGATTCCCGTCCCAGGAGATCTTAGGTCTGACCCATGAGTAGATTGAGATGAATGAAACTCCAATACTCTGTGCCACGTGGTATGATGGAAGTATGTAGAGAAGCTCTGAAAGTCATGTGAAGGAATGATTCAGCCTACATAGAGAAGAAAAGGGTCACAAGATGAGTTGTTCTTTTCAAACAATCAATTAAATCAGGCTCTCTGCGGGGATGGGGCCTGGATAGTAGTATTTTTCAAAAGCTCCTCAGATGATTCTAGTGCACCTAGGGTTGGTGATAGCTGTTAGAGATCAAAGTTACCCCAGCCTTTCAAGAAGGAGTAGATGTTTTTCTAGGCAAAAAGAGTAATGGAACTGACATAGGCACAGAGACATGAAAGTAGCAGGCTTGGAGAATAGGGAAGAGTCTAGTGTGGCTAGGACTTTGGTAATGAGGAGGAGATACTGAAAAGGTAAACTGAGGAAGCAATGTGAAGATGATGGTGGTGGCAGTGGTGGTGGTTGAGGAGGAAGAGGAAGAGGAGGAAGAGTAGGGGAGGAGGAAGAGGTCATCCTGAAAGCATTATGACATGTTTTTTTTTTTTCAAAAGAGTGAGAGACCTATGTTTTATAACAATTCTGGAGGGTGAAGATGGATTAAAAGAGACATAAGGATACCCAACTTTTGGCTTAATTTCTTTGGACCATTGGGCCCATTTTTGCCTATAGTTGTGATAAAGCAATGGCTAGTGAGTCTTTGAAATTACTATGCATGGTAGCCACAAAGATGATTGTCTTAACTCTCTCTCTCTCTCTCTTTCTCCTTCCTTTCTTTCTTTCTCTCTTTCTCCTTCCTTCCTTCCTTTCATTCTTTCTTTCTTTCTTTCTTTCTTTCTTTCTTTCTTTCTTTCTTTCTTTCTTTCTTTCTTTCTCTCTTTCTTTCTTTTGTTAATCCTCACCTGAGAATATTTTTCCATTTATTTTTAAAGAGAATGGAAGGAAAGAAGGGGGTGTGAGAGAGAGAAACATTGATGTTAGAGAGACACATCAATTGGTTGCCTCCTGCACACACCCAGACCAGTTAGGATGGAACCTGCAACCCAGGTATGTGCCCTTGACAGGGAACCCAAGACTCCTCATTGAGTGGGCTGACACTCTAACCACTAAGAAACACCAGCCAGGGCTGTCTTCATGAGTTGTTGTTTTGTTTTTTGTTTTAATAAAATGAAAAGTATCAGGGCCCACTTTCCTTCCAAAGTACCAAAGTGTGAGCTTATCTCCCTTTCCCCTATCAAAGATTAGAAGTGATTTCAAGATTGTCTGTCCTTCCAAAGTAGGAATTTAAAACCCTCCTCCAGCTTTTTGTAGCAATTTCAGGCAGTACATACAAATATTACAAACATTTAAAGGCAGGCATTTTTAAAGCAGTTTCAGGTAATGAGGTAAATCTTACCCCTTGGGGTAAAGGGAACACTACCAGTGGGCTTTGTCCTTCCTCCCTCCCCACCCCCCCACCCCGTTCCTTTGTTTCCCTGTCTTCTTTAAGGTCCTTAATGTTAAACTGAAGTTCATTCATAGCTTTTGCTCAATTTTATTTCTAGTTTGAAATTGAAAAGTGGATGAATAACCTTTTAAAGTCTTTAAATTAAGTTGATTTTTACATGTATGTTCTTAGATTATACATTTCTTTTCTTCTACTGTGAACCCGTAGCTCTTGATGTGAAGTACACAAACACATGCACTGTTTCCAGATGGTAGTAAAAGATTAATGGTGGGCAGGAATGTTGAGGCCCTGAGGTTTACAGATGCTTGATTTTATTTTTAGACTCCTCAGATAGATTTCCTTCTTCACTACACCCTTCAAACATTCAATGAATACCCACTGTAGACCAGGCTCCCTGATGGTGGGAGTAGAGATGAATAAGGCAGTCCTCGATTGCACCTCATACTCCTAATAACTTTAAGATGAAATAGGGGATAAGATTATTTTTTACATAATGAAACTGGGGCCCAGAAGGGTTAAGGACATGGATCAAGGCTAAACAGGAGTGGATCCAAGATCATTCTATCTTTGGAGTGGTGCTCAAATCAAATCCTTACATTGTGTGACATGTTTCAATAGTACTTGAATTACTGAGGAGGTGGTGGCAACTGATAATTTATGATACTATAGTGGAAAAAAAATGACATTTCCATTATTTTTAGATTGTTTTGAGATTTTAAAACGTGAACTGAAAAAATATTGATAGAACCAGCGAAGCAGTTATTTACGTAGGAAATTAAATACTTCATCCTTAACTATTACTTGTTAGAGAAGAACAAAATGTTAACATTTAACACATGTTAAAATTATTTTTTAATTTTTAATGAAAAATTTTCCTTAAAATCCTTTTATAATTACAAACCCATAAAAAGTATTAATTGAGTGAGGGACTGTTAAATTCCATATGGTTTTCACATATTTTTAAAATTTTAAGTAAGAGCATTGATAACAATGATGATTTTATTTTTTCATATAACTACCCTAAAACTTTGAAATACTTTGAAAATATTAAATAGCAAAATACTAAAATCCTAGATGATGAGGAATCTTTCTGGCCTAACCCAAACCTGTGTTTACACCTTGAAAAATTCTTACCATATTCTTAAGGGATCCTATAATTCTTCATATCTTAACTCACTCCTGAGCTTCATTTAAAAAAGAAAAGTAACATGCCTGGCCAGTGTGGCTCAGTGGTTGAATATTGACCCCAGAACCAAGAGGTTGCCAGTTCAATTCCCGGTGAGGGCACATGCCTGGGTTGCAGGCATGGTCCCCATTAGGGGGCGTGCAGGAGGCGGTGATCAATGATCCTCCCATCAATGTTTCTATCTCTTTATCCCTCTTCCCTTCCTCTCTCTAAAAATCAATAAAAACATATTTAAAAAAATAAATAAAAAAGAAAAGTAACAGAAAAATTTCTGAGCTATTGAACAGATGCATAAATTGTTATACTTTCCCTTTTTACTCACTCCTATGTTCTTTTCTTCTATGCAATGTCTTCCTTTTCCCATTCAATAGTAGAGACAATTCCGATAACTTCCTTAAATTAATCTAAGTAGATAAAGTGTAGTTCATTAACTTTACATTTTATGTTTCCAAAGTTGAAAACTTACCTGCAGTTGTACTAAGGACTCCATCCCATTCCCTGCCATTTTTTAACCACTTCTCTCATTGTTGTTCTTCTTTGTCTGCTGGGTACACATACTGTAGGGAGCACCAATCCTTGCAGCCCACTTGCAGATGAACCTGAATTAAAAATCTGAGTTTCACCCCCTGTTGGCTCTTAACTTGGGAAAATCACTTAAATTCACTGTATTTTGGTTTTCTCCTGGGAAAAATAAGGATTTTTTTATATTTATTTTTGTCTCTAGGAAGGTGAGTAAAAATTAAATAAGAATGCATGTAAACTCCTGGCCCACTGCCTGCCTAGTGCAGAGTAAGTTCCTGTCTCTGCTTCTAGTAAGCAAATAAATAAACAAGCAAAACCTTCTTACCCTGGACACTCCTCTCTAGCTCCTCTTTGTTTTAAGCCACAAATCACATTCATAGACTCTTTATTCCTCATTAGACATTTTCTTTTTCTTTTTTAAAAATATATTTTTATTGATTTGGGAGAGGAAGAGAGAGATAGAAACATCAATGATGAGAGAGAATCATCGATTGGCTGCCTCCTGCACGCCCCCTATGTGGGGTCAAGCCTGTAACCGGGCATGTGCCCTTGAGCAAAATCGAACCTGGGACCCTTCAGTCCACAGGCCAATGCTCTATTCACTGAGACAAACACTCTAGGGCCAGACATTTTCTGATGTACATGTTGTGAGCGCTGGTTCTTATTTATAGTCTCTAGAAAAAGAGCATTTATGTTAAATCTTCTCTCCTTTGGGAAATGCTAGCTTTCACTCCAGAAATGTGAATCTTTGGAGTTTGAAAGAAATTGTTTAAAAGTCAGCTGTTTTGCAATTTTAGGCGCATTTAAGTAAGCTAAGAGTATATTTCATTATTTTTTTTTTTATAATAGTGAAATGATGGATGCTTTTATCAGTTAGGTAACCACCCATGGGTATAAATGATATATTTGTTGGTTCTGGACTTTTATGGGATTTTCTGCCCAGCCTCCCTTTTCTCTGAGAAACCCAACCTTTCTGGGGCTTACCCTGCCATGTTCTTACCTGAGTTGCTCTGCCCTCCGCCCCAACCGTAATTGATTGGCCCAGGAGAGGGCACCTAGGAAGCAGAGCCCATGAGCTCTTGCTCTAGGATTTTTGGCCTCTGAGCAAAAGAGGTCAATTGATATTTCTCTGTTGGTGCAAACGATAAGATGTGAAATTTGAGAGCAACTGTGCACATATTTCCTACCACATGGAGAAATCTGATGAAACAAGTAGAGATGAATCTTGGAAGTCACGGGTGCCAGTCACTACACCTGTTCCCAAGTGAACTTGTGATTCTCCAGCAGTTAGCAGACCTTAGGGGCTGCTTTTCTTTATTCCCAACATGAAGCATTTTGAGTGTGGAGGTGGGAGAAGAAAAAAGGAGGAAAGGAAATAAGTCTCCCTTCTTTGGGAAAATGCTCTCTGGAGGTAGTTGATTTTTTAAAAAATATGTGAAAGTTTATTTCATATATTTTAATTGATATGTATTTTAATTGGTTTCAGAGAGGAAGGGAAACGGAAAGAGAGATAAAAACATCAATGATAAGAGAGAATCACGGATTGGCTCTCCCCTGCCCTCCTTCTGTGGTTCAAGCCCACAACCGAGGCATGTGCCCTGACTAGGAGTTGAACTGTGACCTCCAGGTTCATAATGGACACTCAACCACTGAGCCACACTAGCCGGGCAGACATTACCATTTTTGATTGAAAAAAATATAATTACAAAATATGAAATAAAACTTTTAGGAACTGGGATAGGAAAAAGCATAAACACTCACGGACACATGTATTTGTCATATGTAACCAAAGAGTAGTGTGAGATCCTAATTAATTTTTGCACATTTTTTTGATTCTCTCAATTTAAGCAGATAGTTCATCATCTTAGGAAAGGCAGCAGCAGACAGGAAATATAGCCTAGCAGGGTTTTCCAAAACCAAAAAAGAAAGTTTCCCATTTGGATGACAGAAGGGAGGACTGGGGTGTTGGAATAGCAGAGGTGACTCTGTCATTTCTCTGGGGTGCAGGTGCTGGTGGTGCTGGTGGTGCTGGTGGTGCTGGTGGTTTCATATGGTGCAAGATGTGCCCAGGACATGGGACTATGGTGGATCATAGCTTTATGGAGCCATCCTGACACCTCAGCATTGCTTAAAAGCAACAGAAAGCAGTTGGCCTGAATGGACAGGGACCTTATGGCCAGAGATAATGCTCTTATCTCTGTGTGGAACACTGGCTGATGGCCACAAGCTCATCATCCTAGGCCAGTGGTCGGCAAACCATGGCTCTCGAGCCACATGCGGCTCTTTGGCCCCTTGAGTGTGGCTCTTCCACAACATACCATGTGCAGGCGCGCACGTACAGTGCGATTGAAACTTTGTGGCCCATGTGCAGAAGTCCGTTTTCGGCTTGGGCGAGTCTATTTTGAAGAAGTGGCATTAGAAGAAGTGGGGGTGTCGGTTGGGCCGGAGACGCTGCGCAGGTGGGCCGGGGGATATGCAGCGCGGGAGAGGCGCCAAATATCAACAGTACTTAAACTATATAGGTAGGTCAATAACAATGTACCTACCTATATAGGTGAAGTTTAAAAAGTTTGGCTCTCAAAAGAAATTTCAGTCATTGTACTGTTGATATTTGGCTCTGTTGACTAATGAGTTTGCCAACCACTGTTCTAGGCTGTTATGGGCTGAGTTGAGCCCCCCATTGCTCAATTCATATGTTTGAACCTAAGTCCCAGTATCTCAGAATGTTTCTGTATTTGGAGACAAGGTCTTTAAAGAGGTAAGTAAGTTAAAATGAGATCATATGATAGGTCTTAATCTAGTTTTACTGGCATTCCTATAAGAGGAGATTAGGACACAAACACAGAGGGAAGACCTGTGAAGATACAAGGGAAAGGCAAGCCAAGGAGAGTGGCCTCAGGGAAAACCAACTCTGCTGCCATCTTGATCTTGAACTTTTAGCCTCCAGAACTGTGAGAAAAGAAATTCTGTTGTTTAAGCCACACAGTCTGTGGCATTTTGTTATGGCAGCCTGAGCAAACTAATACACAGTCATTGACCTGATGTGAGACCTTAGAACCTTATCACATCCTGGGGGATCACTCCAGGATGGCTGAAGTGGAAAGCTTGTCAACCTTTTAAGATTAGGACTTGAAATATAAATTAAGTTGTTTAATGGAAAATAACACCTTATTTCTTGCACACCTAAATCTGAGCTCTGTGAGTTAAACTTACTACCAATGCTGTTTTGTTTCATGTTGATTTTTCTACATTATATTTTGAGGGATCTCCTTTTATTTCTGCTATTTACTATTCATCCTTGTTTTATGCATCTCTCTATTAGAAATCATTATTTTATGACCCATTGTGAAGTTGTTCAAAATCACCTAGTGCATTTCTTACTTCTTTATGCTTTCCAGGAAGCTTAGCTATACTGATTTTTGTGTTAAGTGTTCAAAACCATATGTATATAAAATATATGCATAGAAAATTTTTACCCTTTGGAAATTTTTCACAAAGAAATTCTACTATAGAGAAGAGACTTGGGAGAAAGAATTAGTAACCAAATCTCCCAGTTTGTAGCTGATTCAACTGCTAGGAGGCAAAACGACCCAGCAATAAACAGTGAAAGCAATGGAAAAGGCTTGAGGAGTTTTGTGATTTTATCAGCAGATGGCAAGTATAATTTAATGTAGACAAACTAATAATTAATTGGGGAGAAAGAAGGCCAGTCCAGTGATGTGTCTGGGCAGAAAATAATCCTCTAACACACAGATCAAGAAAAGGATTTAGGGATTATTCTTGAAAAATCATTAAAACTATCAGTCTAGTGTATAGTTCTGGGAACAAAGGCAAACACAGTGTTAGCCAAGAGCAAGCACAGAAACTGGAGGTGGTACCTGTTAGTTTAAAAAGAACTTGTTTGATCTAGTCAGGAATATCATCATGTTAGCCATTATTATGTAAGAAGGTGACTGAAGAATGATAAAAACCCAACAATCAAATTTATCCACTTATACAAAAGGGTTGCAAACTCAAATGCCTTCAAGAACCAAGCAGCTGGATAATGTGTGAGTTGTCATGGTAAAACTTTGGGGAATGGTGGGAACTAGGTCAGAATGGAGGGTGCTTAAAGACTTTCAGATTCAAACACATAGGCGCGTGTGTGCGCACACACGCGCGCACACACACACACACACACACACACAGTAGTGGCCCAATAAAATATGTATGGCTGCCCAATTCAGCTCTGCGGCCACCAATGTGAGTTCCTGCCTTAGAAAGTCTAAGTGCCTCTCTTCTGATCCCCCACTCTAATCTGAGGGTCCCTGGACAATAAGACTGTATTTTATTCAATCTTGTATCTAGCATGGCACTGAGCATATTGCTTTGCCCCGTGAAGACTGGTTGGAAATGTTGCAATGGTGAAGAAGCTCTAGGCTGTATATAGCAGACAATGCTACTGACAGTTGCTGTGCCTGTTACTTTGTGGCTGCTGTGTCTGAAGCTGAGTGTCTAAAAGAGCTCATGAGTGGGCCCCTAAGCCCACTCTGTGCTTGACTCAGCCTCACAGGACCTAATTTGCATGCAGTGTAAATTACGTATGTCTCTGTTATATATAATACTGTGTTTTTTCTCCTATCTGCTCCTCCCATCAAGCTTGGCCTTTCTTCATCCCAGATCTTTCTCTCCCCACTTTCAGCAATATAAGAAATTTCTCAGTTGGTTTTTCCTTTTCTATCCCCTCATCCTGGTTATTTTCTTTCCTGCTCATTCTCATTGTACCTATTCCACAAAAGATGGGTGGCAAAAACAATCTCGGTGATGTATGTCTTCCAGGGGTGTGATATTCTGGTTAGCAGAGTTTGTGTTGAACTGACATTTTACTACTCTTTTAGAATGCACAATCCTTTTCTGGTAGGTAATAGAAATCGATTAGCAATCAAGAAGTGCGTTAGGCTGATCTTAATGTTTATTTATGCTTAAATTGTGCACTGGTATTACCAAAAAACCCCACCCTATATAACAAAGCATAATAATGAAATGAATACTTGTGCACTCTATTTGGAGTCTCTTTCCAGTTTCTACTGCTGCTCCCGCCCAAAGAGGGCACATCAAAGGAAGAGGAAAGGCGGGACACTGATGGGCATGCAGGGTCAGAAGCAGCAGGCTGGGTGAGCTCAAATCAGCCCCCGTCGCTTTTTGTAGTCTTCCAAGTTCAGAGATCTCCTTGGAGCCCCATCCTTGGCTGGTGAAGCCTTGGAGGTGATGGCCAAAGCCTTTGACTCTGAGCTGGGAACTTGTAAATCAATCTTCACATCGAAATCATGTACTTTGAAAAAGTCCTCTGAGAGGTCACTGGCTGACTTAGAATGCAAATCTTTATCCTCTCCCTGACCCTTGCTCATTTCCTTTGGGGCATCCGGTAACACTCCAGAACCATACTTTGCATTCAGCTGGGCCAAGATGGCAGCTTGAACAGCTGGGCTTCTGGAATTAGAAACGATGATAGGTGTGCATTTCCGTCTGGTAAAGGGATCCATCTGTTGGTTTTTCATGTTGTGACTTTCAGCCACAAGGGCCTTCTCAGACTTCACAATATTCCATTTCCGGTTCCGCTGATTGATGTAACTAATAGCAGATATGTTCTTGGTCCACTGGCGGTGCAGGGCCTCTGCCCGTGCCTCCAGCTCATTCAGCTGGTCTTGGATTTGTTTGGCCTTGTCCTGATCTCCCAGGTCCTCCGCCATGGCCTTTTCCTTTAGCAGCTGAGTCTTCTTCTTGGCATAGTTAAGCGGAGCTTTCCTGAACCTTTCTTTCTCTTTTACAATCTCCTCAATGTCTTGATCATTGAATTTATAATTAAGAGCTTCTTTAATAGATAATTCCTTCTTATTGATTTCATCTAGAGTGGGCAATTGCATGCCAGCAGAAAACATCGCTTCTTTCCACTTCATGAATTCGCTTTCAGTGAATGCTTGGTTTGAGACAAACTCTAGGCGGAATACTCGTTGGGCATTGCCATGTCGTAGCTGTAGCCCTTTGTTTGTTCTGGTGCCACCAAGCTGGTATACCTTGGCGGTTTCCACAACACCCGTGATCTCAGCAACCCGGTAAACTGGTTTGCTGTTGTGGTTTCCAATGCCAATCCGTACAAAACATCCTGTGACAGTTTTAGCAAAGAAGGGCATATGACACCAACGTTCCAGCTTATGCCGTGATAATCGAACCCGATTCAGTTCTTCGGGTAAGGACACTGGTTGTGATTTTGGAGGGATCTCTTCTTTCTCTTCTTCTTCATCAGAGGATGGTGTTCGGGATGAGCGGTCTGTCTTTTCACTGGATTTGTCATCTTCTTCCTCCTCCTCATCGTCAGAGTATTCCTCACTGGTTTTTAATGGCTCTTTTTTGGCGAGGAGCTCAGCTGTTCTGTTCTTCCATTTCTCTCTCTCTGCTTTTAGCTCCTCCATGGCTTGCGATTTTTTATCTAGTTTCTCATCCCGTTTGGAACGCCATTCCTTGTTGTGGGATGTTACCTGAGATTCCTGAGTCTGTGTCAGCTTTTTCTTTTCTTGCTCTTCTTGCTTTTTCTTTTTTTCTTTCTTTTTGGCTGTTTTTAGTTTTTTCTTAATTTCGAATCTTCTTTTCAACACCTCCCTCTTCTCAATGCGGTTGAAGAGTTCTTGCTCTCTTTCCTTCTCTGTCATCTGCTCCAGACGAGCCCTGTCCTCCTCATCCCCCATGAGGTCTTCCCCGTAGCCATCATGGAACTCTTCATCTTCAGAAGAAGAGTCAGAGTCTGAACTGGAGGAGGAGCTGTTGCTGTCAGAGTCGGACACTTCACCTTCCTCAGGGGCTGAGCTCTCAGCTGAACTGTCTTTGTCCAAACTGCCTGATGAAGCAGTTTTATTGACCTGTTTCTTCATGGTTCCTTTCTTCTCTATTTTTCTGGCCTTTCCTTTCTTCTTATTTTTATTGCTCCCGAACGTCCACTCATTATCTCTGTCCGACGTCTCAGAGTCTGAGGAGGCTGCAGGCTGACTCACAGGTGGCTCCTTCTCCTCAGAGTCACTGTGCTTCCGCTTTGCCAGGGACAAGAGCTCCTGATCCAGGTTCTCGTTGCTGCCGCTGTCCTCCATGTCCAAGTGGATCGCCACGCGGCCTTTCCGCTTCTTTGCCATGGTGATCCCCCGGCTCCCACGCCGGACGCTGCCCGGACTCCCCTCTAGCTCGTCTGCTAGTGGGACAGCCACTGCCACTGCCACCGTCGCGATGTTGGGGTCCAACCCCAACAGGTACAAGGGTTCCCAAAGGTGTGGACAGAGTCCACGAAGAAGGAATGATACAGACACAGCGTTCAGTTGATCAGCAGCCTAACCAGGTTCTCTAGCCAGGATTTAGCGAGGATCTCCAGCCAGGTTCTGTCTCTACTTCTCCTGCTACATCTGTATTTATACCAGTTGGTCTTAATCCTATCCATTCTATTCCAATGGTTAGGGCATTTGTTATCTCCATTCCAGGGAGTAAAGATTAAGTAGCTTAAGGGTGATTGTTCGTAGTTAAAGTGATTAACTACCTGCCTGGCACTTAGTTAAGGGGATTTACTGATAAAAATCCCCACCTGGGGAAACAAAATTTCTCAGAGAGGTGACCTTGGTTAAAACACGTAGCACTAAGGGGAGCAAACATATTAAGAACAGTATGCTATATATGCCAGGTCCCTTGAAACATAAGCTGTGCAGATGTTTCTTCCCTGCAGTGACTGTGGCAAGCAGCAAATATGGACCGGCTTCCGGCAAATTCCCCTTTTTATTTTTTAAATGATAGCGCGTGTAAATCAGAGGCCTGAACCCTCACTCCTTCTGAGGGAGGTCTCCTGCCCCCATGGCTGCTTCGCTTCCCACGCCCAGCTCAGATTGGGACCCAGGTAAAGACAGAGACTGGCTGACAGTAGCTGTCCTCTTACTGCAACAGGACTTGTTTCCCATTTCTACCTTGGACCACAGCGAAAGGGGCAGCTGAAGGAAAGGGCTGTGTCAGGGTGCTGCCTTCTTCCCTTTCTTATCCCTCTTTTTTCTAAACACTTCCATGCCTTGTAGTTCTTTTGCTTTCTCTTCTTTTTCTCTTTACTACCCTCCATCTCCACCTCCTCTTCCTCCTCCTCCCCGGTATCATCCATATCAGCTGACCCAGAGGGCACAGCTGACTCCTCCCCAGACATCGACACCACCATCAAGCACGGCCCTGATGGACCCATAATCCAGGAAGCCCGTCGCCAGTGACACTGCCCACTAGCCAGATCAACAAGGACAACCAAACCACCAACTTGAGGACAGCTGAAATCCTTGACTGAAGAGGCCAGCAACCTTCTACAAGTCTCTGTGTGCACTCCATCCACTATGTTTATCCACTATGCTTGCTATCATTGCTTGTCAGTCTTCTTCCGAGTCTTAAACAACCCAATCCAAGAGGCGGCTGCTGATTTACAAGCGCTGTCATTTAAAAAATAAAAATGGGGGAATTTGCCGGAAGCCAGTCCACCCTTGCTGCTTGACACAGTCGCTGCAGGGAAGAAACATCTGCACAGCATATGTTTCAAGGGACCTGGCGTCTATGGCATACTGTTCTTAATATGTCTGCTCCCCTTCTTAGCGCTATACCAAGGTCACCTCTCTGAGAAAGGTTGTTTCCCCAAGTGAGGATTTTTCCCTGGAATTAGGGAGGGAATAAAACCCCTTAACTAAATGCCAGGCGGGTAATTAATCACTTTAACTACAAACAATCACGCTTACCCTACATAATCTTTACTTAGGATAATCTCCTTCAGTTACTTCCTTGTAGTTTAATAGAACAATAGAGTAACCTTGGCATGGAGATAAGAAACCTTTGGAATAGAATTGATAGGATTAAAATCAACTGGTATAAATACAGATGTAACAAGACAATAAACACAGAACCTGGCTACGAAACCTGGCTATGATGATGATGATCTGAACGCTGCCTCCGTGTCCTTCCTTCTTCGCTGACTCCGTTCATGCCTTTGGGAACCCCTGGACCTGCTGGGGCACGACCCCAACATTTCTCCAATATCAGACAATCCAGTTCCTTCCCATATGTCCCTAAATCTCACCTGAGCTGTGGTCCCAGCATTGGAACCCAGAGGGATCAAGTCCAAGTAAGTGTATGTGCCAGCCCTTTAAGAGGGACTGCCTGGGTCTCCAGCAGCCTCTGTGAAGCCCCACTGGTTTTTACAACCTGAAGTTACAGGGACTTCTCTTCCCAGCTCTGGAACCCTGGGCTGGGGGTCTTGTATAGGGCTGGAACCATTTACTTCTCATGGGAGGCCTCAGCAGTGGAGTTTTCCCTCCTGATTAAAAATATACCATACTTGGGTGTTGGACCAGCCCTTTCTGTGCCCCTACCCCTCCCACCAGTCTTGATATACTTTCTTCTTTCCTTTTCTAGTTGTAGGAATTCCATTCAGCCAGACTTCAGACAGGTTTGAATGATGGTTGTTCTGTATCTTAGTTGTAATTTTGATGTGGTTGTGAGAGGCGGTAGTATGGCATTTACCTACGCTGCCATCTTGGTTCTCCTCACAAGGAAACTTTACCCTCCCCCTTTCTTATAGAAAGTGCTCTATTGCTTTGCACCTTGCTCTTTTTAAAAAGTGGATTTTTTTTTTTTTCAGAAAGGGAAAGGGAGTGAGAAAAACATCGGTGTGACAGCAAAACATCAGTTGGCTACCTCTTGCACCCGCCTGCACACCGGGGATCGAGGCCAAAACCAGGGCACGTGCCCTGACTGGGAATCAAAGCAGCAATCTTTCGGTGCATGGGATCACGCCCAACCAACTGAGCCACACTGGTCAGGGCAAACCTTGCTCTTTTTTTGTATAATAAAGTATCCTGCCAACTCTTATATCACTAAAAAGAAAACTATAAAATTTCAATATCACTGCATAGTATTCTGTCAACTAGTTTCCCTTTGGATTGACACTTGGTTTTCTTTTCTCATCTCCCCCCCCAACACACACACACACACATTTTTTATTGTAAACAATGCTACATGAATAACCTTGACCACAGGTAACTTTGGACATGTGCACATGTATAAACTCCCATAAGAGGCACTGCTATCTTAGAGGGTGATTGCATTTTTAATTTTAACAGATGTGAAATTTCCTTCAATAGAAATTGTACCATTTTGTAAAACCAGCAGGACTGTATGAGAGTGCTTGCTGAAATTTCATTTCTTTTTTTTTTGTGCCCCTGCAGCCACACGGTGGCAGTGTTGGCTCCAACTGGGCTCCGGAGGAGCAGAAGCCTCATCCTGGCATTGCAAGATGCCCTCGGAGGCCTTCGCTGCTGCATGTGCCCACTGTGTGCACAAAGCGGGGGGAGGGGGGGTGCAGGATGGGCTGGGAGCATGCACTTGTGTCCACATGTGTGGGCATGTGTGTGTGGGAGGAAATGCCTCCATGGATAAGTACCAGGGTGTATTAGCATTACTGTGTTTGGGTGTGTTTGTGTGTCCCTGTTTATTCATGCATCTGTGAGTCTCTGATTGTGTGTGTGTGTGTCTTTGTGCCTAGCAGGGCATGTATCTGACTTTGTGTGATCTCTTTTTGCCTCTCTGCACTTCTGTTTTTTAGTGTCTCTGCCTTCGCTTTGTGACTGTGTTGATCTAAGCATGTGTTTCCCACTGGGCCTCTGGGTGCAGTTAGGAGAGAGCTAGTAGTTGAGGGGTGTGTGTCTGGGTGCTGGATATCTCAAGGTTAGGGACCTCTGAGACCCAGTCTCCCCTTCACTGGCCTCTACCCTGTCCCCCACTCCCCCAATCACCTGCATAGACAGCTGCTTTGATTCCAACCCCTCGGCCCCTGGTTCCCCTGTCCCTCCCCTGCCCTTATAGCTTTCTCTCTGATGCCCCTCCCCTAGGGCTCAGGTATTTATCCAGATGTACCTGCAGGGCTCAAGTCCCCGCTGACCCCATTATCCTGATGGGACCCACCCCCTCCCCAGCACCCTGCCTCTAGCAGCCTCCTGTGTGCCCGCAGCCAGAGGTCCTGCGGAGTGAGGTCCTGCCACAGCTCCCCTCCCTGGGAGCCTGCACCTCTTCTCGGGCCGGGTAGGTCCTGAACAAGCAGGCTTCAGGGCACAACGTGTCTCCACTCTCAGACTGGAGGCGCTTGAAGATGGGGCTCTGCCTCCTGCCCTCTGACTTCAGGGTGAAACCATGTCTGTGCTTCTATCTCCCAGCCCTGGAGAGAATGTGG
>NW_006299263.1:2491667-2492758 GCF_000327345.1 Myotis davidii | reverse complement strand
GGCCATGAAGACAAAGGAACGCACCGGCAAGACAGGGGAAGTGGGGGCCGTGTGGTGCCTCTTCTGGGCAAGGGGCAGGAGTTACAGCGAGGACAGAATGGACAGGGACACGGCGAGAGACAGGGCAGGAAGAGAAGGCAGATGTGAGGACAGAGAGACGGGCAGTGAGAGGGGGAATGGCACAAAGCCAGAGTCTGAGACACAGAGCTCGAGCGAGCTGGGCCTGCACCAGCGTTTGCTATATGAGTGGGTGCGATTGTAGGTCCTGGCTCTAGTCAGCTTCACGCAATTCCCTTTGACTTGATTCTTCCCTTTTGATAGGGTGTCTAGTTCACCACCAATAAGCTGGGAAAAAGGAGATGGGATCTGACCGGGCAGTGGCAGGGACACTCCCTACAAGAGGCAGTGCTGGATGTGGGCCTTGAGGTGGGTTTGGAAGGAAGGCATTCCGGTGGCAGGCTTGGTCTACGGGAAACCCTCTGAAATTCCCAGGTCGGAGGAACTCTTGAAGGCCCAGTGTATCCACTAATACCTGGATCCCCTCTTTATCTCCCCAGAATGTCACCCAGCTTTCACTTGGCCACCTCCAGGGATGAAGAACTCATGACCATCTTTGAGGAATTCTGACTTGACAAAGTCCTTCCTCAAAATTGAACTGATGTTCCCCCCATTCTCCCTCCCGGCCTCGGCCTGCCCATTCAGGCTTGTACGTGGGAGCTATTCACAGCACCCACCCCTCCCACTTCCTGACCATCAGATGCAACCACTCTCAACTGCTCCAAGCGTTCCTCCCAGGCTGGCCAGCGAGGCCCCTCCCGGTGCTGGCTCCTCCCTGAGCAGCTCCAGCCAGCCAGGCCTCCAAGGGCGGAACCAGGAACCTGCTTCGTGCTGAGCAGGGCAGACAGGCTAGTCTAGATCAGTGATGGCGAACCTATGACACATGTGTCAGAGGTGACACGCAAACTCATTTTTTTGGTTGATTTTTCTTTGTTAAATGGCATTTAAATATATAAAATAAATATAAAAAATATAAATCTTTGTTTTACTATGGTTGCAAATATCAAAAAATTTCTATATGTGACATGGCACCA
>NW_006299263.1:2490713-2490978 GCF_000327345.1 Myotis davidii | reverse complement strand
TCCTTTTATCTTTATTGCTACCACCACTTCAGTTCACCATGATCTTTCTTACCTATCACCACCTGACTGCTCTGTCCAAATCTTTCCTGTCCATTCCTTCTCAGCCCTTTCTCAATGCAGCAACAAGAGAAAACTTAAAAAGAAAACCTGCTCTGACCACTCATTTAATTAAGACTGCCAAATGGTTTCCTATTGTTCTCGGGATAAAGGTAAAAATCCTGACGAAGGTCTGAATTGTTTTCAATTTTCTTTCTTTCTTTTTCTT
>NW_006299263.1:2484592-2489505 GCF_000327345.1 Myotis davidii | reverse complement strand
AAAGTCATTTCAGGAGGTGTCACCATGAGTCACAGCCCTCCAAAGCACTGATTAAGGCATGTGTGAAAGCTAGGAAGGATATCTATTCAGCTTAATGAAAAAGATATGGATGATCACATTTTGGTTGGTATGAAAATACTACCATTCTGAGGATGTAATTGAATATTTATCATGCCTCTGGCACTACACTTCATATTGTTTACATTCACAAAATAAAAATAATTGTAGCAGATATAGTAGTAGTAAATTTTAATCAAACTTGTAAATGAATTATTGGTTCAATAGAGTATAGGGATTTCAAGCTGTTTCTCTCTGGAAACTTTGGAAAACACAAGGAAAAAAATTATAGTCTTACCATTCATAAATGACCATAGTTGGTATTTTCATAGTTAACCATTGCTTTTTTCATTGATGTTATGCAATTTATGTTATAATCACTTTTTGTTTCATTAAAAATTATGCTTGCAAATTACTTTTAAATGACTTAGCAGAAAGAGAGAGAGAGAGAGAGAGAGAGAGAGAGAGAGAGAGAGAGAGAATGGGAGGAAGGAGGTGCGGCCTCTTTTCCTCCCTCCCTCCTCCTCAGAGGAGAGGGCACCGGAGGAGCGCTTCTGGGGAGGAGGGAGGGAAGGAGGCACCAAATACAGACATGGAAGGAAGCTCCATGTCTGTATTTGATGTTAACATCAAATACAGACATGGAGCTTCAAGGGATAATGGGTTCTATGAGCTTACTCTGCAGTGCTCAAAAGAAGTCCTATTTCTATAGAAGACAGTAAGATACAAGGAATAAAATTGAGAAGGATGACATCCCCCTGATGGTTTTGAGGTTTTACTCAGGCTCAAATTAGGAAAATCTTGTGAAGAATGTATGAGGAAGCCCCTTTGTAATGCCTTTGCTAGGGAAAATTTTCATGTTGGAATGCCAGTTTTCTGTTTCCTAGATGTGTTATCAGCCATCATGATTGGGTCTCTCCAGTACTAATACAGTAACACTGACTACATTTCCAGGGGAGAGTAACTTCTTGGCCCAGGGCAATGGTTTAGGCTTTGGAATTAAACCTTCCATGGATGTGACTCTGCCTAAGTTATTTGGTAGACTCAAGGCTGTTTTCTAAACCATTGATATGGGGATAATAATCTCCATGCATTTTGGAATAATTTTTGGGACAGTGTATCCTATATAATAAAGAGCTAATATACAAATGGTCATCACACACTCATGCTGTGAGGGCTCAGACACTCAGCACTGGGGAGAGAGGAATGGGGACCAGCCAGGCTGCGGCCTGGGAGAGGGACAAGTTGCCCACCCCGCAGTCCTTAGTGCCTGCGGCTGCAGCCCAGGTGAAGCTGCCCGCCCACAGTCTCCTGCAGCTGAGGCCGGCCCAGGTGCTGGGTGCCTGCGGCTGGCAGAGGGAGGGAAGCCTGGGTCCTGGGTGCCTGCAACTGGCCGGAGGAGGGAATCCTGGGTCCTGGGTGCGGGGCAAGGCAGAGGCAGATGGCCAGAAGGGAAGCACTTAGGAGCAATCAGGCAGGCAGGCAGAGGGGTTAAAAGGGCGATCAGACGGCAGGCAGGTGAGTGGTTTTGAGCCAGTGGTCCCAGATTGTGAGAGGCAGCCAGACATCCCCTGAAGGATCCCAGATTGAAGAGGGTGCAGGCCAGCCCTATGCATGAATTTTGTGCACTGGGCCGCTAGTAATATATAATAGCATTCAACACTAATTTTCCCCTCTTTGCTGTTCTGAAAATAGCAGAGAATCAGGAAGAAAAACCCCAAAGGTTTCTCTAAAAAACCAAAATGTATGCCACAATTTCCATATATTATATCTGTCTTATTTTACTCATGGAATAGGCTCTAAAAATTGACTATTACTTTACATGTTTATAGTTTGGCTTCCCAGCCTATATCTGAGTGGAAGTAACAGGGGCCAAAGTTGTTAACTGACTGAATTATGAAAAGCAAAGATTAAAAAAAATTATTTGTAAACAACAACAAAAGTGTCTTGTAGGCCTGGGGTGGCTCCTTAGCAGCCCATAGAGTTAGAGCTTCTTAGCATAAAACCACCTTAAAGTCAAGTCATCAGGAAGGGGTTAACTGGTGTGCTGTTAAGAAAGCACACCTTTGGGCAATGCATTTCTTTTTATTAATTCACCACACTCCATTGTGCTAAGTGATGAACTTACTTGGAACACTTAATTGCTCCAAAACTCCAGGTAAAAGAAAAAGTACCATTCATCCAATAAACAGTCCAAATTTATGTTAACCTTTCAATGAGTCTCATGATAGCTGTATTATCATTGTAAGATATTTTAAATTTAGAACCTCCTGGGTTGTACAGTGTATCACTTCCAAATAATGCAGAATGATAAAATTGTTGAAACAGCAAATGTAAAGTTGAAATCACTTGATAGTTTGTGATTCCTATAAATCTATTTGAAACTTCAATTGTGAAAGCACTTTTGACTCAATCTCATTTGTCAGCTATATAGAGTGAGTGAACTTACTTAGCTAATTGTGCTAGTAGTTTATGTTCTTTTAGGGCAGGGAGAAATATGAATCACAAATATGCCATTGCTGCTTGCTTTTGAATCTCATTTCATCGCCTCACAGGCTTAAATGGAAGAAAAATATTTTAAAACACAAATTAATTATATCTATTTCCTAGATGTACTTAAAAATATTTTCATTTATTAGAGATACCAAATTTGAATGATACAATTTAAGCAACTATATGTTGGTACTATGCTAATATAATAGCAACAACAATAGTGATTATAATAACAATAATGATAATAATGGCAGTTACCATTTATTTAGTGTTTATTACTATTTATCAAGTATCATGATGAGAGCTTTGAATGGATTACCACCTTTAATTTGCCCAAAAAATTTTCAAAGAAAGCCTATTATTATTTCCACTACATAATGTAGGATATTGAGGTTTAAAGACCTCAACTTTCTTGCTCATATCATTCACATTATTTTCGTGGAACTGGGATCCAACGCTGGGCAATCCTACTGTATGTTTATGCCATCTTTCTCAGGTGTTATTAATTCAAATTCAGCAAAGAAAGAAATAGAACCCCATCTATATGCAGAAATAACCCTTACTAGCTGGCTAGAAGTATTACTACCATAGCAACAAGAGGCTTAAATCATAGTATGAAATAAAAGGCTACAGCTATATGACTTGTTTCCAAAAAAATTTGGAATTATTTCTCTACCTCCTCCCGCCCCCCAAACAAATGACTGGTGTAAAAATTCTCAATGGGTACTTTCTGTAAAGTTTTTACAGGTTTTATTTAGCTTGGCATAAATACTCACAAAAAGTTATGTCCTGAAATGTGGAATCCTTGCCTTTCCCTGCCACTCCCAAAACTTAACTAAGTGCTATAGAGTTAAATATCAGACATCAAAATAGCATTACTGAAAATTTCAAAGGCACTTTTCTTCCACAGAAATTTAATGTCATCCATACAAATATCACCTACTTTGTCCTCAGCATTCCAAAGAAAGTTATTGGCATTATTAGAAGGTTTTACTGAAGGAGGAAGTAGACAGAGTCAGAAAAATGAGCACAAAAATTCAGAGAGGTCAATGAGAAAAATGTAGTGTTTAATTTTGTTCTATTTTTAACTTCAAAATGTTCCTTTCACCTGATCAGTAACAACTATAACCATGTAGCTTGCTCAATATGGTTTCAAATATACTTTCACTGGAAGATTATTGTAATTCAAATCCATTCAGTGCTGCTTCACTTTTGTAATTTGTTAGCTAAGATTAAATAGTGTACCCTGCACCTATTTTAATGACATAGCACATTGATAACATTTTCACTCATTTAAAGCTATGTTTACTGACAGAGCCTTAGCACCAAAAATTCTAAAAGGCAATCTTCACACATTCAAATAGCCTGAAAAGTAATTGATACAGCTTAACCCCTTGCTAGTTCTGAATTTTCCAAATTAAGGTCACAGAATTTTAAAATCTCATACTTAAAAAAAAAAGTTGATAGAAATACATCAATGGGGGAAGATGATACACTCAAGGTCACAATGTGCCAATTCAATCTTTGCTCCAACATTCAAGATGCAATCAGGCTGATTTTAACTGGATTTTCCCTGGAGTTTTCTTAAGGGAACTGTGGAAACTTTATTACAAAACATGGTAAAGTTGTCAGTGACAGAAAAATCAGGGGATCAACAGAGGTAACAAGGCAAGGAGGTATTTAAATAGAAGTGACAATCAGTATGTTGTGAGTAGGAATCTAAACTGACTTATGTAATTTCTAAGACCCCAAAACAAGAAAAGAATAAAAGGTACTTTTGAAAGAAAAACACACACAGAACAGCCAAAGAGGTGAGACACAGCCATTTTGATGGGGGGGGTGTGTGTGTGTGTCTAACTATACAATGAGGTCATCCTATCTCCCGGAAGTGACACATAATCACCTGCTTTGCACTAGCTCCGCCCCTTCCCCCAGAGGTCCCGCCCCTCCGCCAGCAGCCGGGAGAGTGTTAGGGGGCGTTTCTCCAGGAGGAAAGCTGTGAGCTGCGACGCTGAGGAAGGGGACCCCAAAACGTCTGGCACTGCCCCCTCCAGGGATCACTTTGGACCTCCTCACTCGGCCCAGCAGGGTTCAGAAACGCCGAGGGGTCAACCTGATGGGTTTCGGGGTCAACGGAAGAGGGGAAGGGGAGCCCTGGCGGGGAGAACCCCCCGGCCCCCCGCCCAGCAGCTGAGGCATAGGAGGGCGGCCATCTTGGCCGGGTGGGTAGGGCTGGGGAGCTACGGGCGCCGTGCGATTGGGGGGCTCACCCGGAAGTGACGCCAACTACCCGGAAGCGGAGGGGGTTCCCTGGCCCACTCCCCCCTCGTTCGTTTGCTCCCCCGCTTCCTCCCCGCCCCCCT
>NW_006299263.1:2470792-2483838 GCF_000327345.1 Myotis davidii | reverse complement strand
ACGGGCCCGGCCCGGGGTCTTGAAGGAGGGGTTGGACGCGCACTTCCCCCGGCGTCTCAAAAAGACCATCTTTTTTGATCTGGAACCTTGGCCACGCCTTTTGGCCCAGGGAGGCCCGAGTCCCGCTGTTTGTCTTCATCTTTGGTTCGCACTTATCGGAGACCCTGCCTCATCCTTCCCCTCCCCCCATCTCTGGAGACCTCGGTATCCCCGTTGCCCTGCCCCCGGTATCTTAAGGTAACCGGACGCTAGAGCTTTTTATCTGCACCCCAGCTCTTTGCCTGGGGCGGGGTGATGGTGGTGGGGGAACCTTCCTTCTTCCAGCCGGTGTGCACTCGGTTTTGTCCCCCGGTGAGACATCTTCCCCTCTTCCCCCGTCTCCTCTCCGCAGTGGCCTGTGTGGGGCCCTGTGCGAACCCCCTCGCTGCCTCTCTATTTAGCACTCCTTTCTTCCACGCCCCCTCCCCTCCCCTCTTCCTGCAATCCCATCCCCAGCAAATGATTCCAAACCGCTGCCCTCCTTGAAGGAAAAAATGACTTTTTTTTTTCTGGATTAGACGTGCCCTTTTCTTAGTGACAGGTAAAATTGTGTATGTGCGATGAGTGTAAGCGTTTGTTTTTAATTCTCACCTCCAGAAAATCAATTAACCACCCAGACACATTCTGATGGAACCTTGGTTTGGGTAGCCAGGCCAGTGTGTAGGTGATTCACATCTACACAAGCCCTGAGCTTGGCCCTGCAGCACTCTCCCCTTTTGTAAATTTCCTGTGTGCCAGGTGAATCTCTCAAACACCATTTGCAGATGTTCTTTCTGCCAGCAGCCTTCAATGGCTAAGCTAAGGAAATGATCCTATTAAAACCTTGGTAAATCTGTGCTCTCAAACTTAAATCAGCTTGAGTGTATTTTGGGAACAGTGAGTTGTAGGTAAGAGCATTTTCAAGAGAAAAAAATCGTATTGAAGATGAATTACACAGAGCTCTTGAGGTACATTGCTTCTGTGAGAAGACATTTTGCCTTGATGGTTCTGACTCCACCTAGTAGGAGATTTTAGGTGCTCAGTATTTTAGTTAACTGAGATAAAGTTCATGTCTTTGGAATGTTTGTGTAGATCTCTGTTCGGAATTTCAAGTAAAAATGTTTCAGAAAGCATGCTATTGAGTTAATGAAATCTTTAAAGTGACTGTAAGAACTTTGTCCTACAAAATTTACATGCAAATTCTGAATAGGGAACATGTGAGTGGTTTTCTGGTCCACCTAGGATTGTTTACTGGTGTTCCTGAATTGAACCAAGCAACATTTTTTTTTCTAGCTGTATTTGTCTGTAGATAATTTGCTTCCTGCAGATAACTTTGCTTCTTCTTTATAAGAAGAGGGGGGAATGAAATAGAAAAAATGTAGTTGACTTTTAGCTATGTTGAGCATAGCTTGTGGTGAAGTAAAATTTTGAAAAATATTTTGAATTTGAAATCTAAACTTAAAACACCCATAAACCCAATACTGAATCTAAAGTAGTGTGTTTGATATTGGGGATACCTATTTTGATTTCTTGCAGCTTGATGAGGTATAAAGGAATACAGGGGGAGAGGGACAAAAACTGTGAAGAGAAAGATTTTGAAATAGTAGCAAACTTTAACAGCATGCATTTAATAACAAGCCGAAGTCACTTATCTCTCTCCATGTCTTAGACTCCTAAGTGTGGGCAATCAAAAGCTTGGTATCAGGTTAAAATTCCTGAGAGAATTGTTTCTAATGTAATCCATCCTAGGTATTTATTAGTAGTAAGCTTTTGAGACATAATGAAATTGGAGTTCGGTTTCACAAAACTTTTAGGTAGGATAATTTTCCCTCAACCAACCTAAATCTTAATTGTATTTGGGTAGAGTGGAAGTCCAGATTTTGGAACAAACTGACAAGTACATTTTAAGTGTAAACTTAGCTTTTATGGTTGTTTAAAAGAGGGCAGTGCATTATTTTCCCAAACTTTCATTGATATTTCAAGGTATACAAGCTATATATATTTTATTTGTTTGTTTTTTTAGGATATTTTTATTGATTTCAGAGGGGAAGGGAGAGGGAGAGAGAGAAACATCAATGATGAGAGAGACTCATTGATCAGCTGCCTCCTGCACACCCCCCACTGGGGATCGATCCACAACCCGGGCGTGTGCCCCCACTGGGAACAGTGACCTCCTGGTTCATAGGTAAATGCTCAACCACTGAGCCATGTCTGCTGGACTACTTGGTTTGTTTTAAAAGATGCATGTGATTTTATTGTCTGAATTGTTTTAGTCTTTTTTTCAAGATTAGAATATAGGTCTAAATATTTCATTAAGTTTTAAAAGTATAGTGTACTAAAAGAGATGCTAATTCAGTGAAGTTATTTATTTTAACATAGCAATACTTCAGAGGAAATACTTTCTGAGGAAGGATTTTATTTTTATTTTTTTCAGTAAGCTGGTTGTGCTTGAAAAACTCCAGGAGCAGCGTCTGCTCTTTAATACCTGCTAGGCATGTGGCTTGCATAGAAATCATTCATGTGGAAAACTTTGGAGAAAGGATTTTATTCTTGTTTTCATCTCTTGGCAAATTACTTGTCAGTGCGTACAAACATACATCATCTCAGTTTTTACTGTAGATCTTTTGGGGTTACAGGTTTCATTCATATTAATTACTGGAATTTTGCTATTTTATGTGGCCATCTGATATAAAGGTTAAGCTCTAGGAATTATATCATTGATTGGGGCCACATAAGAAAAGATGTTGGTGAAGTTGTACATTGTCAAAACTGATTCCATTAAACCATGAGTACCTATCTCTTCACATGCTTTTGTTTTTTAAATGTAAAATTATTTGACTTGCTTGGACAAAGTACAGTACTTAAGAAAATTTAGTTTTCCTTTATAGTAAGGTGGCAAACTTCTATGCATGTTGACTTTCTTTTCAAGATGGAAAATCTGGACATCTCTTTCACCAAAAAACTTTGCAGAATGTAAGAAAGTATTTTTGGCTGGGCCAAAATTGGAGTATGGAAGGGTAGTCTGTAAGATGACTTGGTCATGAACCTTCTTTGCATAGCACTACTGTGATTATTTAGTGCATCCTTTACCCTCACTAATTACCTAACATATAGTTTCCTTTGTAGCTGTATGTGCTCTATTTTTCAGGTGCTTTTCCCAGGGGTAACAGGTATATGAGCCATTCATACTGGGAAGATGAATCACACTGGGCCTCAATTCAGTACAATGTGTTATTAGAAAGTGAGATCATTTTCTTGGAAGGTTAGACTTTAGGGACATTTTGATTTAGTTTGCATATTGCATTGTTGTATATAAGTTTTTCCGTCAGTATATCAGCCTGTCTTTGCTTTTGTGCTACATCTAGAGGGTGCTTAAGTGTGTTGGCAGTTCTCTGTAGTCTAGAAGCAACAGTTTTTTGAAATTTCACCTAATGTCATGATGTCACAGCCAAATCATTAATCTCCCTTTTTATTTATATTTCTTATGCGTGTGCTTTCACCCTTCTATTTTACAAAGTAAAAGAGGAATTTGCTTAAGATCTTAATGGTATTTGCGATTTTTAAAGTGAATAACAGCTTCCCTTTCTCTTAGGGGATGGATGGGGTAGAGGGTTGCCTTCAAAGAAGAAAAAAGAAAAAAGACTTTCAAATATTACAATGGCATCACATATCTGTGAACAGTAAAGCGTTGTTTTAATATTTTTTGTTTGTTTATTTTAAGACTTTGGTATAACACAGGGACATAGCTCTTTAGATCATCAGCAGTAAACGTTGCTGGGCTGGTGAAGAGGTAAATATACTTTTTAAATGTGTAGGGATACTTGGTATGCTATGGGGCTTTGTTCTTATTAACTATTTTAGAATAGTGGTTTTTTAACTCTGGCTGAGAATAGAACCTACTACAACTTTAAAAAAAATACAGAAAGAAAGAAATGCTCTAGCATTGCTGGGCCGCTGAACAAGAATCCCAAGGTGGGACCTAAGCAATCTTATTTTTAGAAGCTCCACAGGTGGTCAGATGTGCAGCCAGGTTTGAGAAACACATTTAAAATTGGGTTTCAGGCTTGTTTCATTTGGAGATTATTATTGGATTTGTTCTTAATAAATATGAACAATAAATATGATGGTACAATTGGGAATGGAATGATTTGGCACTCTGAAGTTTGGTTCCTGGACACCATAACAAAATGACTTTACCTTGGAAACACGAGTGTCTAAAAGCACTTGGGGCTGTCTCCAGTGTGTGCACTTATGGTACTCAGTGTTTTTTCCTTTGAGCCCAAGTATGCATCTTATCTTTTTAAAGGATTCCTAAATTCAAAGCAGTTTTCAATCAGTGTAGTCCACTTCTCTGCCTTTTATGTGATTCAACTAGTGCTTTTATGATTATGTTGAATGTAAAAGGTATATTTTAATTTTAAAATGATTCTCTTAAGTAGGCTTGAGGTAAACATAACTGGGATTATAAGAGGCATTGGACTAAGTGATCTGTAATATCCCTCTATCTCTAAGATCTTGTAATTTAAGAAGTTCATTCTTGTGGGGCCAGGGGACTAGTTATAATCACATTAAAAGATTATATACATGTATTTGTGTGTGTGTGTGTGTATGTATGTTTAAAGGGGGCTTTATATGTCTGCCTGTTACTGGGCAGGAGTTTCAATATTGTAAAAATATAATTGTTTTTCAGTGTATCCATAAATTTAATGGCATTCTGGTTCAAAATTGAATGGAATTTTTTGAGAAGAACCTTGAGAAAAATTGATCTGAGGAAAGTAAATGTGTTTTGAGTAGTCAAAAAACCCTTGAAAAAAATGTTGAGATTTACCTTATTAGAAAGTGGATGTGCTTTAAAGTATTAATAATTTGGACAATGTGATGCTGGCAGAGGAATTAAACATATAGGTAGTGAAGCAGAAAATGTGAAATAAATTGACAGGTTCATGGGAATTTAGACAGTAAAGGTGGCACTTCTAATCAGTGAATGGGAACAAGATCATTTAACAAATGATATTGAGGCAACTGACTACCCAGTTAGGGGGAAAAAGTTGATCTCTACATAAACAAAAATTCTAAAAGGAGGAAAGATGCAATAAAATATTAAACTGTAAAAACTCTAGAAGAAAGTGTAGGATAATAATTTTATATGATCTTGCAATGGGCAAGGCATTTTGATACCATCAAGGAAAAAAGGGACAAATTTAACAACATAAAGTCTCATCTAGTTATCCTCACTTGAAAAATTATAGAAAAACATGATTAGCTGTGAATTAAATTTAGACAAGGAGCCAGTACTTCCTAAAGAAGAGTGACTATGAAGAGAACAACTCTGAAGATTATTTTTGAGTGAACAGAAACAGTAAAAACTTGACATTTCTGGTGAATTTTAAAGGAAAGGTAATGAAAAAATGCCATACTTTAGTAAAATTGCAGCTAGTGACAAAAGATTAATTATTTCCAGGATGACCTAGGAACAAAACCTCAAATTCTGTATTATAGAAGTCTAGCAGTCCAGAAATATAATAGGCACATATCAAAATTCACAAGCAGTTCATTTCTGTCTTTTACATCAGTTGTTTGATTTTTCAAACTTTATCCATAAGGTCAATTAGTTAGGCTTATGTAATGGATAATGTCTGGACTGTTGAAAAGATCCTGTGGAATGCAAAAAGAAATAAACTGTATAGTAAATTTTGCTGTTTTCACCATGGATTCGTTTGTTTTTATAGTATGCTCTCTGCAAATAATTTTGTGGCTAAAACTTTAGTTTACTTCCCAGGATATTCTGTTTACTTATGTTCTTTTATTCAGAAATTTTGGATTTCTTATTTAGCTCTGAATGAGTTAAGTTTTAAAAAAAATCATGAAAATATATCCTCATTTAAAAAGTTCAGTGAATTGTCTGTTGCATGAAGACATTCCACTATTCACCACTATTAGAGATATTGTAACAAATTAAAAAGCACAGGACATTTCATGGTATCACAGGGCATCATTCTCCGGCCATACAAAATTATCAACTTAAAAATTAGCCTGCTATAATTGGTCAAACATTTAATTAACTCACCCCTACTGCCTTGGCAGGGCCAAACCAAATGGTTTCGGCCTGTGGGCCGGACGTTCCCCACCCCTGAATAAAGGGAACATTGGAGTTGATAAATCAGATTTATCATTCTACAAGTTACCAAAAACTCTGATAGTAGTTTCTTCATATTGGCTTTAGCAAATAAGGAGTTAAATTGGTTGATCTTTAAGGTCCCTTCAATTTTGAAAAGTCTATTATGGTATTGGTATTATTAGTGCTCTGAAGTTTTGAAGAAGGAATTTCAGACTAGTTTGAACTATTAAAATATTAAACAATGTATAGGTTCCCCGTGAACTGTTTGAAGTCCTATCATATGTTATTTTGACTTACTGTTAAGTAAGTTCTCATTATTTTTAGTCACTTTGCTACCTATAAAGGCATATGTATCTCTCCTGTTAATGTTAAAATTTATTGTGGATTAGACTTCTTGAGAAACTTGTTATGCTGGTTTATTAGCTAATTTTGTGAACTTGCAATTTTAGGTAAAAAAGTATTTTACATTGCTTATTTTTTATAGTTTTCTGTTTAAAAAATTTCTTTTTTTAGAAGAGCAAGCAAGAATTAATTGACTGCATAAAAACACATTTAGGACAGTGAAACAAGGAAGGGCACAACAGGAGAGCCCAGGCTGGGCTGCTTTGGCTCACTGGGAAGTCAGAGAAAAGGGGGCCTTGGAGACAGGTTCAGGGGGTAACCCCTGGATGAGCTGCCTCTACCGATTGCTCCCCTGGCTGCAAGTCTCGTGGGGTCCCTTGGAGTGTAGGAGATAGGTGCCTATGGGGTAAAGAGAGAGGAAAGGGTGGAGGGAATGGCCTGGAGTGCTCCTTGGAGGGAAGTGAGTCTGTTGTAAATTTTTTACTGTTAGATTAAGCTAAAACAATGCATATATTCAAGCTATACATTTTGGAGGTTTATAGGAATTGTTTACCAAGATTTCTTTCTTTATTGGAGAAGAACCTCAAAATCACCTACTGCAATTTGTTTAATATGTATTTTCTAACTTTGAAAAGTTAGTGTTAGTGAGTTAAAAAAAAGATAGCTTCAATGTCAATTGTGATCTATTTTAGAAAGAATTCTAAGTAAATTTTCTTGTTTTTTGTTTTTTTTCTCTTAGATTAAGGTATAGGTATGGTTTTGGTTCAAGTTGAATTTTTGGGAAAGATGGGGTTTGCTTGGTGGATTCAGTGAATATAGTTACAATGACATTAGTACATTTCTATATAAAATTCAACCTTAGATTTTTCTTTTCTGTATATTTAATGTGGGTAGATTCGGTATATCATATTATATACCTTAAAACAAACCACAATGTCCTAAGGTATTTTGCATATTGCTAACAAAAAGTTTCTTGTTGTACAGGTATACGAGTATATATCACTTTTATCCTGAAATATCAAACAAGTAGTTTTTAAAATTACTTATTTTTAGTGTAACATTTTTGCTTTTTTTAATTTGAGGAAGCTATTTCTATTTTATCTTGGTCGTCAATTTGTAGAGCATGGATTGTATACTCATTGTTCATTTCTAGGAAGAAATTTGAGTATTCAGTTCACAGAAAGGTAAACACAACAGTTTTCTTCACAGTACTTTTGGAAGGGAGGTAGAGTAATATTGATAACTCTGGCGGGATGCTAATAGGGACGTGAAAGGGAAACTTTCTTTTTCATCATTATGTCCCGTTTTCATTCCATCTTAAATATACTGGAAACATGAAGAAAGATGACAAAGGTGAGGAGGACACCAAGGCCATGGCTTGGGAAGCCTGCCAATAAAAGAGTGCTGGCTGGGAATTAAGAACCCAGGCTCTTCCAGACAGCAGACACACTGCACCTTCCCGTTCAGCCATGTTTCTTAGAGCGGTCAGGGAACCCTCTGTTTTGGAATAGGCCCGGAGCTTGTTAAAATGTGGATTTATGGGTCTACCACAGGCTTAAGGAATCAGAGCCTTGGGGTTTGGGGCCAGGGAATGTGTATCTTTTGCTCAGTTTTTATTATTGAAACTTTATATTACATAGTATTGATTTTTTTTTTTTTTTTTTTACAGAGAGGAAGGGAAAGGGATAGAGAGTTAGAAACATTGATGAGAGAGAAACATCTATCAGCTACCTCCTGCACACCCTCTACTGGGGATGTGCCCGAAACCAAGGTATATGCCCTTGATCAGATTGAACCTGGGACCCTTCAGTCCACAGGACGACACTGTATCCACTGAGCCAAACCGGTTAGGGCTATTGAAACTTTTAAGCATACAGAAAGAGTAGTATTTTGAACACCTGCATTCAGTAATTAACATAGATAGGTTTATCTGTGTATGTTTAACATGTATCACGCAGTTGTATCTCTCCATAATTCACTTCAAATAGTAAATAGAGTAATTCTACATAGCTACAATATCATTACCCTATCTAAGAAAATTAACAATAATCTCATAATTATTCCATAATTCTATAAAATCATCTGGTAGCTGCTTCACATTCAAATTTGCCCAGTTGTCCCGAACAATGTCTTTTATAGTTTTTCCCACCTGCAAACAGAGAGCTAATCAAAATTCATGCATTGCCTTTATGTTTCTTTAACTCCAGAACAATCCTCATACATTTTTTTCCTTCATGACATGGATCTTTGCAGATTCTAGGCCAGCTTTTTTGTATTGCCTAATTGTTTCCTACATGTATTGTCTATCTTCTGTATTATAGGTAAACTGTAAGTTGCATATAGGGCAGTGGTTCTCAACCTTGGCTGCACATTAGAATCACCTGGGAATCTTTTTAAAATCTTGATTTCTGGGCCTCATCCTCCAGAAATTCTATTTCTTTGTTATGGGGTGGGGCCACAACATTAGTAACAAAGAAACAATTTTTGGAGGATGAGGCCCAGAAATCAGGATTTTAAAAAGATTCCCAGGTGATTCTAATGTGCAACCAAGGTTGAGAACCACTGATCTAGGGTCTTGATTATATTCAGGCTACATTTTTTTTAGTCAAAAGTACTACTTATACTTCATATATACATTGTATCAGTAGGCACATGATACCTCATTTATCCTATTAGCAATGCTAAGTTTACCTCTTGATTAAAGCTCTGACTGCCAGATAAAGGTGCATTTTCCTGATTGCAATCAATAAGTAACTCATGGGGTAATATTTTGACAATGTGTCAGTCACTATGCTGTTTCCTAATAACCTTTTACCTAGTAGTTTTAGTGGCCATTGAGAATCCTTGCTTGAATCAGTTATGGAATATTTGCTGGGAAATGAGATATTTTAAACAAGATCTCTAGTAACTCTTATTTCTCTAAAGTTTGAGAGCCATTTGCTCTACTGGAATCAGGATCTGAGAGGAAAAAAAATATGTCCTGAAGAAGTTACTATATGAATCTAGCCACTGATGTATTTTCAATGGGTTGTCAGAGTTTAAGCTTCATGTTAGGTTTGGAGGAACAGAATCAAAGTTCCCCGTATTAATAGCAATAAATTGAATAAGGGCCAATAGAAGTATTAGGGAGAGTGGAAGAGACATATAGAAATTACTAAGGAGGAAGGGAAATTATAGTATATTGAAAATTATGTTTTTACAAATATTGTCTCATTTAAATTTGCATGTTTTTCGGGCCTATTTTACAGGTGTTGGTATGAATTTAGAGAGGTTGAGTAGTCTAAGTCACTGGTAATTGGTGGAGGAAGGCAGATCTCACTGATGGCAAAATATGTGCAGTTTTTCTACATGAGACTTCTCTTATAATGATCACGAGGCTCTTCTCACTAATTACTTGGCTTTACTTTGGGACTTGGCTGTTCTGTCTTATTGAAAGTGGAGGAATGATATTCTTGACCACTGGGACCTCTCGAGGAGCAAGTTCTTTGAGACCTCTGATTTCTAGTCTAATGTATGAAACTCTGCAGAGAGTAGGGTAGGCTTATGTCTCTTTTAATTGATGATAACCACTAATGTGATTCAAATTATTTTCAGTACTTTACCCCAATCTCTTTCCTAGGGTAGACACACCTTTTAATCCTGTGATTTCCACATTAGAAGGAATTTTTAGGGTTGACAATACCCTCTTGGCCACTCTTCATTCCTGCAGGTCTCACCTAAATGCTGTACCCATATGTAGGTTTGTTCTCTGTTGACCTGTTGGAAGCACCAAGAGCAGCAACATGCTTTCCTTAAGGGTTTAAAGCATTTGTTTTCAAACCTTGACTGTGCATTGGAGTTACTTGGGGGAGTCAGAAACATGAGTTCAATCATAAGACATTATGGTCCAGTATGTTTAAGATTGGCCTTAGGTCCTATATGTTTTATTAATCCTCACCCGAGGATATTTTTCCATTGATTTTTAGAGAGAGTGGAAGGGAGGGGGAGAGATGAGAGAAAATTGGTGAGGGAGACACATAGGTTGGTTGCCTCCCACACATGCTCCAACCCAGGGCCTAGGATCGAGCCTGCAACCGAGATACATGTCAATGACCAAAATTGAACCTGTGACCCTTCATTTCATGTTCTGACACTCTACTCATTGAGCCAAACTGGCTAGGGCAGAACCTATATTTTTTAAAAGACTGTGTTTTCATAAGTTTCCCAAGCAGTATACAGACAGGGATGAGAACCATAGTTGCATAGGCTGATTTCTACCAGTATTTACAGTGTTAGCTCTCAAGGAGGAGTTTATATTAGGCTTACTTGGGAATATTTTTTAAACTTAAGGGCATGTCAGATTAAGAGGGGTGGAATGTATAAAGGAAGCTCTGACGATGATTTTATTGGAACACCAGTAGCTGGAATGGGTTGATGAAAGTGTATATTAATAAAATAGTAGCTATATTTGCTGTATACTATGGCATATGGGTTGTCAAATACTATAGTTAAGATTTAGAATACTGTAAAGACATTTAACATTAAACCTGTATGGTATATAACTGAATATTCTTTTGACTCAGAAGCTTCTTTGGAAGTTTGAAGAGCTTCAAGGTCATTATTAACACAAATGATCACTGTTGGTATTTCAGAAGTGCCAGGTTAGAGGTATTTTACTATGTTGGGAAAATTGATATTCAATGAGAGTTAATTTCATGTCTCAAATTTTCAGAAATGTTATATTTGTTGAAATCGGTGCCAAGGATAGGATTTGTAAAAAGAAACTGGTGAATGACAGGAGAGAATTGACCTAATAGGTATTAAATGAATATCAGTAGAGACAGAAATGAAGGAAGCAGAGAAAAATGACTTACCTACATTTTGCTTGATAGATGCATAGTGTTGAATAGCTAGGGGAGTGGATTGGAAGGGGTCACATAGAGTTTTATTTTGTTTTTGTTTTTTTATTACTTCATGCTGGAAAGGACACCTAAAATCTACACACACCAAGATAATATCCTTTTGAGCTCCATCTAGGAATGTACCATGGCAGTGGTGAGAAAACCCAAGCTCTTGGGGGAAGCGCATCAGAAATCCTAGGAGAGGCAATGGCTGGCAGAGATGGGACACAGGATATATAAGCAAGCACCGTGTAGAGCAGGTTAGAGCCTCTGTGATTCTGGATCAAAATGAGCAAAACTCCAAAGCTGTCAGTTTGCTTGGTCATAAGGAATACAGTTTTGGAGATGTCAACTAAATAGTAGTTATAAATAGCCCTGTATATTTAGGATGCTTCCATTTTGCCTTCTGTAAAGCAGTTTTCATTAAAGCTGACTCTGAAGGAACAGATTACGCTTTGCAATAAAGAATTTATGTATTCAAAATTTAAGCAAAATGGTTTTGCTGAGACCTAGTGGGTAATGGTGGGCCTTCGGGTTGGAAGAGAAGAGAAACCACAGAAAGGATCTGTTACTCCATTTGCCGATTAAGCAAAAATTGTCAAAACAAAGCTGAAGTTAAAAGCAATTACACGTGTTTGTAGCATTTTTGGACTGTATTTGAGGTTTCCATTATTTGATAGGTACCACATCAATTTTAGGTAGTTTTCAAGGTGTAGTAATCTAGGATTAAAGGAGATGGTATTTGTCAGGTACATGACAGGGTTTTGAATGGGGCCTTACGAGATCAGAGTTTGTCATTTTGCCTATTTGCTTCCATTTGCAGTTCACCATTTCAGTTTGTGGTATGCTCATATCTACTGTGATGTGATATATGCATTCATGAAAAATCTCTCATTCTGCAAAATCACACAAAATAATAGGACTGTAGAAACATAGGATTAAGGTGAGACTACTTAAAGAAATGTAACCTTGTAACCAGAGCACTAACAATACAAATAAAAAATGCTAGCACAGTAGATGGTGACATATGCACTCAATATCATACCTACGTGATTCTAGCCTTTATTTTATCCCGGAACATGCTTTTTCTTTGATATGTAGATTCTTGTGGGGATTAGCTTCTCCTGGAGGCCATTGTCATCAAAATTAAAGCTCTGATCCATGGTGTAGTTTCTTGTGTGCCCACAGCATCATCAGGTAATAAAGCAACAGATATTGAAGCCACTAAGTCAGATGTCACTACTTATACCAAAGGGAGGCACTTTGGTAAGATTCTCACTGTTTTTCTTAAAGTCTTCATTATTTCTCATTATTTGCGAAAAATCTTGCCCTTGATAGCTTCAAACATTAACATGCTGGGAAGATTCACTCATGAACCAACAGTCTTTCCTCACCACACTGTTGTCATTCGCATTTTGCCAGTCATGTGTGAAGGCATCCATGTTACAGAAGCATGCATTGTGGCATGACTGACATATTTTTGAATCTGTGATGGTGTCAAGATGCAGCTCTTGAAAATGTCAAGGTTCTATTGTTTGGGGAAGTTCTAGTTTTGTAGATACTGCAGTGTTTCAAGGTTAAGTGAAATGTATAGCTCCTCTTATGCTTTGTTGGCCCTTATATACAATAAAGAAGTGAAGAGGGGCTGTTTCAATCCACTTTTAAATTTCTGCTTTTTTTAAAAATAG
>NW_006299263.1:2439307-2470686 GCF_000327345.1 Myotis davidii | reverse complement strand
CAGGAATGGTTTTAAATTTTAGTTCACTTGAAAGGGGGTTATAGTGAGGCTTTAAATTAAAATTCATCTGAGCATACAGTAAACAGAAAAAAATGCAACAGTAGCCAGTTGTCAAGGATAAGACTGATGGGTAGAATAAGCAGACAGCTTACAGAAGTATAAACAATCTGTTTTCAAAGTGTTTTTTTCTTTTTTAAGGATGCTTGGGAGAACTTCCAAATTAAGTAGAAGTTACTTAAATATGAAAGGCAGTGAATATACAACATGTTTGTTAGTGACTATTACAGTGTTTCCTCAACTATAATAACACAAATTCCTTTGGCTGACCACAATAGAAATGTGTTGACTACTGTGGGTGTCCTGGCAGATGATGTCTTTGACATCCTTTAGGGACTCAACACCCTCAGCATTCAGCCAGTGAAAGGAAAGAAAATGTAGAGAAAGAATAATTGCTTCTTAAAATCCCTAACTTGAAGTGACACACATCACTTGTGCTGACATTCTGTTGTAGAGAAGTAACCCTGTGACTGTACCCAGATTAAAGGAGGCTGGGAAATATAGTTCTGCTGAGGCAACAGTTTTTGTATAATTCTCTGCTTAGCCCAGGTACCCTTCAGATTAAAAGAGGTATAGTGCGTGTGTGTGTGTGTGTGTGTGTGTGAGTGTGTATGTGCACTATTGATTAAAGGGTGAAAGAGACAATTTCTTTTTAAAAACTTTGATTATGTTTTAATTTGTGAGCCATGTCAGGCCCCTCTCTCGCTGTATCCTTTAAAGAAATACAAAAACTATTTTTAGCCTGAGGATCATACAGAAACAGGCCATTCTCTGTGTTAATTGGTCAGATAAAACAACTATTTAAATTAGATTTAAAAATTATAACTAAGTTTAATCATTTTAAGTGTGATCCATATTAAACTAAAATATAATGAAATCATACTAGAGTTTTAAATAAATTTTCTTCAGATGAAATTACACTAAGGTAAAATGAGTTTCATAGACTAAATAAAAGGCATTATGGCTCTTATGCTTGAGGCCTGTCAGTGTTTCAAGTTTTAAAAAATATTTCATCTGGTTTAGGACGGTTTGGGATATGTGACCACAGCTGATGTAACTTTAACAAACCATGTCCTGTACATGGAGACCTTGTTCTGCACTATTCCCCAGTAACTACTTTTAGAAGTCACTCTTTGTTTTTTATGTGTTAATTGTATAGGCCACCAAACATATAACCTAAAATTTGTGCAGAATTTATACCTAAATTTGGAAATTTATATGACCAAAGCTTAATGAATTCTGTTTGGTTTGTTTAATAACCACATGAATTTAAATCATTTAAAAATTCCTTGAAAAGGTGTTAAAGCATCTAAATGTAATGTTAAATTGAAACCAAAATGTTTTCATCAAAACATGTCAGAATATCTTAGACGTTCTTAAAGAAATCCATACAATATTTAAAAAATAGAGACCTGCTACTCTAGTATTGAAGGTTTAACAGTTAATGGTTTTAAGATATTCTTTTAATTTCAAACATTATTTAAGTTACATTTTCTGATGTTCTTAATTGGCTTTTTAAAATTAGGTTACTAAAACAATAAATATATATGTATGTTTATTTAGAGCAGTGGTTCTCAACTTTGGCTGCACATTAGAATCACCTGGGAATCTTTTTAAAATCCTGATTTCTGGACCTCATCCTCTGGAAATTCTGTTTCTTTGTTATGGGGTGGAGCCACAACATTAGTAACAAAGAAACAGAATTTCCGGAGGATGAGGCCCAGAAATCAGGATTTTAAAAAGATTCCCAGGTGATTCTAATGTGCAGCCAAGGTTGAGAACCACTGATTTAGAGGCTATTATTTAATAATTAAAGTTCCTCTACATAATCTTACCACTAGTTGAAACTGTACTAGGAGTCTAGATAAGGATCCTTGATTTTTTTCTTGCAAACTAAAATCTATGACCTGTATGGCTAATAAGTAATTAATATTTTCTTAGACTATTGTACTTGAGAGATAAAACTGAAAATTATAGTAGAATAAAAGTTATACCCTTAAACCTTAACAGAAACCATATGATGCTATAGGTTAAATACATACTACTTCAGATTTTTTTGTCTGTATGATTTTATTAATTTTAATACTTTTAATATATTTACTTAAATTATCTGGTGCTTGCTCAGTTTTTCCCTCCCATTATTCTATCTGTTGTCACTAGAGTATATTGACCAGACTACAAACAGACCTGACTCCCAGTATTGTGTAAAGTCACTGAGTGACTCTGTCTGAACCTGACCAAAATAAGTACTGTTACACCCATGGATTCCAGAACATAATGCTGCTGTAGATGTTACAATGCTTTCACTGTGTTTAAAACCTCATTATTGGGTGGTGGGCACATGGTGCAATGTACAGAAATTGTGATATAGAAACCCACACCTGAAACCTTTATGTTCATGTTGACCAATGTCATCCCAATCAATTTAATGAATAAATATTTTTTTAAAAACCTCATTTTAAAAAAATTTCATTTATTGATTGTAGAAAGAGAGAAAGGAGAGAAAGAGGAAGAGAGAGAGAGAGAGAGAGAGAGAGAGAAAAACATTGATTTGTTGTTCCATCCATGCATTCATTGGTTGCCTTTTTTATATGCCCTCCCACATTATCATTCATTAGGGAAATGTAAATTAAAACTACAATTAGATGTCACTTCATACCAATTAGAAAATCAAAAAGAAATAAGTGTTGGCAAGGATCTGGAGAAATTAGAGTTTTTTTCCTGAGGGAAATTTAAAATGGAACAGCCATTTTCTGGGGGGAATTGGCAGTTTCTTAAAATGTTAAGTATAAAGTTACCATAAATATCCAGTAATTCCACTCTAATATACCTACAAAAAGACATGAAAGTGAATAGCCATAGCAGGATTATTCATAATAGCCAAAAAGTGGAAGTAGTCCCAGTGTCCAAGACAGAAAGTATCATGGATAAACAAAATGAAGCACATACATATAATAGAACAGTATTCAGCCTTAAAAAGGAAGACAATTCTGACACATGCTACAACACGGATGCACCTTGAGGACATGCTAAGTAACATAAGCTGAGAGCAAAAGGACAAATACTGGGTGATTCCACTTTTATGAGGTTCCTAGAGTAGAGTAGTCAGATTAATAGGGACAGAAACTAGAATGGTGGTTGCCAGAGGTGGGGGAAGGGAGGAATGGAAAGTTTGAGATGATAAAATAAGTTCTGTGGGTGGATGCTGGTGGTAGTTGCACAACAATGTGAGTGTACTTCATGCCACTGAACTGTACCCTTAAAAATGGTTAAAACAGTAAATTCCATGTTATATGTATTTTACCACAACTAAATGAACAAACTCATCAGATAATTTCATTTCTTTCTAGCCCTACTCACAACTTAAATGAACAAACAAAATCTATCTCTCATCTTCGATCAGGACTGTAAAAGGGAGTCTGAACATGGAACTTGAATTGGGCTTTAATGATGGGTAGGAATTCAACAGCAGAGTTTTCAGAGGGGAGAGATAAGGCTCTATGATGCAAATCTATCTATATATATAAAAAGCCCATTGGCCCTAATGCCGTAATGACCAAAGACCATGACCAAAGACCGGTGCAGGTGGGCGGGGCCGCACGATTTCATGTGCTGGGTTTCTAGTATAAGTATAAATACACACACAACACTCACTACCCACCCTCAAGCCCCAAGGAAGTATTTCATTGTAATGTTATCTTGGAAACACCTTCTCTATGATGCAAATATAACACACACACACACACACACACACACACACACACACACACACGGATTTCATTGTAATACTACCTTGAAAACAGCTGCAGCCAACTTGGGTGGCTTGCTTGTGATAGTTCTCCAAGGTCTGGTTGGCTCAGGTGGTGGTTTCAATCTCTTGCCTTTGAAATGTTACATGAAATGAAAATAATGTAGAGGCTTATTTTAATCTGTTTTTTTGTATAGATAAAGTCCAGGTATCTAGTGGGAATTAGTACATTAAAAATCAGTTATTTGCTTTTTGTAAAGAAAGCATCTGTCAACTTGTAGTCCAGCTGTCAACCTTAGATGGCCCTTTTCTAGCTAGATGCCTGCTCTTTGGGCAACTGGACTTCTGTAAGCTCAGACAGAACCATCACACAGGAAGAGATCAGTTGATACTTGAGCAACTGTCTTTAAGAGCTTTGGCTCAGTTGTATTTACAGTCAAAGTTACAGTAAAACTAGAAGTTTTCTGTTTGATCCAAGCTCCTTTCCCATTTTTTTAACCTCTCAGATGTTTGTGCTTAATTTTTTTTCTTTTATGATTAATGTGTCAATACAAAAGTTCTTTTTTTGAAAGACAGAAAGTATAATGAAGGTTCCCAGGGACTGGGGGAGTAGGAGGAGGAGTTGGTGTTTAATGGGTACAGAGTGTCAGTTTTATAAGATGAAAAGAGTTCTGGGGATGGATGCTGGTGATGGTTGAACAACAATGTGGATGTATTTAATACCATTGAACTGTTCACTCAGAAATGGTTAAGATGGTAAAATTTCATGTAAAATATATTTACCACAATAAAAGATAAAAATTTTAATAAACATTCAAGCAAAGCAAAAATAAAAAAGTTCTTTTTTGGTTGAGAATCAAGTTGTACTCTTTTTTTTTTTAAATATATTTTATTGATTTTTACAGAGAGGAAGGGAGAGAGATAGAGAGTTGATGAGAGAGAAACATCAATCAGCTGCCTCCTGCACACCCCACACTGGGGATGGGCCCGCAACCAAGGTACATGCCCCTGACTGGAATCGAACCCGGGACCCCTCAGTCCGCAGGCTGACGCTCTATCCACTGAGCCAAACCGGTCAGGGCAAGTTGTACTCTTTTATAATTGCCTGATGACTACCTGAAGTCAAAGAAGTAAGACTTTTAATGAGGTAATCTACTTTTAATACATTTATTTTCTTGGGCCACTTGTAATTTTCAAAGTTTCAAAATATTAATTCTTGAGGTTGCTATAGGTTGACCCCAGATCTGCTAAACTTTAAAAAGATTATACTAGAGTAGACTAATTCCTTGCTGTGCATGTGAAATTACTGATTTGACTGAAATACATATTTATGGTCTGTTACTAATTTTGCCCTTAATAGTATTCTTTAGGATAACCTCTTCTCCCTCCATAGGACAGTTTCCTACTATTTCTGCCTGTTGATTGGAAAACCTGACTCCTACCCAATCTCTATGTCTCAGTACCCTGCTCTCTGTGCTGAAACGATTTCTTATCTCTGTTATAAAACCAAGTACATGGGATTGGTTCCATGTGGTTTGCAGTTAAGAAGGACCTCCAATTTTATGCCAGTTTCTATGTCAGAGAGGCCTTAGTTTGGCTGGGGGGAGGGTCTTACCTTGGTGTGTGCATTAGCCCATTGTCTCCTCCTGAGACTGCTGCAAAATATCACTCACTGAGTGACTTAAAACAACAGAAATTTATTCTCTCACAGTTTGGGAGACCAGAAGTCTGAAACCACATTGTCACGAAGACCATGATCCTTCTAAAACTCTGGGTAGAATCCTTTCTGACCCCTTCTTAGTTTCTGCTTTCATTGTCAAATGGTATTCTTCCCTCTGTATTTGTGTCCAAATTTTTCTTTTCTTATAAAACCCCAGAAATATTGGATTAAGGCTCAGCCTACTCTCGTATGACTCCATCTTAATTTATTATTACACTAGAAACTCAGCGTGCGAAATTGCACAGCCCTGCCCACCTGCGTCGGTCTTTGGTCGTTACGGCGTTAGGGCCACAGGCCTTTTATAATATAGATTTGCAACTACCCTGTTTCCAATAAGGTCACATTCTGAGATACTGGGGGTTAGGACTTTCACATATCTTTCTGGAAGACACAATTCAACCTATAACACTTGGTGATTTTTCTTTAGCATAGTAGGTTTTAAAATTCTCTTTTATAGTTGGCTCAGTGTCAGTCTGACAAAAAAAATGAAGGTGGTTTGGGTATGGATAAATCTTCAAATAGGGAAATTAGGTGTTTATGAAAATAGCTGTAATGAAGGTTACAAACAGGTAAATCTCTGGTTTTGCTGTAGGTTAAACAGAGTCTTTGTAGCTGGACTATAATGTATAACGTAGCCTGTTTCACCTAACTTCATATTGTTACAAGTGGAAATACAATGGGCTTCCTTATCCATCACTTTAGCCCTGCAGATAACGCATTTTTCTCAGTTTTCATAATGTCATAGGCTTAGGCTTTGTAACTAATTGCTGAGTTCTCAGAGCCTTAGTTTGTCCATTGGTAGAATGAGAATTCTACCTACCTGGTAGGGTTGTTCAAGGTTTGGATGAGATGATGCTGGCATAGCGTCTGGCACACATGGTGTGTTTTACTCTGTGGGAGTTGCTCTCTCCTCCTCTCCATCTTCTCTTAGTCTTGGCCATGCTCAAAGTGGCTGTCAGCGGAGCAGCTGGAAGCCGTCGCGCTGCCAGCAGTAACATCTTGCTGCCAGTGGTGCCAGACTGTGCCCAGAGTTGAACTGCCTAAAAATAGCAACCAGGAAGATGGCCAGAGGAGGTCTCTTGCTCTGATCTGGAGTCTTTGGGGGGGGGGGGCGGGGAGGTGTCTTTGAGAAAGGTATTCATGCTTTATTAAGATGCACTAATTGCCTGTGGGTCTCAGTCCCACCTGGTGAGGTGCTGTGGGTGCCGTTACACCCTGTGTGCCTGGGAGTGGACCTCATCTGCTTTTTACCCAGGTTTTAAATAGTCTTTGGAATTTGCACTCAATCCCAGGTGAAAGCTTAAGATTTTCTCTGAGCATGCATCTCGTCTTGGGCATGCTTGTTGCTTTCTAAATTCCCCATACACATGGGTACTTTTGACTGCCCTAATTTCACAAAGAAACTCTCTTCTTGACATTTCCTTCTAGATCTCAAGTGGTATAGTGGATGTCTCAACTGTGATCTTTTACCCCCAGTGTCTACAAATTGTTCCTCTACTTTAAAATGTTTACAAGCAATGTAAACATTTTACTTCCCCAGCATGGGAGGGTTTGAGTTAGGCAAAACAGACTGCACCTGTGTCGTCCTTCAGGTGGCTCCCAGACAGGTTAGAATAGAGTTACATAATATTTTGCAAACCAGGTTGACTGTTTTTTTCTGGAACCAAGGAGCAAGGCCTCATTCTGGGAACATAGTCTGCTACTGCACCAGAGATGGGGTTGGGCAAGGACAGTTAAAAATGCCACAAAACTTGCCTACCATTTTAAGTTAATGCTCCCTTGATTCTGTGTAGAGTTGATTGCTATAAGTCTTTGTTTTTCAGGGCTTTGACAAACTTGGGTCTGGCAGTTGGTGCTTTTCTTCGATGTCATGGTATGGTGGGGGGAGCTTGGAGCTGCTTATTCCAACATTCTGACATTATCTTATCAGACTTCGTTCTCTTGTGGTAGTCAACTTTAAGACCCATGGAAGTCATTTCATTCTACCACCTCTACAAATGCTGCAGATAGGAGATGCCTCAATTCTTTGCAGGTCTCCTTTCTATATCTCCCTGGAAATCATCATAGTTCCTGTTAAGCTATTTCAATATTGTAGTTGACTGAGTAGTTGTGTTAATATTTGTTCCTATTAAATATTAGACTAAATAAATATTAAATACTAAATATAAGATTTAAAGACAGTTTGGTGCCTTGTGATCTTTATATTTTAAGGCCATATTTTTTGGAGTTTTCCTCCTGTACAAATGCAGTTCTGAAATAACCCAAGGCAGTGCTAAATATGATTTGATTTATATACAATTTCATAGTTATGCATTTACTGGAAAAAACTTAAGTACAGCTAAAATGGTCTTGTATCTATTGGTGGATGGTATGCATTTATAACCGGCTCACGAATATCCAGTCAGCATCATTTGGTAGAACATTGGACAGCGATCACTGCATGGGGCTTTTTAAGACTTTATTGCCCTCTTATGTAGCATGAGATAGCATAACAGTGTATTTAGAAGACAAATTCTACCATTATATATGAACTAGAAGTAACCATTTGGATAAGACTTTGAGATCCTTAAATTCAAGAATGTATATCTTTCTGGTGTTCTCTGCCTGCTTTTGTTCTTGATCAATCATTTTGACACTTCATTGGGAGTCACTGTTAATTTTTCAGGAGTAAGACCTAGGAGTTAACATGTTGCATTTATTTTGAAGACTGAGTTGGGGAAAAAATAGAAAACAGTTGGTAATGAATTATTGTTTGTACTAAGTGAACCTGAGGATGCTGTGACCCTACTGTATGCCATCTTACCACCTTTTCCTTATTGCCCCTCACCTTGTTTGTCTAGGCATCAATTTGAAACACAGTTTGGTTAAAATTCTTCATAAAAGCATAAGAGTTAGTTGATCTTTACTCCTCTGCTTAAAATAGTTATTGCCAAGGGAAAGGTTGGATAACATGTTGCTTCAGGGGATTTTCTTGGATTGAAGGTGTATTTTAACTCCATTGGTATATCTAGTTCTTTGGTATACTCACACATGCACACAATATCAATTCTGAACTCCTCATTGGGGAGGGGAGGTTACCTTTGTTTTGCAAATTAGTAAGCAAAACTTCAGTGGCATTGTTTCTTGAGTGAGGGTGATGTTCTAGTAGCCAAGTCTAGTTTTCTTTAAAAAAAAATATATATTTTTTAAGTTATTGATTTCAGAGAGAAAGGGAAGGGAAGAGAGGGATAGGAACATCAATGATGAGAGAGAATCATTGGTCGGCTGCCTCATGCCCCACACTGGGTATTGAGCCCACAACCCGGGCATATGCACTGCAACCTCCTGGTTCATAGATCGACTCTCAACCACTGAGCCACACTCACCGGGCCTTTTTTTAAAAAATTTTTTTATCGTTTTTATTGAAAGTATTATGGATGTCCCTGTTTCTCTCCTCCCCCTCCCATTGGCCCTCTCCCTTCACCCTACTCCCCTCTCCCCATCCCCCATAGCTTCACCACGCCATTGTCCATGTCCATGGGTTATGCATATATCCTTTGAGACAGCATGCAGGGACCTAGAGAGTATTATGCTAATGGAAATAAGCCAGTCAGAGAAGACAATTATCACATGATCTCACTTATATTTAGAATCGAATGAATAACATAAACTGATGAACAAAATAGATCCAGAGACATGGAAGCATGAAACAGACTGATGAATCTCAGAGGGAAGTGGGCAAGGGGACAGGTGGGAAGAGATTAACCAAAGAATTTATATGCATATATGCATAACTCAAGGCTAGTTTCCTTATAATATTTCATATCTCAGAAATGGATTTTGAGAAACAGTTTATTATGTGATTAGAGGAGAAGAACAGTGGGTGTAGTTAGAAATTAGTGGATAGAAAAGGGGGTTCCTAAGAATGAAAGACCTTCACTGTTATGGGGTGCGTGTGTGTGTGTGTGTGTGTGTGTGTGTGTTTATTTTTAGGCCATATTCCTAATGTTTTAATGTTTGGTTCTTTTGAAAGGAACCTGTTAAAACAGCAACTTAAAACAAGAACCACCTGAATTTTCACTTCATTTGATTTCATTTTCATTTTTCCTTTCAGACCTTTCATTTCCCCCAGAGGAATCTATAGGGGAGAAAACTTAGAATAACATAAATGTAGGGGCAGCACAACCAAGGGGAAAAGGCTAATGATAGCACTGAGTAAGTGCTGGGAAAAGAGCCTGAACACCAGTGGGGGAGAGAAGAGAAAAGTAGCAAATGCCTAGAGTAATTGACCTCATTCTAGCATGGCTGCTATGACACACAATTGCAGAGTTTGATATTGTAAAAGATCAGAGAACTGTTGGCTCTGCTTGAGGCACTTTCAAACCTCACTACTGTACCTGAATTGAAGCAGAAGCCTGCGGGACCATTGGCTTTCTGGCTGTGAATAGGCCGACTCACTGGGGAAGCAAGCAGGAAGTAGTGCTGGCCTGTTCTCATTCATTCTTCCCCATTGTAGACAGGGGAGATTGTAAGGGTGGAACTAAGATGAGAGTGACTCCTCCAAAAATTTGTTTTTACCTTACCAGTCAGAATCACGTCTGTAACTTGCTGAGGTAACTGGGTTGTTGACTGGTTGTCTTTTTTATGGCTGTTTATCCTGTTGTTTTGCATGTATTTTTCAATAAGAGCTGGGCCAGGCACAGCAGAGATTTAGAGCAGGGGTCCTCAAACTTTTTAAACAGGGGGCCAGTTCTCTGTCCCTCAGACCATTTGGAGGGCCGGACTATAGTTTAAAAAAAAACTAGTCGGCTGCTAAGCAACAGGTAGCGGCAGTAAAAACACCAGGCGGGCTGGATAAATATTTTCAGCGGGCCGTTAACAGGTAGCGGCAGTAAAAACACCAGGCGGGCCGGATAAATATTTTCGGCGGGCCGTATGTGGCCCGCGGGCCATAGTTTGAGGACCCCTGATTAGAGTGAAGTACAATTTAAACTCTTCATTTAATGCTGTGACTGTAGATATCTTGGACAGGTCAGTGAACTATGCCTCAGTTCCTCAACTGTCAAGTGAGGTAACAATAGTACACCTAACTCATAGGGAGAATAAATGAGTTTATGTATCTAACATGCTGAGACAGTGTCTAGCACAAAATAAGGTTTATATTAAGTGTTGTTGTCAGAAACTGAAAAAGATGAGCAAGAGACTATGCAAACAAAATGGATATGTAATCCATCCCACCTGAATTAGTTGTTCTACTAAATTCAGTATGTATTTTGTTACTAATTATTCATTTTTTTAATTTTTGCCCTTTGATTTTATTATGGGGCTTAATTTTATCATGGATGTCTATCTCCAGCAGATACAGAACATAATTATGTGAACAAGGAAAGACGTGGTACATGCAGATTTTTTTAATACTAAGTCAGAATCTGAAAAATGACAATGGCAACAAAAGAGACAAAGTCTCTGATATACCAAGTCACATTTTTCCTGCAACTGTAATTATTTCTTAGAATTAAGTGCATATGGAAATAGAGTGGGCAATAAATGCTACATGTGTAATGCTTATACTTTATACAAAACAGTATTTTACAAACCATCTCATGCTTGAAAGACTGATAATTATTAGGACTGAATAGGTTTAATATCTTCTAACAATTTTTTTATTATTTTTTTTTTACTTTTTGATAATTTTAAATGGCCTTATTTTATTAGAAAGTAATTTTAGGTTATGATCACTGTTTTTGCTATCTTCTATAATAATAAAAGAATAATAGGCTAATTATACTGGATGTCCTTCCCCACCACCTTCCGGACGAAGCTGGGGCTGTGAGGGAAACCCGGTTCCTGGGTGCCAGAGGGAAGCCAGTTCCAACAGCTGGGGGAAGGAAGGCCTACTCTTGCACAAATTTCATGCATCGGGCCTCTAGTAGTATTATGTTAGTAAAGAGTTCTATTTTCCCTGTTTTCATGTACAGGGGAAACACATTGGATATAATAAGCCATTTCTCTTTAAGAAAAGCTGTTTTCTTTTTCCTAAAGTGATCTTTTTGGAGGCCTGTGTCCGAAAAGATTGGCTGTAATGAGAATAAGTGACGAATGCATAAAAGTGTCTGTGAGGTCTTAAACGCCTATACGATGTAGTTCTGCTACGACTCAGCCATTGCATGTGACATTGCTGTTAATGGATAATGGTTTAAAGAGCTACTGAAAACATTGTGGCTCATTACCGAGTTCTTTTTCTGGCTCTCAAGTGTCAGCCAGACAGACCAATTTAATTAAAACTCTGGAGGTTAAATGGCTCACTGGGTTAACCAATAGGCCTTTTGTAATAATGTCTTAAAATTTTTAGAAAATTAAAAGGTACAGATTTATATAAGCCAAAACAAACCAAAAAAGGTGAAGTTTCTCTTTTGTAATTTATGGAGAAGAAAATGTATTCTATAATGTTTTAAGTTCCGATTTAGCTGCCTTTCTGTGAAATTTGAAATGAAACTACTTAATACCTTATTATAATAAAAAATTAGATTTTTTTCTGTAGTTCCACAATTGTTCAGAACCACTCTTTACGTTGTAACCTTGGTAAATCTTAAAACATCATTTGGAAAATTTAGATCCATAAAGCTTCCGTGAGTTCGGGATGTCAGAGTGTAGCTCTTGTGGCCTAAGAGAAGGAAAAGGAGACACCTTTCAGGGTTTACTCTATGGTAGGTGTATACTATGTTTCTATTTAATATAGCTCACGTACATTATCTGCTTCTTCCTCCTTCCTCTTAACTTTTTTGTATCCTTAACTCTTAGATTTGTTTCTCTGTTAATTTTTTTAAAGCGTTCTAGAGGCTTTCATTGTTAGCTTCCTTTTATTATTAGATAGGTTCCTGTCTTGGAAAATAAAAAGGGAGGTTTTTTTGTTTGTTTGTTTGTTTTTATCTTGGGCGTGTCACTTAATTTTTCTGGCTCACTGTGTTTTATTTAATACTAGAGGCCTGGTGCACAAAAGCTTGTGCAGTCAGCTGGGGGAAGGGAGGGTCCCTCAGCCCGGCCTGTGCCCTCTCGCAGTCTGGGACCCCTTGGGGGATGACCACCTGCTGGTTTAGGCCCACTCCCTGGGGGAATGGGCCTAAGAAGACAGAAGACGGAAGGTGGCTCCAGCCGGAGCAGCAAAGACGGAAGACTGAAGGTGGCTCCGGCCGGAGCGAAGGCCTGGGTCCTGGGTGCTGGAGGAAAACCTGTGCCGGCAGCCAGGAGAAGGGTAGGCCTATTGCATGAATCTCTTCCTGCAATAAAAATTTAATATATATATATATATATATGATGGAGTTGGATAACTTTTCAGATTGACATCCTGTGAAGTAGGATAAAATAAGATTGATCCTTCTGTAGATCTTTCTCTTATTTTCTTTTTTATTTTACTCAACTCCATGTATTTGCCATGGCCTGAATAACTGACAATTCCTTTAGGCAGGCTAAACCTTTATTCTTTACTTTCCTTTTTTCTAAGCTAAGCCAACCAGAATTTTGAGTTCCAGGTACTTGATAATCTCTCTCTCTCTCTCTCTCTCTCTCTCTCTCTCTCTCTCTCTCTCTATATATATATATATATATGCAGTTGAGGTCAAGACTCCATCATGGTCCCGACCGGCTCAGGAGGAGGGGCCAGGCTCCACCCGATACTGAGAGATCAACACAGAGGGGCGCCTGCTCCGAGTCTCTGTGGTGTGGCTAGGGGCAGGCCCACAGTGGACACACACACACAGGGAGCCTGCTCCCAGCCTCCGATGTGACTAGGGGCAGGCCCCCAGCGGACACACACAAACACACACACAGGGTGCCTGCTTCGAGCCTCCTTGGCGGCTGGGGGATCAACACAGAGGGGCGCCTGCTCCGAGCCTCTATGGTGTGGCTAGGGGCAGGCCCACAGTGGACACACACACACAGGGAGCCTGCTCCCAGCCTCCGATGTGACTAGGGGCAGGCCCCCAGCGGACACACACAAACACACACACACGGTGCCTGCTCTGAGCCTCCGCAGTCAGACTGTGGCTTAAGCCCACTCCCCATGGGGAGCAGGCCTAAGCTGTCAGTAGGACATCTCCTAAGGGCTCCCAGACTGTGAGAGGGGGCAGGCTGGGCTGAGGGACTCCCATCCCCCAGTGCACGAATTTTGTGCACCGGACCTCTAGTAGTTTAATAAATATTTTACCATTATATAAATATATTAAATATTAAACTCCTACTGAGAAAGACTTGTAATAGCTTCTAAAGTAAATTAGTAAGATTTATTAAGGGGCTTAAAATGCTCCCAATATTGTAAAGAAGTGTAAAGGTCCTGGAACTTGTTTACATTCTATAAAATTGGATCCATCCTAACCATGGGACCAAGTATTTTGATTGCAGTTTGTGAGATTTGCAAATTTCAGTTGGGCCAAAAGGGTTACTGATGTCCTAAGTTTGTAAGGACATTATGAGTAAAGACACTAGACAGGAATTAGGCTGGGATATGGGGTAGGATAGGAGGGTTATGGATAATTTTGCGATATGGACACTGAGTAGATTTCTTGAGGAGTGAAAAATGTCTCAAGGTAGGTATTGGTGGTGGAGAGATAACTTTAAATCCCAGCCAGAAGAATTTATATTGTGGGTAGGTAAATATTTGGAAATCTTTGTTTATTCTTAAAAATGAACAGATAGAAGGGACCTTGTCTCTTCTAGTCTTTAAATGTTGTTAATTTGATTTTTAGAGCTTCTGCAGCTATCTTATCACCCTGTGAGGATTGTAAATTCCATTCCATATCCTTGAATTTAATTTCTCCTAGGTACTCTGCTTAGATCAGGTCCTATTGGCAGTTTTAATATGATTGTATGTTTTAGTGAGTCTTAACCTTTGCTGTGTTCTAATGTGGTCATAATATTTTAGGATCTTACAGTTGGAAGAGTCCGTGGAGGTAGTCTGCACTATCTTCCTAACCAGCACAGGAACCATACTCTTAGTTTTTGAAGTGATTGTTCTATTTCTGCTGGAATGCATGAACTATTTTTAAAGACAGCTCTTTCCATTGGTAGATTTCATTTCTTCGGTTAAAAGCTGCCTTTCTGAGCTTTATGTCAGATCCATTTTCAGGATTCCAGCCCATTAGAAGCACAGTTATGATGCCCTTTTCTAAGCTTTCTTTTCTCAGTCTAAGTATTTTACTTTCTCTTACTTTATATTTCAAGGTTCCCCACATTATTCTTCTCTATATTTTCTTTTTTAAAAAATATATTTTATTGATTTTTTACAGAGAGGAAGGGAGAGGGATAGAGAGTTAGAAACATCGATGAGAGAGAAACATCGATCAGCTGCCTCCTGCACACCCACTACTGGGGATGTGCCCGCAACTAAGTTATATGCCCTTGACCAGAATCGAACCTGGGACCCGTCAGTCCACAGGCTGATGCTCTATCTGCTGAGCCAAACCGGTTAGGGCTTCCCTATCTTTTGTTTATTCTACATCTTAAGACCCAGAATTGAACATAATAATATCCTTTAAAAAACTCAATTATGTTGCTTTTAGCAGCAGCAACAGAAAACCACTTCTTACCTGGCTTAAACAATAAGGAATTTACTGTTTTCCATTTAGAGCTGGACATTTTCTTCATATTTGAGTATTCCAGAAATTGATTCATTTTGAATATTTAAATGAGTAGCGTATCAATTTAGTTGATAGTATTGCCCTCCCTTGATGATTCATAAAATAATGAAGTGTTCTACCATTGGTATGTTTTATATTTGATGAAACATGACATTTTATTTTTAAAAAAATATATATTTTTTTATTGATTTCAGAGAGAAGAAGGGAGAGGGAGAGAGATAGAAATATCAATGATGAGAGAAAATTATTGGTCACCTGCCTCCCGCACACCCCGTCCCAAGGATTGAGCCCAAAACTTGGGAATGTGTCCTGACCGGGAATCGAATCTTGACTTCCTGGTTCATAGGTCGATGCTCAACCACTGAACCACACTCCCGGACAACACATTATTTAAAATATCAGGAGGTCTCATGGATAGAGTGGATCCATGATTAGCAATCTCTTTTTTTGGCTTTGATTATATCAATACCCAGCCTGGCAGATAGGCTTGCCCTCACAGGATTACAAGATGGCTACATCAGCTCTGAGCATTGCATCATTAATCAACAATATCTTAAGGCCAGGAGAGAGAAAGTTATCCCCTTCTTTCTGTTCATTTTTAAGAATAAAAATTTTCCAAAGCGCCCCTTTGTGATCAGAATTGTCACAAACCCATTCCTCAACCAGTCATTGACAAGAGATAAGTGGTTCTCGATCAGTGGTTTTCAAACTTATTGAACCAGAATGACCCGGAGAACTTCTTAAAACACAGGTTGCTGGGATCCACTCCCAGTTTTAGTATTTTTTTTGCAATGTGGACTGAGAATTTACCTTTCTCACACGTTTCTGGGTGATGCTGATGCCGCTGGTCTAGGGAATGGAGAGGTAGGCCTGGTCTCCCTTAAAGTGCATGGCCAACTGATATCCATATAAAATCAAAGCAAGAAGTGAGGTAGGCAATTGTCTATTTCTGTCACAGACTACCTCCGTGATATTCCTAGTTGGTGTAACACACTAAAGTTGTGGTCATCACTGTGGGTTTATACAGTATATATTATTAGCAATAAACTAAGTTTCAGGAATGATTTACTTAAATCATGTAGAGAAACTTAAGTAGATTCAAAATAAAGTTTGTTACCCTCTGATACACTTTCTTGAGAAGGAGAGAAAAGGGTGACTATTTGTGACAGCACGAAGAGTGTATCCCTTTGGTAGTAAATAGTGTATATTAATAATAGCTGATGTATATTAACTCATTTAAACATCGAGGTGAATTCATCACATAGGTCCTGGTAATATCCACATTTCACAAAGGAGGAAACTTAGGCCCAAAGAGGTTAAGTAATTTTCCCAGTGTCATACAGCTAGTAAATGTTTTAGCCATATGTTCTACTAAATTCTGTCAGATGGGTCCTCTGTTGCAGAAAGGATAAGATGGAGAGGTTTACTGTATATATTTGGCTTATGCCAGTACAGTGGGATTAGTGTTTTGATAATACTACCTCCCTCTCTCCTTCCCTTCCTCCCTAGCTTCCTCCCTTCTTTCCTTCTCTGGTTCATTTCTCCCTGTATTTGTGTAATAGATAAATTTGGACTTGTGTAGAACTTACATTAAGTTAGCAATGTCTGCTAGCTTTTTGCCTTCTATGGAATTTATAAACCTGTTTCCTTAGTCTTTTTGTTGCACATACTTGGGGAGAGAAAATTCTGTAGATCAGATTGTGCAGAGACCTATGGTTAAATACTTATTTTTGTTGTTGAATGTTATATGTGGAGGCTAATTATCTTTGTAAGGGAAAGTGTATTGGAGAGAGCCTTTATGGCCAATAATGAACCAAATACAAAAGTTTTTAGTTGCTTCAGAACAGTTGAGAAAGCTAAAAAAAACTCTAGGCCAACCTTCTAGACATGACTCTCAAATGCCGACTGAAAAACCAGGCTGCCTCACTCTTCTTGACATGCCCAGCTTAGCACTCTAAGCTGTAGCCATTGTGAACAACTGGCCATGTTCTCTCACTTGTAGGTCTTTGTGTAAGCTGTTCCTTTTGCAATCCTCTTTTCTTGGCTAACGCTTCTTATCCTTCAGGTCTCATTCTAAGTTTTACCTAAAAATTTTTACTGATCCTTCTATCTTAATCTCTTTCAAACTATTCAGATGCTCCTGCTTTCTGCTCCCGTTGCACACTGTATCCCCCTATCGTGGTATTTAACCATTTATTATTGCTCATTGGGCTCTCTTTTCCCCACTCCTCATTGTGTCCTAGCGTCTAGTGCAACATGATACTTGAATATAGGAAGTTAAGTGATTTAGATTTTAAAAGCCGCTGATTGCACATTTGAAGCTTCATTATCAAGAAAGAGATGCCAATCACTAACTTTTAAGTTGTAATTTATAATTTTCATAATTGTAATTGACGAGGTATTTTTGCTTTGGTTTGAGTGTAATACCTTTTGTAGTCTGTCTAATGTAACTTAATAGAGAAGGGACAACTGATCTGTTTGCTAATAATTTTATGAAGTTAGGAACTGGAAATCTCAGAAGTTTGTAATACAGATAGACTCTAAAAAAACACTTGTCTTTGAATAATTTTAGTTTTACATAAAAATTGTAAAGACAGAACAGAGATTCTGTATCCTCCTCACCTGGTTTCCCTTATTGTCAGTGTCTTCTATTGTGATGGTTCATTTGTCCAAAGTGAGAAACCAATTTTGGTATTGCTACATTACTATTAACTCCAGATTTTATTTGGACTTTACCAGTTCTTCTATTTGTGTCTTCTTTCTGTTCCAGAACCCAGTCCAGGACACCGAATTGCATTTTGTTGTCACATCTCCTTAGTCTCCTTACCTTAGTGACAGTCTTGTTTTTCATGACCCTGACAGTTTTAGGCATCTTGTAGAATGTCCCTCAGTTTGGGTTGGTTTGATCATCTTTTCAGGATTAGACTGAGGTTGTAGAATTTTGGAAAGTATACCTACAGGGGTACAGTACACTTGTTGTCATTTATATCAAATGGCTTCTGTCACTCATATCAAGGGGTGCATTATACTTACATGACATCATTGCTTAACCTTTATCACTTGATAAATTGATGTTTGCCATGTTTCTTCACTGTAAAGTTCTTTTTCCCACTCTCTTCTTTGAAACCAAGTCACTAAATAGCTCACCCTCAAGGACTAGAGTGGGAGGGGGACATAGTGGGTGGAGACTTAAATTCCATCTCCTGGAGAGGGTGGTATCTCCTTGTTATTTAGAATTCTCTAAGCAAGATTTGTTTCTTCTCTAAAATAAATATTTAGATTTATCACTGTGAAGTCACTTTGTGAATATATGACATATCTCATTTAAAAATGAATCAGCTAGTTCTACACTTGGTAAATACTTGCTGGACATTTTCCCTCTTAGATCTATTAAACTATAGGCCACTAAGAGGACTCATTTTTATGGTGACCTCTTTTCTTTCTTTTTTTAAAATCAGGCTTCAGTGTTATTTGTCAGTTCCTAATCTGATAGATACTATTTATAAAGGAATAGAACCTCTTATGAGGGAATAAAGCATTAAAATGTAGCACATGTTTGAACATAGATTTGACCCTATGCTTAACAAAAGGAGATTTTGGTCACAGTTATAATGCCCTTTGGGCTTGGTATTAATTGACTTTGGAAATTAATTTAAAATGAAACTTCATTAGACAGCCATTACTCCTGCATTTTTATTTTTTCTGCTCTAAATCCTTAGTGAAAGCATATGCTCTTTAGTAAAAAACTGTATACTGAAGTTTTATTGTTGAAATATTGCCTAGTATTATAATGATAAATAACTTCCATTTTAAAGAAGCATTCTTTTCTTTTGTGATGGATTTTTGAAAAGATATATTACTTAAATTGCAAAATTTGTACTAATAATTGACTTTGAAACCTTTGAAGTCAGTATATTTTATGCTTTCGGATTCATTTACTCAGCAAATATGTGCTGAGCACTGTGAATGTATAGCAGTGGATAAGAAAGACTTGGATCCTGTTCTCAAGCTAGTGCAGACAAATTGAACAAGAGTGGTTAATGCTGCAAAAGGTGGAGTGCATATGGGAGCTTACCTTGTTTGTGGGAAGGCATCAAAAAGATCTGTTTAGTAATGTGAAATCTGCAAACCGAGGGATGAATTGAATCTGAGAGAAGAGTGGGGGAAGGAAGGATGAGGCAGGGGGAACAGTTATGAAGGAAGGAGTGTGCCTGGGGAGTGTGGGGTTCTGTACAAGCAGACCCAGAGGACTGAAGTGTGCATATGCATGGTGAGAGCAGGATGGTGGTGAGTAGGGCCACATGATGAGGGTCTTTGTAAGGCTTTTGACTTTATTCGAAAGGCTCTCCAGAAAGCCATTGATGGTAGAAGATCAGATTTGCATTTTGAGTACAATCACTGCAGTGGAGTGGAGTGGGGAAATAGATTGATGGAAGGTTTGATCTAATGTGGGAGGCCAGTTAGCCTTCTGTAGTAGTCTCTGCAAGGGATGACAGTTGGTGCTTTGTGAGAATTTGGTGTTAAGCTCTACCTTCTGAGAGACCACTGAAATAAGTAAAAACTGCATATGTGTATGAAAACAAACAACATATGTCTCCTTTAAGAAGTATAAAGGTTTGCCCGTCCGATGTGGCTCAGTGGTTGAGCATTAACCCTTGAACCAAGAGGTTGTGGTTTGATTCCCCATCAGGATACATGCTCAGGTTGCAGGGTCCATTCCTAATAGGGGGCATGCAGAAGGCAGCTGATCAATGATTCTCTCTCATCGTTAATGTTTCTGTCTCCTCCTCTCCTTTCCACTCCCTGAAATCAATAAACGTATTTATAAAAACAGAAATGTTAAGGTTTATAGTGTATGTATAGTTCTCGAATGTCATTTAAGGATCCTGAATTTCATTAAGAATCCATATCCTAAAGATACACAACTATTGTGAAATCCTTATTAATTTTTTTTCTTTTTTGGGGGGGTGGTTCCCCTTGTCTCTCTATATAAAAGCCTAAGTGACTGAACGATTGAATAACTGGTTGACCGGTTGCTATGTTGCACACTGACCACCAGGAGGCAGACAGTCAATGCACAAGCTGCCCCCTGGTGGCCAGTGGGCCCCCACAGCCAACCTCCCAGGCCAAGGGGCCCCACCCATGCACGAATTAGGGCACTGGGCCTCTAGTTTATTTTATAAAATGAAACTAATATTCAAATTATAAGGTATTTAATCATACTGATTTAAAATCAGATGTTTTTCTTTTCAATTTTAAACATATCAGACTACCACTCTGGAATAAGTGACCCTTAATTAACTAGTAAGGCAGGGAATTCAGTCCATCCAAATGTTAAATAGTGCCACTTAAAATTTGGAAGCCCGAAGCAAGATAAGGCGGTGGTGGCCATAGCCAAGCCAAATGGACTCTTGTTGAGTAATAAAATAAGGTTGCAAAATGAGTACAGTTCTGAGGAGTATCTCATGTAAAGACTGGAGAAGCAGGTGCCAGTAGTGTGTGCCTCAGGATTAAACCATGGGGCTGGCCAGAAGATTTTTATTTGTTATCATTTCTAATAGTGCTCCAATAAATATGAGGTTGTGCTGGTAGAAAATCTTTTATGTTCCCTATTTGTCTTTTCCTTCCTGAGGAGTAGGAACTTACATAGCAGATTTATAAAAATATGATGATACAATTTTAGAATTCAATTTTCAGTCCCTAAAGGAATAGATTGTCTTACTGAGAAGATTTAAAGAGGATGATAGAAACAGTGGAGAAAAAAGAAGATGTATGGGAGGGTACTTTGCTTTCTATTAAAGAATGGGTGGGTAGACTATATTTATCTAGAACAGTGGTTCTCAACCTGTGGGTCGCGACCCCTTGAGGGTCGAACAACCCTTTCACAGGGGTCGCCTAAGACCATCGGAAAACACACATATAATTACATATTGTTTTTGTGATTAATCACTATGCTTTAATTATGTTCAATTTGTAACAATGAAAATACATCCTGCATATCAGATATTTACATTACGATTCATAACAGTAGCAAAATTATAGTTATGAAGAAGCAAGGAAAATAATTTTATGGTTGGGGATCACCACAACATGAGGAACTGTATTAAAGGGTTGCGGCATTAGGAAGGTTGAGAACCACTGATCTAGAACAAAGAAAAAGAGATTACACATACTCTAGAACAGTGGTCGCTAACCGGTGGTCCTCGGACCACTTGTGGTCGTGAGGTCCAAAAGGTTGGCGACCGCTGATCTAGAAAACATATTTTTGCAAGAAAACTATAAATACACACTGATTCTCATTTATGGAATATAATGAACAACATAAACTGATGAACAAAACAGATCCAGAGACAGAGAAGCATTGATCAGACTGTCAAACCTCAGAGGGAAGGTAGAGGAGGGTGGGGGTAAGGGGGAGAGATCAACCAAAGAACTTGTATGCATGCATATAAGCCTAACCAATGGACACAGACAACAGGGGGGTGAGGGCATGAGTAGGGGGGGGGTGAGGGGGCAATGGGGTGATAAGGACACATATTTAATACATTAATCAATAAAGAAATTAAAAAAAAAACACACTGATTGATGCCAGGCTGCAAGTTTTGAGGGCACAGTTCCCAATACTGTCCTCACTTCTGACACCAACTTCAAGTTCAGGGGGTTCCCAAAACCACCCTCAGGTTCATTAATTTGCTAGAAAGGCTCACAGAACTCATTGAGAGCTGTTATCCACACAGTTTTGTGGATCACAAAACAGATCAAAATAAGCCAAAAGAAGAGAGTCATTGGGCAGAGCTTGGAGAGTTCAAGTGCAAAGTCTCTGTGTTGTCTAATGTGCATTTAGGATGGGTTACCCTCCCAGTATTGATGTGTGACAGTATGCACAGAGTTGCCAAACAGGAAACTCACCCAAGCTTTGGTGTCCAGAGATATTTTGAGGGGGCTTCATTACATGGGCATGGTTGGATTGATTGATTGATTGGTTGCCCATGGAGTTGAACTCAAGTTTCCAGGTCTAATGATCTTGTATAACCCAAAGCCCTTGCCATAAATTGGTCTTTCTGGCATTGCCAGTTCTCACCCTAAGACCAGTGATTCTCACCCTTCCTAATGCCGCGACCCTTTAATACAGTTCCTCATGTTGTGGTGACCCCCAACCATAAAATTATTTTCCTTACTACTTCATAACTGTAATTTTGCTACTGTTATGAATCGTAATGTAAATATCTGATATGCTATATGTGTTTTCCGATGGTCGCGACCCACAGGTTGAGAACTGCTGCCCTAAGACTGTTGGATATGGCCAACCCTACTCTAAGATCCAGCATGACAGCCCCTACCCTAAGCAAGGACACTTCTGTCAAATATAACAGAGTGCCTCCCAGAAGCCAAGGCAATGGCTTTTTTGGGCAATGCCAAATTTGCTGTATACACTTAGATGTTAAAATAATTGCCTTGAGTTTTATATTGAGATTGGTATTGAATAGGGGCCAAAGAGGAAACAGATCATTTAGGATAAGATTATGTGCAATAGTCCAAAGGGAATGTTGGCTCACCCAGTTCATAGTGGTAGGGGGCAAGGTAATAAGAAATTGCTCCAGTCTGAAAATATTTTGAAGGAAAGGGGCAATTGGATATATGTATGTATGAGAGGATGATTTGAGTCCAAGATACCTCTTGTGGCTTTTGGCTTGAACACACCTGCAAGCATGGAGATGCCATTACTGAGATACTAGAAAACCAATTGTCCACCATAAGAATTAGGTGGCTCCCACTACAACCAGTCCTATGCTGATGGTATATTGCAACTTATTAAAAGAAAACCATTCCTTGTGTTTTAGATACTTGAAAAAACAAAATCTGTTGTACTTTATAAACCCCACACCAAGGCTCCAAATGAACAAAAGACCAACTTATATAATGATAATACTCTCATACTCATTCCTCAATAATATTGTCAACGTGATCTAAACTATATTTAGATACTTTAACTTATCTCTGAATATCAACAGTAGTAGAGTTTCTAGACTTAAAGTTACTCAACTTATGAAACTGGTCACATTTTCAGAAGTTCTAGTTCTGTATATTATCATGTTACATGCATAAGTTATGTCATATTTCTTTATTTCTAACAGAAGACATAGTTTCTTCATGCTCTCTGCTTATGTAACATATCAGTCTATTTGAGTCAATTGAGAGCATTTAATCTAAAGGAACTGTTAATATAGAACTCAGTTCATTATTTTCATGTACCTTTCCTCTACTTTGATGATGGTTATTTTTATCTAGGTTGAATTTCTTCATTGAGTTTAACTGTGAATGTTGGCAGTTAGTTATAATTCACTGGACAATGTAGAATAACTGTACTCTAATTTTAATTTAAAAATTGATAAGTAAAAATATTATTCCAAATAGCAAAGTTTTATTAGTATTACTCTGTGCTGATGTTATGATGGGAATAATACCAAACCATTTGGCTATCCATCATCTATATCAGTACATAATTTGTCACATAATTTGACAGATTTGTCACCTAGAGTTTATGCTTTTCTCAAGCACTAGTAACCCAGTAATATATTTTCTACATTATGGAAAGTTACGGTTGTTTAAGACTGCTTAGGATATTCCTTATCATTGGGAATTGTGACTAGATGAAATCAACTCTAATTACACTTAAATTTATTTGTAATAGTTAAAAAGATTAACTAGAAAATATTCTTTTCATAAGCAAATTGAGGATCAAATTGTCATTTCTAGGGTTTCTACTCTAGGTTAGTAACTTAATTCTGTTCATTTTGAAAGCATATAGACTGGTGAAATAAAACAGCAGATTGATATTACTGAAGTTAAAATGAGACAATGAGACTCTTTGGTCGGATATATACTTTCATTAGGAAAAAAATTAAAGTTCTTCAGGTGAAAGAAATTTCATCTTGGTAGTGACAAATGGGGTACATTGACTTTTTCTCTCCCTTCTTCCCTTACTCTTCCTCCCTCCTTTCTCTCTCTGTTGTTCCCACAATTTATTATATTTAAAAATATAATATTAGGCCCTAGCTGGTTTGGCTCAGTTGATAAGAACATTGACCTGTGGACTGAAGGGTCCCGGGTTTGATTCCGGTCAAGGATACATACCCAGGTTGCTGGCTCGACCCCCAGTAGGGGGGCATGCGGGAGGCAGCCAATCAGTGATTCTTTCTCATCATTGATGTTTTCCTCTCCTTCTCCCTCTCTGAAATCAATAAATGTGTGTGTGTGTGTATTTTTTAAATATGTGTGTGTGTGTGTATAATATTTGCCTAGCTTTAATTTATTCCAATATTTTAACTGCCCTTACTGCTGGTAAATTATTCTTAGGAAATAATTTGAATTCTGTATACTTTAGGAAAGCCTATGTATGCTCTTAATGTAAATTGAAGGTTAGTCCTTATTTGGAAGTTTTAGCTCAGTGAATTTTGACAAAGTGAATACTCACATATAACTAGCAGCTAGATCAAGGAACGTGAGTCACAGAAATACCCTTGGTGATCCTTTAGTCACTAAATCTACTCTTCTTTCTTGTCCCCCACCCCCATCCCCAAGGATAATCACTGATCTTTTTTTTAAAATCCCCACTGAGGTTATGTTTATTTTTTTATTGATTTAGAGAGAGAGGAAGGGAGAGAAACATCGGTTGCCACCCTTAAGTACCCTGACTAGAGACCAAACCCGAAGCCTACCTAGGTATGTGCTCACCTGGCCAGGGCATGATCTTGTTTGTGTTTCCACTATTGAATATTGAGAAATTTTTATTTTGGATGTAAGTTCTTTATCAAAATATATGCTTTGAAAAATATGTTCTCTTAGTGTGTGGCTTGTCTTTTCAGTCTAGTAATAGTATCTTCTAATTAGTAAAAGTTTTTATTAATTTTGATGAAATGCATTTTACTTTTTCTTTTATGGATCATGCTTTTGGTGTTGTATTTTAAAGATCTTTGTCAAACCCAAGAACACAAAGATTTTTTTTTTCTATGTTTTCTTCTGGAGGTTTCATTTTTAACTTTTTTTGTTGTTGTTAATCCTCACCCAAGGTTATTTTTCCATTGATATTTAGGGAAAGTGGAAGAGAGAGGGAAAGATGAGAGAAACATCGATGTTGAGAAACACATCAATTGGTTGCCTCATGCACAAGCCCTGAGCAGGCCTGGGCCAGGGAGGAACCTGCAACTGAGATACGTGCCCTTGACTGGAATTAAACTTGGGACCCGTTGGTTCGCAGGTCAGTGCTCTATCCACCAATCCAAAAACTGGCTAGGGCTGGAGGTTCCATTTTTAAGTGTTACATCTAGGTCTGATGATTCATTTTAAGGTAGTTTTTTTATATGGTATGAATCAGTTTTTTTTTGTGGGGGGGGATATCAATCAACATCTAATTGTCCTAACACCATTTGTTGGAAAGATTATTCTTGCCTTGGTCAGTGTGGCTCAGTTAGTTGAGTGTCATCTCAGGCACTGAAAGGTTGTGGGTTTGATTCCTGGTCAGGGCACATGCCGGGCTTGTGGGCTCAATCCCACTGTAGGGCGTGCAGGAGGCAGCCAATCAATGTTTGGCTTTCACACTGATGTTTTTCTCACTCTCTCTTCCTCTCTTTCTAAAAATCAATAAAACAATATTTTTAAAAAATCTTAAAAAAAGAAGAGGTTATTCTTTATTGAATTACCTTTGTCAAAAATCAATTGACCATAAATGTCTGAGTCTATTTCTGAACTTTGTTCTGTTCCATTGATTTTTTAAAACTATTTTGATGCCAATAGCACACTGTCTTGATTACTGTAACTTTACAAATTAGTCCTTTTTAAAATATATATTTTTATTGATTTCAGAGAGAGAGAGAGAGAGAGAGAGAGAGAGAGACATATATGTTAGAGAGAGAGAGAGAGAAACATCAATGATGAGATTCATTGATCAGCTGCCTCCTCTCCTGCATGGCCCACATGGGGGTTGGGACCACAACTTGGCATATGCCCTGACGGAATCGATCTATGACCTCTTGGTGCATAGGTCGATGCTCAAGCACTGAGCCATGCCAGCTGGGCAACAAGAACCTTGAAAAATGTAATTTTTTATATTAGATGCCTATCCAGTGTTCTGTTCCTCAAATAAAATGGTTCTGATTCTAACTGTTAGTTATCTGCCAACATATTGACAGGAGACTTAACAGAGATCTGTCCTAAGTATTCATTGTGATTCATTGTGGGAAGTACCTGCAGGATCTCCTTTTGATCTTTGCATTTATAAATTTTTCTGGCATGGGTATTAAGGGCAAAGTTTTATTTAGCAGGTGTTTCCATATAGTCAATTTCTAAGGTAGAGGCAGACATTCTCCTTAAGAATGTTGTTTACATTGAATACAGGGACAGGAAGACCTCATCTTGCTGCTCTTCCATCTTCTAAGCCCCTTCTGTCTAACTGGCCTACCCGAAGCAGGCAGCAACCCCCTTCTATCTTTGAAGATGCAAGAGCAGCACGGTTCTACAAAAGGAGGTGACATTATCTGATTAGGTCTATGATGTAATGGACGGCATAGAGTTAATTATGTTTTGAGTGTGGCATGGTTATGAGAACTGGCATTTCCTTGGGAATAGCATTTCTTGGTTTTAAAAATGTGATAATTATTGGGGACAGGGAGGGTTTTGGGCAAAGGGTGTTTCAGCTTCTTTCCTATTTGCAAAGGAGGGAGGGTTTTTGGCCCTGCCAGTGAGACTTTTCCCAGTAAAAGTTGGTGTTCTTATGCACACGGTTCTTCGAGGACTCAGGCCTTGCTGAGTCTTAGCCTGTAGTGTTATCAACATTTGTTTCTTTTCGAATGTCCCTGGAGACTTCTGAGGGAAACTCTATTTCCTCCAGTTCCAGGTCTGCTCTGCCTTACATTTTTGCAAGATAAAATTGGGATTCTCAGTTTTTATCTCCTCTCCATGAGGGTAGCCTTAAGGATATTGTTCATATTTGGCCCAAGGATCTGAGCTGGTTACAAACATAACAATGGCAGCCTAAAACTTGTAATAAATGTGCATTTAAATTCCAATTCCTGGTAGCCATTTGCATCCCCTCCCTTGTGTGCTTGTATTTAAAGCCAGTTATATTCATTTGTTTACATTATAACCTTCAGTTTACTATTTCCCTTCACTGTAACATTAGATGTCAAATGAATTTCTTTTCCTCATTTTCCTCACAAAGGTTTTTTATCTTAAAAATGTGTAAATTTACTTCTGACCTTTCTTTTTAAATTAAATCTTTTTAGTCTGACTTGAGCAGATTTTTGTCCTTGGGGTATTTATTTTTGACTTTTCCAATTGAGAGATGTTTTCTTTTCATTATCACTTTACAGGTGGATAAAGTGAAAGTGACAAACTAATAAAAAGTCCACCAAGAGTATATATCGGAAGGGAAAAAAACAATGTAGAAAGTAGAAGTTAAAGATTATGCCATTAACAGTATGACAGAGGTTTGAATAAGAGATTTAGTTTAGAGGAATTACTTCAGACTAGAATAGAGTTGCTTGTACAGTAGCTTTGGCTAGTAGATTATTTGATTGTATTAGATCAGTGCTTTTCATAGTGTGGTCCTGGCACAATCGCATTTTGTTAGAAATGCAAATTCCTGGGCCCCACCCCAGACCTACTGAACCTGAATCTCTGTGGGTGGGGCCCAACAATGCTGAAGTTTAAGATCCACTGTATTAGAGCTTAGAATGTAGAGAAAACATGGCTCTTTGGGTCAACAGTGCTAGGGAATAGCGACTTCTCTTTTGATCATGGTCGTGATCCATGTCCGTAGCTATAATTCCAATGGGGGGAAATTCCAAGGATTTGACATTGTAATTGAATTGAGATTTATGTGTTCTGGTTCCACTCAGTGAGCATCTTGCATTTTCTATAGCTTTACAAATCTCAGCCTTTCTCTGTGTTTGTTACACAGACAGTACAACTATATACTCTCTTTCTGTTTCTTGTAGGTTCTTAATCCGGATTATGTCTCTTTAGATTTCTATGTGGAAATGTGAGTGTGGATTCAGGAATTGAAATTTACTTGAAAGATGTCAGATACAAGGAAAAGATTCATAATTAAAGTAAAAGGCATGATATAAAACATTGAATTTTTCTTTTACATTTATGCTATGAAAAGGAAAAATCCTTGGAAACATTGTTAAATCTCATGATCTCAGTAAGAGCTACTATAAAATTTATATTAGTTTAGCAGTATAAAATTGAAAAGGTAAACAAGGATATATAGTAAAAAGTCTTTCATTTTTGTCCTTTAGCCACTGATTCTCTTCCTCTCAAGTAGCCAATGTTGTTTACCTGTCCTTTTATATATGTATGTACACAAACATACACACACTATTTGTGTGTGTGTGTGTGTGTGTATGTATATATATATGTATATGTATACATATTACTGTATATATAAACATACATATATTTACTTTTTGCCATAAATAGCCGATGCAGGGCTCAGAGCTAGTTAGTGTGACAAAGCTGGCACTGAAGCTGCAGCTGCTCACTTGTGGATGATCCTCACTGTCCAGTGCTTGTGGAGTAACATGAAGTCCCTTGAAAAATTTACCTATGTGCAATTATTGCACGACTACCTCATAAATCAAAGCAGTGCTGGAAAGACTAGAAATTTTAGGTAATAGCAATCTTTTTGTAGACCCACTTGATGTGTTCACTGGAGACTGAACTCTTAAAAGATACCTGCACTGTGGCTTTGACTCCATTCCACAGTAATTTTGTCCTATAGTCTTCTTTGCTCTGTTCATTTCCAATTAGTTAAAAATACCATTTTTATATTCTTTTGAATTCAAAAAGGGTGTTTCACATTTCCAAGTAAATAGCTGTCTTTGACTAACCTTTTGTTAATTTTCAATTAATTCTTAGTTCCCTTGCAGTTTGGCTAGCTGATTTGGCTTGTGTTTTTTCTTTGGAATATGTTAAGATTTTTTTTCATTGCCTTTATACATAATGTTTGTGAATATGCAAATGTATATTTGGAAAGAAGGTGAATTCTTATTAGGTACAAATATATATAATGTAGCTTATGGATCGTTCAAATCCTTTATATCCTTGCTTATTTTTCACCTGCTTGATATATTGATTTCTGAGAAAGGTTTTGCTATGGTCTGAATGTGTGTGTCCTCACCAAATTCATATGTTGAAACCTAACCCCTAAGGTGATAGATTAGGAGGAGGTGTCTTTGAGAGATGATTAGAGGTCAGAGCAGGAGGCTCCATTTCCTTGCCTAACAGGATTAAAAAACAAAACAAACCATGGTTAACCCTGAGCAATTAGCCAATAGGTGAAAATGGATCTTTGACCTTTTATGTCCCTCTTTATGCTACATATTTCAGATATAATTTGTAGGGTTCTTGTTTTCAGGTAGCCATATTGATCTTTCTTGGGTAGTGATAGACTCCAGATCTCCTTTATTATACTCCTTCACTAAAAAGTATCAATTCTGTATGTTTCCTGCCTGTCAAGCTCCTGTCTATTCTGTGGTGATTAATTTCATATTCATCTCTGGAATTGTGTTCACAGATGTTTAAATGCCCTCCCCCGCCTTTATTTAAAAAACAAATTTGGGAATGCCTGAAGACAGATTTTGGCCCTGTCAGTTGTACCATGGTTAGCAGTGGCCTCTGTGAGTGCCTACTAGAGGTGAGGGATACACTTTTGCCTTTCCCCTGCTTTTGCTGCTTGGAGTGTTAGTACTTGTCTTGCCTCTGGTCTTTGACTCAATATGCAGGGCCAGCTTCATGGGCAGGCAGCTTGTGTAGTTGCACAGGGCCCCACACTTGATTTAATGTTTTCTCATTGCCATCTTGATATTCTTTTTTTTAAAAATATATTTTATTGATTTTTTACAGAGAGGAAGGGAGGGGGATAGAGAGCTAGAAATATCGATGAGAGAGAAACATTGATCAGCTGCCTCCTGCACACCTCCCACAGGGGATGTGCCTGCAACCAAGGCACATGCCCTTGACCGGAATCAAACCTGGGACCTTTCAGTCCGCAGGCCAACGCTCTATCCACTGAGCCAAACCAGTAGGGCGCCATCTTGATATTCTTAATTTTTTTACAAGGGCCCTGCATTTTCATTATGTACTAACTAGGCCCTGGAAATTATGTAGCCGTCCCATTAATAAGTTTTTTTATTCGTTGCCTTCTTTCTCTCCTCCATTTGCTTCTAGTTTTCCCTAGTGCCGTGGTCGGCAAACTGTGGCTCGAGAGCCACATGCGGCTCTTTGACCACTTGAGTGTGGCTCTTCCTAAGCCTTAGGAGTACCCTAATTAAGTTAATAACAGTGTACCTACCTATATAGTTTAAGTTTAAAAAATTCGGCTCTCAAAAGAAATTTCAATCGTTGTACTGTTGATATTTGGCTCTGTTGACTGATGAGTTTGCTGACCACTGCCCTAGGGGCTTTTTGTGCTGCCTCAAGCTCGCTATCTTCTGCTCACCCCACTTACTTTACCCACCCCTCTATCCCCTCATATATGACTACCTCCTATCAGTGGAATCGACAGAAAACCACAAATATGAGTTACTTAACTATCTAGCTGGTGCCTGTGAAGTTTACCTGTTAAGATACTCGCAGTGTTTTAGAATTAGTCTTCCCTTGGGAGCCACAAATATCATTCCTTTGTTTACATTTTCATTTGGGTCCTGTAAGTCTTAGACTATTAATATTTTTAGCATTTTTTTTTACTCCCCTCCACCCAGTTCCCACCCCACCCTCCACCCTCACTCTCCACCCACTGTCCTCATCCATAGGTGCACGATTATTGTCCAGTCTCTTCCCTCACCCCCACACCCCTCCCCCCCCCAATAATAGTCAGTCCATTCCCTTTCTATGTCCCTGATTCTATTACACTCACCAGTTCATACTGTTCATCAGATTATTTATTCACTTGATTTTTATTTTTTATTTTTATTTATTTTTATATATATGCATGCTTTTTATTGATCTCGGCGAGGAAGGAAGTGAAAGGGAGGGAGGGAGGGAGGGAGGGAGGGAGAGAGAGAGAGAGAGAGAGAGAGAGAGCGACAGAGAGAGAGAGAGAGAGAGAGAGAGAGAGAGAGAGAGAGAGAGAGAGGTGTTTGCGAGAGTGGAATGCCCAGCATGAAAGAAGCAAGTAAAAAGACTGGAGCAGTAAGAGATGACCATCTCATTTCCTCCTCCCTGTCATGTGCCAGGGATG
>NW_006299263.1:2435583-2438812 GCF_000327345.1 Myotis davidii | reverse complement strand
GGTAGACACTCTTGGTGCACCCCCTTGTGGGCTTTGTGCACAGTCTTGTTGTAATTAAGCCTTGATTATTGTAGTTATTACTGGGAGGAATTGACCTCCTGGCCAATTGGTTGTGAGAATCAGCTGTGTCTGCAGTGGGCGAACTTCTGTGGTGGAGAAACCCCTCTGGGGCTAGACTTGCTTCGATGGGGCTTTGGTGCTCACTGAGTCTGCCCCTTGAGTGTGTCTTTTATGGTTCTACGGAGCTGCAAACTGGATGGTCCCACTCTGACCTCTCTATTTTTAGTATTTAGCTAGCTATATATCTACCGTATTTGCCGGCGTATAAGACGATTTTTTGGCCCTGAAAAATATGCCTCCAAGTGGGGGGTCGTCTTATACGCCAGGTACACTTCAGATAGACTGCCCATAGTGCTTGCCCCGTGCCATAGTGGCCTCCCGATGCCCGCCCACTTCATTCCACATACCGTTCAGGCATCAGCAGCGCTGCTGGGTGTATGCTCGGCTGTTATGCGATTTTGCGAGTGTGGTAAATTCGGGTTACCGTATATTTCTTTACATATGCATTGAAGATTCGCGATTTTGCGCTATCATGGTGCCTGTTAGAATGTTGAAGAGCTCGCACTTGCGCACTAGTGAGGTCCCAGGGAGATGCTGATGCAAGGGTGGACCAGACTGCTATAGTGACAGGGCGGGCAAACAGGGAGCAGGGACCAATCAAATCAGGCTTTGTATACAGCCAACAGCCAACCACAATACTGCCCCATTGTACAGTACAGCATAGAAAATGTCGACCAGTCAAACCCCTATCATCCCTATCATGGCACCAAGATGTCGTTGATGAACTTTTAATATCAGATGATGAAGAGGAGTTTGAAGGCTTTTAAGGTGAAACTGTCACGCCAGCAAACTTGCTAGGGACTTGCCCGGCACTTGCTCTCTCCCTGTATTTGTTATCTTACTTCTATCATTGACAGTCCCTCTAGGTTGTGGGCTGCTTGCCTGTGTTCCTGAGAAGCATCTACGGTACCAGTCTATAGAGTGTGTTTTCTTTAGTGAATTACCGGTATGTTTACCGGTAATAAACTTGCACGGTTTTATGTATATGTTTGATTACATACAGCCTTGTGACAGTTTTCCTGCATGTCATAAGCATTTGAATATAAATTAAAATGTTAAAATCAAATCTGATATTGTTTTACCTTTTATTTGGTGTGTCGAAGGTGTGCGGAAGAGGGGGTAGTCTTATACGGCGAGTATATAACAAACTCTGTATTTTGAGTGGAAATGTTAGGGGGTCGTCTTATACGCCCAGTCGTCTTATTCGCCGGCAAATACGGTAATATTGTGTGATATAGTCTGCTTAAGCCAGTGTGATGGAAAAGAATCATTTATTTGAAACTATGGAAAGATTCATGATAGATTGTTAAGGATCTTGAATACTTGCCAATAGATCAGGACTCCCAGCTAGTCAATTGTGTTTGAAGCATTATGTAACACAATGTATGTGAAATTACTTTGTAAACTCCAAATTTTTGCCAAGTGCCATTTGTCTTAAAAATAATTGTTTATCATCTTTGTGTACTGTTGGTAAGAAGGTAAACTACTATAGCCACTATGAAAAACAGCGTGTTGGTTCATCAAAAAATGAAAAATAGAATAACTGTATGATCCAGCAATTCCACTTCTGGGTATATACCCAAAAGAATTAAAAAGCAAGCAAGGTCTTGAAGAAGTACTTGTATACCCATGCTCCTAGCAGTGTGTTATTCACAGTAGCCAAAAGGTGGAAGCAACCTAAGTGTCTATTGATGGATAAGTGAATAAACAAAATGCAGTATATAGGTACAATTGAATATAGTTCAGCCTTAAAAAGGAAGGGCATTTTAAAAAACAACATAAATATGGAACATTATGCTAAGGGAAAGAAACCAGACACAAAAGAGCAAATATTGTAGATTCCACTTATATGAGAGACCTAGAGTAGTCAAATTCATAGACACAGAAAGTAGAATGGGGGGAAGGGAGGAACGGGCAATTATTGTTTAATGGTAACAGTTTCAGTTTTGCAAGATGAAAGGAATTCTAGAGATGAATGGTAGTTGTAGCACAACAATGTAATATACTTAATACCACTGAACTGTACACTTTTTAAAAATGATTAAGGTGGTAAAAAAAAAAAAGGTTCTTAGTTGTATATTTTACCTCAGGAAAAAAATAAGGAAAATAATAATCCTCATCATGTTGGGGAGAGACAAGTGGGTGAAGATATAAGTGAAACAAAAATGGCAGAATGTTGATAGTTGCTGAAACTGAGTCAGAGTACATGAGGGTTCATTGGACTAGTCTGTTTTGTATACATTTGAAATTTTCCATAATAAAACATTTTTGAAAATGATTATTTGTTATTCAGGTTAGAAGTCTATATTTGTTCCCATCGTGAGCAGAGTGCCCACCCAGTTATGACATGTTTTAATTATAAACCTGATCATCTTTAGACAGCAGTCTCTTTCTGTTAGCAGGATTGATACATCAAAGGCCTAGAATATCCAAATCCGCTAAGAAAATTAGACACTGGAAAGCACAAACATTCTGATGTGTATACACATGAAACTTCAAAATGTACAAAATCTAGTCTTTAAGCCATTTAAAAATGGAGGATGAAGCAAATTAGAATTTTTTAAAAATCAGTATCTTTAAATTTTATAGAGTTCTTTCTCTTGGTTATAGAATACATATCATATGGGGATTTTGTACAACATTGACGAAAGTACACTTTTATTTGTATAGAAAATATCTAATTAAGTTTAATTATATGATGGGTTGGTTCTGAGCAAAACTCAGACCATCCTGTAGTCATAAAAGAACTGAAATATCTACAGCTCATTTTAGAGGATGTATATTTGTTTTTGTTTTATTTTTTGGACTTTTTTTAATTAAAGTATAGTTAAAAAGAATATTGTAGTATACTTTTTAAAATAAACAAATACTGCTGGGGTCCAGCCCCAGCAGGTCCAGGGGTCCCCAAAGGTGTGGACAGAGTCGGTGAAGAAGGAATGACACAGAGGCAGCCTTCAGGTGATCAACAGCCTTGCCAGGATCTCTAGCCACAATCTCCAGCCAAGTGCTGTGTCCATGTTCTCTTGCTAGGTTCTCCAGCCAGGTTCTCCAGGTTCTCCAGCCAGGTTCTGTAGCCATGTTCTCTCGCTAGGTTCTCCAGCCAGGTTCA
>NW_006299263.1:2415403-2435554 GCF_000327345.1 Myotis davidii | reverse complement strand
GGGTAAAGGTTATGTAGCTTAAGCATGATTGTTCGTAGTTAAAGTGATTAATTACCCGCCTGGCACTTAGTTAAGAGGTTTTATTCCCTCCCTAACTTCACGGGAAAATCCCTACCTGGCGAAACAACCTTTCTTGGAGAGATGACCTTGGTTAAAACACAGCGCCAAGAAGGTGAGCAAACATATTAAGAACAGTATGCCATATATGCCAGGTCCCTTGAAACAGCAAGGATGGACCGGCTCCCGGCAAAATACTACATTCCTTTCTAAGTCTGTATCAATAATTCTAAAGGAATATGGGCAGAGGCCTTAAGTGTTGAACCTAGCAAATTGATATCTTGCCTACTTAGCAGAATAAGGTGAAAATACGTGGTGCCATGCACCTAGGTACTGTGCTAATAAGCACAAAGATGGCCAGCCCCAGGATCTGAATGTTGTGTCCATGAACTAATCAAATTATACTAGGACATTTATTTTAAAAAATTTCTTTTTTGAGTTCATAAATATTTTATCAGTAAGAGAAAAAATGAGGCAAATCCATAAGGCCATTTCAAATATGCTTCTAATAAAAAATCTTATTAAATATGGTTGCATTCTTGTTCTGTTGTAATTAACTTTTTAGCAGCCTATTTTCTGCCAGGATGACTTGTCAGATGTGTAAATTTGGAACACCTATTATGTACAAAATATTAAGTAAAATACTGAGAGAAGTGGAAGGTTAAAAATCAGTGACAGCTAGTGCTTTCAAGCTCAGGATAGAAGTCATTTCAGAAGCTGAGTGATTGGTTAATGAGAATTGAGAGGATTCAGTGTAGTATTAGGAGTACACAGCTGGCTTTAAGTCCTATAAACTTCTGAGTGAAAGCACTTTGTAACATTTGTCTAGATTAAATTTAGTTGGACTTAACGTGAAAAGCTGTGGAAGGTAAGCTAACTGAGAAATGTATTTATTACTTTTGATTTAAGATGAACACAGAGCTTAAATTGAATCAGATGCCTATATATATTTTTGTGTAATATACCATATTCCCACAAAATTAAAGAATTTAATTGGTATACTTAGTACCAGGGGAGAAATGCAAAACATTAATCAATGGTATTGACTCTAGTGATAATGTATTCTATTTAATTTAATGGATGTATATGAATGGTATAAAAAATTCATAAATATTTGTCTTCATTATATTATAGTTAGGGGCCAGTTCTTTAATTATAACTTGCAGCAGACTTTCTGAATTTTAAATTATGGCTTCAGTTGAATTAAATACTTTTACATTAAGTGATTTTTTTGAAGGTGCTTGGCTGATTTAACCTTACAAGATAGTCTGAGATTTATATTTGGGATTGAAACTATCAGTGCTCTCCAAATGAAGAAGAATTAATTATCAGGATTAATACAGGGTTTTGAAAACATAAGCTTCACACTAAAGAGACCAAATGATGCCTGGAGATCACACCCTCTTCCTGTCAGGGAGATATAGAAATAAAACTTATATTCTGTTTCTTTAGCATGAAAGACCAAACTTGAGACCAAAATATGGAAATAGAGACTATTTGTGAGGTTCAGAAACACATCTTTCATATTTGGCATTTGACTTGCAGAGCTTAGAAATATTAAATATTTGTTGAATGAGTGAATACGTTACTTCGATTGTAGAAATGGATTAGTTTGTCCTGTACTACTACCACTGCTGTTGGAACTAGGAGTTCCAAACAGTCAAAAATATATTTCTCAGGGCCAGACTATTGTTCTGGTTCAATATTACACTTTCTGTTAGCGGTGAATCGGCACCAGGTCACCGGGTGGTGTCAGACTGGACCTTGATTAGCAACCTCGGTACTTGAGTTCTGGCTAAGAAATAATTCAGAGCCAAGATTCAAGCTATAAGAGAAAGTTTATTTAGAAAGTTACAGAGGTAGAAAAAGTGAGCTGCAGAAGAAATGAGCCCAAGAAACAAATTACAGAGGTAAAAGAGTTTAGGAGAGAGAGGCAAGGAAAATGAACCTTGGGGAAGAGATTAGGGAAAGGATGAGAGAGAGAGAGAGAGAGAGAGAGAGAGAGAGAGAGAGAGAGAGAGAGAATGAGAATATGAGAACGAGAACGAATATGTGCCTTCAAATATTCATCAGCCATCAGTTTTTCAGGTGTGTCCCTTCAGAGTTGTGGTCTTCACTAATTGGCCAGTGCTAGGGCAAGGGTCCTGATGTCAGCCATGGCATCGCTTATTTGGTTTTGTTGCTTTTCTGAGCCTGGAGCTGAAACACAGTGAGGCCTAGATGTTATTCCTAGGGGTTAATGCTTATAAGCCCACTTGGGAGTCTGGTGAGGCTAGTCTTTAGCCCCTTGTTCCTCTTCCAAGTGGTCTGCTGCATGACTAGCAACATGACAGGGGAGGGAAGGTCAGGGGAGGGTCCGGACTGCTTGACAGATATGAAAGGTCACGAATTTAAACTTCATGACCAGCCATATGCTAGGGGAGGAAAGGTTACCCTTGGGGAGAGGTCCTTGTTTTCCCAGTTTTGCCATTTGCTGGGCACCCAGATGACCTTTCAGTAGTACCTGGCGCATCATCTTTGCTCTGCTCATGTCTTTCTGACTGCCTACCACATTTTTTCCTTGCCTTGATTTATATGCTTAAAGAAGAGCTAAGTTGCTGTCTAAAGTCATTAGCTTCATTAATGATATTGTTATATTTAACTCTGTAAAAAAAATGAACGTTCCATAGTCTCAGGAGATGAATAAAATATTACTCTAGCTTTGTAGTATCACCTTGGAATTAAATTGGTATTATACTGAGCAGCTGATGGGATGGGGAGAGCACCCTTCCATTCTAAATAGGATTGTGATGCTCTGGATAGAAATGCGTGCATTTTCATCTTTCTGTGATAAAAAGTGGCTTTTAATGTTTTGTATTATAGTATGTTGGCAGTTTCATTCCATGATTATTCATTCACTCACATGTATTTTTATTTTTAGCTCTAAGCGAAAGACATGAGGCCTAAGACTGACAATGAGGTTGTTTTGAGGCCATCTGATTTCTGACTAGAAGGTGTGTGCGATCGCCTCGTCCTGAAACCACTTCAAACAGAATGGTAATGGCAAAACCTAATAGAAAGAGAGGCCTTCATGTTTTTCCATGCCTGTTCTCCTACCCAATTCCTTCCTTTTTAAAATTAAAAAAATGTTTTAAAGTTGTGAACAAAAGGTATTAACATGCTGACAAGTCCTAACTGTACTGGTTCAAATGTATAACAAAAGGATTAATTAAATCTTTTAGAGTTGTTAAAACACACTTTTTAAAAAGTGAGCTCTACTAAGTTATTTAGCAACAAAATACTTATTACATAGAAACACCTGAGCCATTATAAATTTGCAGACTGAAGTCATTTTCCTCCTTTAAAAACAAGTAGGGTTTGCTCTTAAACGACACTCTAGATTTCATAAGTTTTCCAGCTAGAAGGTAAGGATTCTTGCCGCAGTTTTCTCTTCTTTTCATAAAGAATTTTGATGTTTTATGTATGTGTGTGTGTGTTTTTTTTTCTTTTTAAAATGTAAAGTGCCTGTTAATGTTAGTTGTATCAGTTAACTTTGCTTTAATTATTATATGTATTTTAATTATTATATGTATTCTTCAACTATTTTATAGTTGAAGGGAATAGTACTTTTTTTCATTATAATAAAACATTTTTATGCGGGGGGGGGGTATCTTGTCCTTATTAAGTTTATTCCAATGGACCATGTACTGTTAAATATGTAGACATAGCAAGGCTTATAAGGCAATTAGTAGGCTTTAGATCTTCTGGGAATAGCATTCTATATGTAGGTTCTTTGCCTAAATTTAAATTTTATACTATCTCATTCTATACTATCACATGCCATGTAAATCTAGCACTGTTTACTTTGAGAACAGAATGATTTTATATCTGTGATTTCAATTTATACTTAAATAAGCCAGCCCAGCCTTGTTCTAATAAATGGTTCTTTATGTTATTTCATTTCCTGTTCCACATGTAGCAGGGTTAATAGCAAAAACAGTACCACAAGTTTACTTATATTTAGCCTAAATTATGCATTTGTTTAATTGACGAGATACTAGGAAAATGAAATTGTCAACCCGTTCTAGAGGATAATAGAGAGGGCAAATTCTATGGAACTGACATTTCTGTATATTTTTAAAGTCATGTTTATTTTTTTCTAGGGACTTAGTTGTCACTGTAGTTCTATACATGACCTTATTTCTCTACAAACAGTATTTTCTTACAAACAGTATTGCCAATGGCATTTTACAAACAGTATCTTTTCAGATGTTGAGTGATTTAACATTTATATAATGTGTTTTATTTGTGTATGTGGCTTTCTGTGATAGACTGTTCACATGCCATGTAAATCTAGCACTGTTTACTTTGAGAACAGAATGATTTTATATCTGTGATTTCAATTTATACTTAAATAAGCCAGCCCAGCCTTGTTCTAAAGAAATACAATGTACAATAGTTTGTTTCTTTGTTTTACCTTATGGCCTGATGTGTTTTATTTTTCTGGAAATGTGAACTCTGAATTCTTGATTTTCTATGGAAAAATTAAAAAGGTTGGTTTATTTTTTATTTATTTATTTTTTAAAAATATTTTATTGATTTTTTTTACAGAGAGGAAGGGAGAGGGATAAAGAGTCAGAAACATCCATGCGAGAGTGACGCTCTAGCCACTGAGCCAAACCAGTCAGGGGAATAGGTTGGTTTAAATAGCATGGTTTTTTGTTTGTTTGTTTTGTTAATCCTCACCCGAGGATATTTTTCCATTGATTTTTAGAGTGAGAGAGACAGAGAGAAAAACATCCATTGGTTGCCTCAGCATGTGCTCCCCGATAAGGGCCAGGGATCGAGCCTCCAACTGAAGTACGTGCCCTTGATGAGAATTGAACCTAGGACCCTTCAGTCTGAGGGCCAACACTCTATCCACTGAGCCAAACCAGCTAGGGCTAAATGGCATGGTTTTTACGCCTATAGTAGAAGAATTCTTTGTATAATACACTTTTGTATATTAATGTTTTTATGATTAATAATTTTTTTTATTTTTTAGAAATTCTCATTTTTTATTTATCCAAACAATTTTTTTCTCTCCAAAATAATAGTTGACCCTTTTGGAGGTTGGAAGAACTTTGAGGATTATCTTTCTTATTTAATATGCTGAAAGTTAATGTGATAGAAGGACAAAGTCTTTAGCCACTGTTAATTGGCTAAAAATATATTTTTAGAGGTACGAGTTACACAAGAATGAAATTAGTATTTTTATTTATGTACCTGAATGCCTTTCACCATAATGGTAGTTTTTAAAAGAAGATAAAGACAGAACTAATGCCACTTTAATTTAAAGCCTGAAATTGTAAGGGTAAAAGTATTTTGACCCAATAAGTGTTAAATAGTGATGTGTATGAGTATAGTTTAATATTTATTTTCTTATAAGTAAACTACCTTGTTTTTTAAGCAAGACTTTAATATTAGACGTATAACTGTAAGATGAGAAAAAAACCATAAATTTTAACATGTCATTTTGAGAATTATAAAGGTAAATACTGACCTTTTCTAAGAAAGTCTTTTCCTTTTGACATTGTTTAATTTTTTTTCTTTTCTGTTTTTTAGGTTTGCAATTTTTTTTGGTGATGGCATATTCAGAATCTTGGATCCCTAAGTTGAATATGTTGGAAATGTTTTAGGAACTCTGGATATTATTGTTTTTGTATATATAATGACTTAGTAGGCGAATTAGTAGGTTTAATAAAAAGTATATAAAAGAATAGGATTATATTCTTTATTTCTAAGTTGGCATGCATGTCTCAGATTCTCCACTGTCAGTCTTAGTGTCATACTCCAGGGGCAGTTCTCTTTTAAAGATTTGGGGGGGGGGTTATTTTCTTAGGCAGTTGATACAATCCTCCCATGCCAATTTGGTCAGTTTCTTTTACGTCTATCTTCAGTGTAGCTTACTTAGATCAGAGGTAATTATTGATAAGGAAGAGAAAAAAATTCCTAAAGATGGTAATTATACAATTTTGACCTAGAAATGGTCCCAGAATGGTCTATGTTAGAATATGCAAATTCTACCCAAATTCTACCAGATATACTGGTGGCAAAATACTGCCAATTTTTGAATTAGATATTATATGTAGCACAGAAGTGCTAATGAAGAGGAAAAAGAGCTGTTCATTTTCACCTCCCTTTTCTCTCCCTATGGTTGGATGAATGAATTGGTAGAAAGTAAAATGGCCAAAGAGTAGATAGTGCAAATGAAAAGGATAAGGAGCAGCATTTTAATCTCAAAGGATTATTTCCTCTTAAAAATGGGAAGTTGGTTATATTTCAAACCCGAAACACTATTCAAAAGAATATATGCACCCCTATGTTCATTGCAGCATTATTTACAATAGTCAAGGTTTGGAAGCAGCTCAAGTGCCGATAGTAGAAGAGTGGATAAAATAGCAGTAGTATCTATAATAATAAAAACATAATATGCTAATTAGACTGGACAGCTGAACGACCTTCCAGACATCATTCCAGATGTCCAGAAAAAAAGAAAAGCCAAGTGGGGGCCAAGACAGAGGCAGTTAGGGGTGATCAGGCAGGCAGGCGAGCAGTTAGGGATGGTCAGGCAGGCAGGCAGAGTGGTTAGGGGTCGTCAGGTACTCAGGCAAGCAAGCTGTTAGGAGCCAGCAGTCCCAGATTGTGAGAGAGATGTACAACTGCCCATTTAGGCCTGATCCCGCAGGGGCAATTGGGCCTAAACTGAGAGTCGGACGTCTCCCGAGAGGTCCCAGATTGCAAGAGGGTGCAGGCCAGGCTGAGGGACTCTAGTATTTACATAATGAAACACTACTCAGCTGTAAGAAAGAAGGAAATCTTTCCATTTATAACAACATGGATGGATCTGGACGAGTATTATCCTAAGTGAAATAAGTCACTCATAGAAAGACAAATATCATATTTTTTCACTTATATGTGGAAACTGATGAACAAAATAAACCAATAAACAACATAGAAATGTACAGATACAGAGAACAAACTGACAGCTATCAGAGGGAGAGGGCATTTGGGGGACTGGGTAAAAAAAGTGAAAGGATTAAGTAAAAAAAACCCCAAAGGCAACAGTATGGTGATTACCAAAAGGGGGTGCGAGAAGAGGGTAAAGGGATAAGTGGTGATGGAAGGAAACTTGATTTTGGGTGGTGAACACACCATATACAGACGATGTATTATAAAATTATACACTTCATTTGGTTAATTTTATTAACCAATGCCACACCAATAAATTCAAGGGAAAAAAAAGACTGCAACATAGAAACCTTGTCTTAGTTTCTAGCCTACAGATGTCAGACTCACTACTACCATGTCAACGCTTCCCTGAATTTTCCTCTCTGCCAACCTGTTACTCTACATGTTTTGGACTTGTCAGCCCCACAATTGTGTGGCATAATCCTGTTCCTTAAAGTCAATCTCTATTATCTGTCTTTACATACATACATACATACATACATACACACACATATACATATACATATACTCACATATACATTTATCTATATATCTATCTACACTAATAAAAGACAAAGATGCTAATTGACTATACCTTCGCTATGCCCCAATCCATGCCCACCAGCCAATCAGAGTGACTATATGCAAATTAACCCAACCAAGATGGCTGCCGGCAGCCACGGAGCTGGACCAAGCAGGAGGCTTGGTTGCCCGGGCAATGGAGGAAGCCAAGCTTCCTGCCTGCCCTAAGCCGGCTGTGGCCTTTGCTCATGGCAACAAAGTTTCAATTATAGAAGATAAATAAATCCCAGATACCTACTTCCAGCCAGCCTCCACTGAGCGCTTGGGTGGCTGGGAGCTGTGACCAGCCTGCAAACAGCCATCAGCCCCTCACCCAGAATGGCCACACCCTCCTGGCGTGAGGGGGCTCTGCTTAGCCACAAGCCAGGCTGACAGCTGCCAGCACAGCGGTGGTGGTGGGAGCCTCTCCTGACGCCTCAGCAGCACTAAGGATGTCCGACTGCACCTTAGGCCTGCTCCCCGCTGGCAAGTGGACATCCCCCGAGGGCTCCCTGGTTGCCAGAGGGATGTCTGACTGCCAGCTTAGGCCCAATCCCCCCAGGGAGTGGGCCTAAGCCAGCAGGTGGTCATCCCCGAGGGGTTCCAAACTGCAAGAGGGCACAGGCCAGGCTGAGGGATCCCCCAGGTGCACAAATTTTTGTGCACCGGGCCTCTAGTATATATATATATATGTATATACACATATGTATTTATAGATACACACATATTGCTATAGATGAATATTTGTGTTCCGCCCCCCAAAATTTATAAATTGAAAACCTATTTCCAAATGTGATGGTATTTGGAAGGGGGGATCTTTGGAAATTAAGTCTTGAGAGTGGAATCCTCATGAATGGAATTACAGGCAGTCCTCGGGTTACGTTGGACTCGACATACGTCGTTTTGTGGTTACGTTGTCATCTCCCATTTACAGTATTTATTAAAAAAAATTCTGTCATTTCGAGGTATGTACATATGTGCTTTATGTTTTTTATTATTTACCACAAGTAAAAGTCAGGAATCGTTATCTTTTAAGTTTTTTTACTGTTTCACTTTATTACTGCTGTGTATGTGCTCCATGTGAGTGACGTAGGTGCTTATGTAGGTGGGTTCTGACTTAACGGTGAAAATCGCGTTACGTCGCGCCGCAGGAACGGATCTCGGACGTAACCCGAGAACCTACTGTAGTGCCCTTAAAAAGCGACCCCAGAGTGCTCTCTTGCCACCTTCTGCCATGTGAGGTTTCAGGGAGAAGACAGCTGTCAATGAGGAAGTGGGCTCTTACCAGATACCACATCTGCTGGTGCCTTAATCTTGGACAGCCTGGTCTCCAGAATTGTAAGAAACAAATGTATGTTGTTCATAAGCCAAAAAAAGAAAAAACAAAAAGAAAGTTATCTATATTTTATACACCTCAACATACTATTTTAAAACTGTAGTCTACTATCATGTAGAACCAGAATGTGAAAACTTGGGCATTCTTGATCATAGGAATGAATGGATGGAGACCTGACCTGATAGGTGAGGCAGACAGTCCTTAGGTGACTGGAGTACTATTATCTGTGGTTATCTTTTTCTCTGGTCTATTCCTGCTAGAATTAAGAAATTCAAGGAACATTCTGGGCATGTAAGTTATATGTATGGTCAAATGTGACTGGACTGCCTCCTTACTCTTTTTTTTTTATAGTTTGCATTCACTTTATTTTTTTTTTATTAGTTTCAGATGTACAGAACAGCAGATAGACATCCATACAGTCTATAAAGTGTTCCCTCCAAGAGTTCAGGTGCCCACCTGGCATTTGCCTCCCTATTCTTTTGATCAGAACTGAGGAAAGACTGATTTTTAAGACCATAATCAAAGCAAGTGAAAAAGGATCAAAAGGAAAGGATGAGGAGAATTCAAGGAATTATAGAAACTGAGTGGTGGCTCAGTGGAATGTTAATGTATTAGTTTACTATTGGTAGATTATCCAGCAATACAGAAATAGGTGTATAACAGAAGTGTTAAACATTTCTATTTGAGGGCTTTTAGAAATGAAATAGGCTATACCATAATTCTCCCACCCTACCTCCTTTTTCTTTTTTCTTTTAAGGGGAATTGGCTGTTAGTTAATAGATGGCGCAATGAAAACATTAGAGTTTTAAAAATCTAAATGTGTATTGCCTATTTACCTGCTTTCCCATTACAACTGGCTTTTCAAAAACTCTCCTTCTATGATACTTTTGTCAATAGAGGTGTTTCCTCTTAGCCAATTCTAGCCACAGTATTGACTGGGCCTTGGCATTTGATATGCCCAGAAGGAATTAGACAGGCAGGGAAAAACTTGGCCCCTGCTGGAATGAATATTTTAAAGACCTTCTTAGATTCTGAACACAGTACAAATGAAATAGACCCAAGAGAGGGAAAAGAGCCTCAGAATAAAAAAATGATGTGTGTGTGTGTGTGTGTGTGTGTGTGTGTGTGTGTGTGTGTGTGTTAGGTGTAGGAGGAACTCAACATAAGTAGCCTGAGGGAAAGGAATAATTTCCTGGAATTATGTTGTAGAGAGTGGAATCCCTGGGACAATAGGGATCTTAATTTGGGTAGTTCACGTTAGCACTGTAGTATTTTAGGGGTAGTGGCAGGTGATCTTGGGAAATACTAATGTATTTCCTAATAATGAGTTTGATTTTATTCTGCTATGTTATAAATGGATACATGGCTCAAAGATAAACTTAATTCAAAATAAATATCTTAGATATCAGACAAAAATTATAGAAATGGGTCTTTTGATCCTGTCATATGACTTTAGAAAATAAGGTAGAATGCTGAGCATAGTAGAGACTTGATGATGTGAATACAAAGTTTGATGGTTACTTTCCAGAAACTTCTGAGTAAAATCTTAAATGTGCTTCATGTTGGCTCAGTAGTACTATAACAACATTTTTAGTGTGTGTCTCATGGGAAAATCTGTACTTTCCTGGGTTTCTGCATTTCTTAGTCTGGCACTTCACTGTGAGAATTCAGAAACTTAACTATCCAAAGATGAAGAGAACTTTGTAAGTTTGGGTACAGACGCAGAAAACGTGAGCCTAGAACAGTGGTTCTTTGTATTTTGGAAGTTTTAGACCCTCTTCTGCATATCTGAACAAAGCTACGGATCCTTTCCCCAACAAAACTAATTTCTCGGGTAAAGGTTGTCAGGTCAGGAAGATCATCTTTATTTTACTTCTGACTTGCTCTGACTTGATTGTCACACTCCCTTAGTGCTTCTCTGAGGCTTTTGAAGGTCACTTCCTGCCTTACACATTGAACGTAAGCCATAGGTTCAGAGCTTTGTAATGCAGTAGAGCAGAAATTCTCTACAAAGGGCTGCCGCAAAGTACAAGTGGTGAAAACAGAGCCCAAGGCATGAAGATGTGGAATAGCCTCCTGGATAGTAACTACCTCCAGCTGCGTTAGGGGTGCTTATTTCATGGTCAGTGAATGTTATTGTTTTATTTTTTTAAATGAACATGTTTTTTTAAATGCCTGCTTATTATAAAGGTGTGTTTTTTAAAATCTAAGTGTGACATTTTCTTATATCTTATGATATCAAATTCATGGTGTAAAGTGTGTACTTCAACACAGTAACTGGAAGTTTGTAATTCTGTTATTTTGTGACTTTGAAATTTTTAGCATGTTTTTAGGAAAATTGTTGAGATTCCCAGGTAATTCTATATTCCTTTCAAGTTTCTGGAATGTATGATTATTTCTGAACTTTATTAGTCCATTTATAAGTTTAGAGAAAACTGTTCTCAGTTCATATTTTGACACAAAATGGATGCATTTGATTTATATTATTAGAAATGTGTTTCAACAAAAAAAATTCCATACGAGCGGCTCTAATCTCCAGTTTGGAATCTCATTTCACGTCCTTGTTATGTCATTCACTGGGATGTTTCTACAAAACACAGCTTCACTGAGGTCATCCTTGGAAAACTAAGAAAACTGAAGACACTGACGTGGGGACGACTATAGAGCTGGACAAGCATCATCAGGTTGACAGCGCAGCACACTCTGGACACAGCCGAGGCTGCATGGCGTTTTGTGCATGGAGTGCAACTTGACTGTCTTTTATGGATTGGACGTATCTTTAATGTAAGAAAAACACAACTCGAGTCTTTAAGCCATTTCTGTCAGTACAGTATACTCCTGATTGCTGACACCGGTGGAGCGGAACCTGAAAGTTAGAATCATGTATTCTGGGTGTGAGGGTGTTTTTCTATTTCCTTTTGGAACATAGGGTTTTGGGCTTTTACAATGTGTGCCTTACAATTCCATGTCCCCTAGGAGAGGCGCCTGAGCCTCTGTGTCCCGTGCTTGGTCTCTGTCCTTCCCTTTCTGTGCTGTCGATTTATTTTTATTTTTTTAAAAATATACAGTGGGGCCTTAACTTACGAGTTTAATTCGTTCCGAGACTGAGCTCGTTAACTCAACTTACTCTATCAACTCAATGCAAAAAATCGGCCGAGAGACAGCTGGTATCTCAAAAAACTCGTTAGTCGGGACACTCGTAAGTCAAGACCCCACCGTATTTTATTGATTTTTTTACAGAGAGGAAGGGAGAAGGATAGAGAGCTAGAAACATGGATGAGAGAGAAACATCGATCAGCTGCCTTCTGCACACCTTCTACTGGAGATGTGCCCGTAACCAAGGTACATGCCCTTGACCAGAATCGAACCTGGGACCTTTCAGTCCGCAGACTGACGCTCTATCCACTGAGCCAAACGGGTTAGGGCTGTGCTGTCGATTTAAATGTGGGAGAACATCAGGTGCATAAGAGTCCCAAACTGATCAGAATCTTCTTAGTTCTATCCTGCTTATCCTTCCACCATAATTTTTTTTAAAAACATTTTTTAAATGTTTTTAAGAAGAGGGAGAGGGAAAGGGGGAAAGAGAGATATACATATCAATGTGAGATGTGACAGCAGAACATTGATCGGCTGCTTCCTGCACACCCCAGCGGGGATGGAGCCTGCAACCTGAGCATGTGTCCTGACCAGGAATCAAACCGGCAATCTTCTGATGCACAGGGTGATGCCCAGCTAACAGCCACACCGGCCAGGGCCTCCCTGCAAATTTTATTGCATTTCCTTTCAGTTCTTCTAAATGTTGCCTGATTTTAGTCCCTTTGTTAGATCGAGATGGAATTATAACCACACTGTTCAGGCTTTTCCCTCCCATAGTTCTGCTTTATTCTGCCTGTGATGTGAGGTATTAAGTTGTCTTACAGTAAAGAATCCACTTACGTTTTTTCATTTCCATCTCTCTTTCTTTGGGGAAATAAAATAGAACTTGACTTAGAGATCTTGGCTATCTAAGGTTTGCTTGTAAAAATTCATCTCATTGTATTTAAAATTTAGCCTTTTAACTGGTGTTGGTAGGACACCATTGGACATCTCTGTGCTGGCACTCTGCTGGGTGCCCTTGTCCACTCCTCCCTGCACCACCCTGTTCTCTTGAGGCCAGGAGTGGGCCTCATTGTGCTTCAGGTCTGGGAAGACCCGGGACTGATTTCTGTGTAAGTCTGGCAGTTCCTGCAGCAGGAGTTCGTGAGGTAGTTGAGGAGATCCATGTGTTCCCCTCTGGGTACTGGTAAAAATAGATCATGTGCAGAGGAAATATTCATGTCAATAAGATTTGGAAAGCAAGTTTTGTGCAACAAAACAAAACAAAAAAACAAATTTTAGGTTAACCTTTATGAACCCAACACATTGGCTATTCAGGTGTGTCTTGCTAAAAAACCAAACTTTAAAAACATTACCAAATTACTGACATATTTAAAATGTGATACTGCTCTAAGAACTTATTATATGTGGTTTTCAGAAACACGTGAAAATATGTTTCGTGTAAAAGCATTTTCTGTCTATAATTTTCTGGCTCTTGCTCTAATAAATATTAAACTTAAATGGTCTTATTATTTAAAACCTAATAGTTTGAAATTAGTCTTTGAGTAAAACATTTACTTTTCATGTAATGTACAAATATTCTTAGAACAAATATGCTTTAGATATGTGTTTTTTCCACATATAAAAATATTGTAAACAGGGGTCATGTCTTCAGTTGGAAACTTTGACTTTAAGTACCAAGTGCTTGGGAGTGGGCTGGCTGGAAATGCACATTGAGCTTTTCTGTGTGTGGCAAACTTTGTCCAAATAAAGTAGCTTTGTACTCTGAAGGAGATTTCAGTAAATTTTTGTTCAAAAAACTATGTGCAAGTTAAGGGAAAGTTAAATATGTGCTGCAAGTTAAGGAAATGAACAAAAAGACGTGTAAATGTGATTGTGTAAGTGGTCTGTAACCCTTTCCTATCCAAGTCAACAGTGGTAGTCAGTAGGAATGGAGTAGGGATGGGATATATAGTTCGAAGGGAAAAGAAAGACCCCCATCTGGGATCAGCAGTGTTGTGGGTTAGTGTATGTAAGCTGTGCGCTGGGGCCTGAACCCAAGGTCAAGGATGCTTGGTGCTAGAAATTTCTCTCCACAGTTCCTGAATGTCCACCAGAGAGGGCTGTGTGTGGAACTGAGGCAAAATAGGAAAGAGACAGTGTAAGGACTTTAAATTATTTTCCAGTTTAAAGATTGTTCTTTAAACTTCTGTGTCCTCCTCTCTACTATATGTCCTTATTTGGTAAAATAAAAGGCTTGTCATCCCAAGTTCTCTAAAAGACCTCTTAAAAATATTTTATTGGTTTTAAGGCTAGGGGGCTGCTGTTTCTTGGAACCATGTAATATTAGCATACTAGAGGCCTGGTGCACAATTCGTGCACCAGTGGGGTCCCTCAGCGTGGCCTGCGGGATGGGGCTGAAACCAGCTCTCTGACATCCCCCGAGGGCTCCCAGATTGCAAGAGGGTGCAGGCCAGGCCAAGGAACCCCAGGGTGCACGATCTGGGCCAGGGAGGGACACAGGAGGTTGGCCAGCCGGGAGGGACTGCAGGAGGGCTCCAGGGCATGTCTGGCCTGTCTCACTCAGCCCCCATTCACCGGACCCCAGCAGCAAGCTAACCTACTGGTCGGAGCATCTAGCCCCTATTGGTTAGTGCATATCATAGCAACTGGTCGACTGGTTGACTGCCTTCTGGTGGTCAGTGCATTTCATAGCAAGCAGTTGAGTTGCCTTAGCATATCATTAGCATATTATACTTTGGTTGAATGGATGACTGGACACTTAGCATATTAGGCTTTTATTATATAGGATTAATATAATAATCCATACCGATACCTCACAACCCATACCTCACAGGACTGATTAGGGTGCCAGAGAGCAGTTTGGGAAAACTTTGGTAATTATCTTCAGCATTTCTGTATGATGGGAGTTGGGGCAGCTGGTGTTATCCTGTTTCAACCAACGGTGGTCTGGAAATCTCAAGAGTTCCAGTACTTTTGTATGAAAATGAACTGAAACCAGATAATGAGAGATGCACTATAATACAAACCTTGAAGAAATTGTTTAGACTACCTTGCAGGTAATTTTTCTACCTGCAAAATAGTTGCCAGTCTACAAAAACTTCTACACTATTAGATGACCAAAAACAGTGCAATGGTTATAACTGATTTTATTTTTATTTCTGCTTATCTCTAATACCGAGTTTAAGATTACCTTACTATGCCATGATCTTGTGTGACTAGACTTTTTTATTAATTAGCTTTAAAGAACAGGACAAAAGGATCCTGGAGAAGGAGAAACTAAGGATGAACCCATAATATATTGGGGTTGTTTGGTGATCATCTTTATCTTCCCAGTGGAGCGGCATTTTTTTTATTTTCAGGAAAATGTAAACTAAATAACCAATTTTTATATCTTGTCCACTTTTGTGCTAGCCACTGTGCTAAGTGATATAGAAAACATGGCAAGGAGTGAACTTCCAAGAAAGACACTGAGCTTTCTTCCTTTGGTGTCTTTAAGGTGAAGGTTCTTCCTTCCTAAGTTCATGCTTGTAAGCAAGTTCAGAGGAAGTCAATGATCCCTAGTCATGGTTTACAATTCTCCAAAGTACCTCCATTTATCTCCAGAGATATTGCAAAATGCTTACTGAATTGCTCATTAGGGAAAGCTTGCCATATCCTACATTAAGGATTTTCCTTAGAGACCCAACTTTGAATTATTAAACCCAGGGCTATGATTAGTGAGGCAGACACCTGCTTCCTATATTCACTGGGACTTGAAAGCAAGAATGGAATTACTAAATAAAATGAGATTGGTTGGAGGGATAGTTTAGACTGCATTTGCTGTATTCTGTGCATCCTGTCCCTCAGGTAGAAAACTAGAGTTAAGGGCTTTTAAACTTCTCAGTACTGAAAGGCATTACTTTGCCATTAAAATTTTGGATAAGATATTTTGAACACTCGGTTTTGCAGCAGAGAAAAGATAATAAATCAATATGTATTGATTGAAGTAATTTCTCCTAAAATATAACCAAAAATTGTGGTAGATTTGTAATTTTTGTTTTGAAGAGAAAGCCCAAATTACATACTATGGATCTTCGATGACACAGTTGAAAGCGGGGAATTTAGTTTGTTTTCCCTCTTCCAATATCTCATTCTTGCACCAAACCAAGTTACATTTTCAGTTAAATAGCACCTCCGAAGTTTTCCCGTACGAATTAGGATTTTCTTAAACTCCTGAGTTGCCCCTTCAGGCCCCATTTCAACCTAAGAAAACCATATCACGGAATGAGTTATGCAACATTAAAAGCCCCATTTGTAGAACCTTATAGAAAACACATTCACATCATTGTAGGGTAGTTTTCCCACTTTCCAAATGAGGAGTTAGGAAGGCAGGCATAGCTCCTGGGCTGCTCGCTGGTATAGGGGCTGAGTGGCAGGACTGAATGTCTGAGCAGCTGAGTTTCCTGATGATTTTAGGAAGTCTAAGGCAGGTGTCAGAGCGTCGCTTTTCATACCTACCAGCATAAGCAACTCCTGTTTGTTTGTTTTAATAACATCCTTCAGGAAGCAATGTAGCAAATTATAGTTTCTACCTTCCTCTAGGTTTTATTTTTTCATTTATCTGTTTGTTTAAAATGAGGATAAGAAGTTGGGTTCATTTCCTCTAAAAAATTGCCATCAGCAGCTGACCTAGAATTCCATCTTGTACCTCAGTATTATATACAGGATGGGGCAAAAGTAGGTTTATAGTTGTGAACATGTAAAACAGTTTTCTTCTTGTCATATTAATTGTCAATTATTGTACCTTCCATACAAACAACTCTAAACCTACTTTTGCCCCACCCTGTGTAATCCATTAAGTCTTAAATTCTGACGAAACAAAAGGATAGATTGGTCTGGGTGGAGCAAAAGATTATGAAAGCCCTTTTACCTTTTCATGCGTAGTGTCCTGCCCCTCAGATCTTTCTGGCTCCCTTTGGTGGTGAATTTGATTATCGCCCTTTGAAATTTAGAACAAGAATCAGAAAGAGGTGATAGAAGGGAAGTAGTACAGGGATGGGGTAAAAACCCATAAAGTGCAACAAGTACTGGGTGATGAGGATGAAGTCTTGTTGGCTTATCAGTCTGTGTTTATGACCGAATGAGTCAGGGCTGAGCACTGCACTTGAATTCTTGCCTCATCCATTTCTGTTTGCACCCTCGTCTTCCTCTTGTTGATGGGAACTTGCATTTGCAAGAATGGAATGTTACTACATGATTATACTCGTACCTAGGTGAGCACCAAATTATCAGTGGGCATAATCATATCCTTAAACTCTGCTTAATGAATGAAAAGACTACATTTCTTGACAATTGGAAATTGTCATCATTCTTCCCATTTGTCCCCACTCTTTTTTCAGTATGAGAGTCTACAGCAAAAGAATTTTCTCCAAAAGTTGACAGGAAAGGTTGAGAAGCATGATATAGTTGGACATGGTATTTCAGTAAATTATTCATTCCTGCAACATATTGATGGGTGCTTTCTGTGTTCCGGACACTGTTCTGGGCTCTTGGGAAACAACACACAGTGCAGAGTTTGCATTCTGGCAGAGGTGAACAGACTCAAGCCAATCATCTTACTGTAGAATAAATGGAAAAGAGCGGGGAAATGTGCTCAGGACACAGTGTAGGGTACAAGAGCAGGTCTCAGGTTTTGGTGTGTGTGTGTGTGTGTGTGTATGTGTGTTTAATATATATTCTTAGTGATTTTAGAGAGGAAGGGAGAGATAGAAACAACAATGATGAGAGAGGACCATTGATCATCTGCCTTCTGCAGGCCATCCCCCTCCTACCCACCTGTGGATTGAGTCCACAACCCAGGCATATGACCTGACTGGGAATCGAACTGTTACCTGGTTCAAAAGTCAATGCTCAACCACTGAGCACACTGGCAAGGCAAGATCTCGGGTTTCAAAGAGAGATTAGAGCAGATTTCATCTGAAAAGTGAGATTTGAGAAAGATAATGGTCATATATAAATTGGAGCTGACCAACAAGTTTACCTTAAGGAAGAGAGAAGACAAAAGGCTGGGAAATGGCCAACAATTGTTTACTGCTTTTCCATTCACTCTTTAACCTGTACTAGAAGCGTTGGCTGAGTCTAAATGTAACTGTGCACATTCCCTCTTTTTTTTGCTATTGTCATTCCTCCTGCCTAGATTTGCTTTTCCTAGGGCCCAGCCCAGATGACATTTCCATGATGTTGTTTGTGGAGGTAGGCATGTCCTAACAAACTGGACTGCGTGGCAAACTGTGACCCCCTAAGCATGCAGAGTTCCATTAGAGAAGATGACTGGGCTTTTCATTGGGGCCCTAAAGTGTGGACGACATGTCATAAGGGCCTGTAAGATGACAGGCCAGACTGAGGGGACCCCAGGAGCTAAAGCAGGCATTGGTGCGCAAGGTCAAACTTCAGCGTGAGTAAGATGGGAAAGGTCACAGAGGACCCCACATTTCATGCTAAGGAGTAGGGGTTTGAATCCACAGACAGGAGGGGACCACTGCTGTCCTCTGAGCTTGTCCCCAGTGGGAGTGTCCACTGAGTACGGCAGAAAGTTGTTGGTTCTTGTGGGTTTTCAGTTTATGATCTCTGGCACATGAAGACTGGCAGAGAAGGTGGTTAGTGATCATTTCCTCTCTTCTGTCTCTCAATACCTGCTTTTCCAAAATGCAGGTAACTTTCATTCTCAAAGGATATGAGTTGTAAAAGTTTCAGATGGCTTAGAAGAATCAGACTTCGCTATCTCACTACTGTTGACATTCTGACCATCATCAGTTCAGACTTCTTTGTTCTCAGCCGCACGCAGTGTCCATTATCCATGTGGACAGCATCCTTTGCAGCAGCCGCTCTGTGCAGACGTAAGCAACTTCCTGTGGCTGGAAGTTAAGTGTTTGGTTTACGGTTTTCATTCAGGTTCTTCGCAGTTTTTCACTCTTACAGGCTCAACAAGTATTCTCCTGTATAGTGTCTGCACATACCCGATTTTCTCCTTGGTGTAAGTTATGAACACTAAAAAATCGGGATGCCTATAACTGATGCCAGTACTAGAAAGTAGTACGGCAAGACCTTATGTCTGAGCCGCATGTGTGTGTGTGTGTGTGTGTGTGCAGCTTATCTCTTCGGATCTGCTTAATAACATTTCAAGGCGGGTTAAGGGCGTGGCATTCCCCTATCTGGCAGGTGAGGGAACGGGACTCCCTTGTCCTTGCTGCTGCAGCCACACGGAGCACCTGCTGCTCATGAAGTATGTTTGCCGCCAGTTTTCAGAGCACTGACTCCGAGGCCAACACCACAGAAGCTTTTGGAACATACATTGATTAGCATGTATCACAGCTGAACTGAAAATGGGACTTTCTGGTTTCCTCCCGTGAAACTGCCTTGATTCCAAGTTTAATTAGGCAGATCAGACACAACATGTTTTGCTGAGAAGTTGAAAATCATATGGAAAAATTCTGATCTATTTCTCGATGTAGGAAGCCTTTGCAAGGGTTATACATATTTAGTCCTTTCAGGGGAGTGTGCCTTCTGGAAGTGGTCTCATTGGATTACTTGGTGGCGGTCTTTTCTCCATGCCATTCTCCTCAGCCACTTTTCTTCATCAGGTGGTTCCTGGTTAAACCATTGTGCACTGCACACAGCGAGTAGAACTCAGTGTTAAAGATTCTGGATCCTGTCATGGCTGGTTTTGCTCGGTGGATAGAACATTGGCCTGTGGACTGAAGGGTCCCAGGTTCGATTCCAGTGAAGGGCACATACCTCGGTTGCAGGCTTGATCCTGACCCTGGTCTGCAGGGGGCAACCAATCAATGTGTCTCTCTGTCTATTCTGCTCCCTTCTGCTCTCTCTTAAAAAAACAACAACAGCAACAACTAACAAACCAATGGAGAAAATATTCTCAGGTGAAGATTCATAACCCTCTCCCCCTACCCCCCAAAATATTCCATTTCCTGTTGTGTGAAAGGCTTGACCTAAGTTGAAGTCAGAAATTCTGTTCTCTCCTCTAAAAAAAAAAAAATGAGTGCTACTTAAAAATTGTAGCTATAATCACCTCTCTGCTCATCAGCCGGCCCCATTAGTGCATCCCCTTCCTTTCTGTCTTAGCATTTTCAAAG
>NW_006299263.1:2412958-2415331 GCF_000327345.1 Myotis davidii | reverse complement strand
GGACTGCAGCATGGAGGAACATTTTTTTTTTGAGTTCAGGGTTTTTGTTGTTGTTTTTAAAATTAGGCTTATTGCCCTGACCTGATTTGGCTCAGTGGATAGAGTGTCAGTCTGCGGACTGGGAGGACCCAGGTTCGATTCCTGTCAGGGGCATGTGCCTTGGTTGTGGGCACATCCCCAGTGGGGGGTGTGCAGGAGGCAGCTGATCAATGTTTCTAACTCTCTATCCCTCTCTGTAAAAAAATCAATGAAATATATTTTTTGAAAAAGTGACAGCTACCTTAGAGAAACTGGCCTCAGGGCCCCATCTCATGTCCAGCAGTGCCATTCCTGTCTCTAGCTCCTCTACCAGAATGTTCATTCACTTAAGGCCGTTAGGCCTAACATTCCCCCAATTGGAGGGTGCCTTGTGCTAATAGCAAGCACTGCCTCTAAAAAGCAATTTAGTGGATTAGTACATTCAATAGATTTATTGAGCAACAGTTATGGTGCCAGGCATTGTGCTAGAGGCCAGGGCTGCAAAAGTCAACTGGATAGACTCACTGAGCTTAGAGTTTTCAGCATGTGCATTTGGTTGGACAGGATCACCCTCCTGCTGTCCCCACAGTAGAACAAGAGCTCTGAAGGAGAGGGTGCTCTGCTTGGTGGGGAGGAGAGCTCAGGTATTCATGGGGAGGTGGTGGGCTGTGGGTGTGGCATGTGGTCTTCAGGGCAAAGGAGGGCAGAAATGGGAGAATGAAAGCATGTTTATTCAGGACTTGGCTTAGACTCCCCCAGGGCTCAGGGAAGAGGGAGGAAGCTCTCAGGAATCTTGTTTTCTCCTGGACCATATCAAGAAACAAAATCCTGGGATGACCACTTTCTATGTTAGATTTCTATGGACTAAAGTCTGAAGCTAATAATTTAAAGTGTTTCTATGGATGAATATTCCAAAAAGTTCAAGGCATGAAAGTCTGCTTAAAAAGATTGAAACACAGCGAATTTGTATCCCCCTCCTCCTTAAGATTCAAATGAAGGAAAAGTCTTCATTCCTCCAACATTGCAGATAGAATAAAATTTAAGGGAACAAGATTTCTAAGTGATTTTTTTCACTTATGCAAGCAATACATAAATAATAAATCCCTCAAATACTCTAAAAGAGGCATCTTGAACTTTTCTGTGAGGAATATTTCATTGGAAAGGGATGTAGGACCATCCAAAACCATGTAATCTTAACTTGTAAGGAGCTTGGGATTTGCATGGAGAAAGCTTTCCTGCATAGCTCTGTTGAGGCAGATTCCTGTCCTCCAGCAGTGAAATGAAATATGGTGCTGGAGTGTACTTTCTGACACCTAATGTTCTAAGGGTGAAAAGTACACAAGGTATTAATAGCATCAGGAAAAACCCAGGACTGGTAAAAATAGGACCTCGTATTCATCCTGTCCACTGGGTCCCCTGGCTCACATGCAGCTTTCAGAAATAACGCTGGTGCTCAGACCTTCTCAAAGTGTGTGTGTGTGTGTGTGTGTGTGTGTGTGTGTGTGTGTGTGTGTGTGAATAATCTGGGACCTAGTTCAATGGCAAATTCAGATTCAGTATTTCTGGAGTGTGACTTGGAAACCTGTTTTTCTAACAGGCTCCAGGGGATGCCAGGACCACTGGTCCACATGTTACAGGCAATAGTACGGCTGTTGCTTTCCAAGAACTTTCACATGCATTTAAAAATTATATTTTTAATGAGTTTTGCAGAGAAAGGAAGGGAGAGGGAGAGAGGAAAACAACGTGAGAGTGGAACATCAATCGGCTGCCCCCTAATGGGGATCAAGTCCGCAACCTGGGCATGTGCCCTGTCTGGGAATCAAACCAACTTTGCAGTGCATGAGATGATGCCCAACCAACTGAGCTATACCAGCCAGGGCCACATGCTTTTTTAAATGGAAACTCTATAACTACCCTCTAAGTTGAGCAGTGCTGCTGGTGTTACCTTCTTTTACACATAATAAAAGTTTTCAAGCGGTAGATTGCGTAAGGTTATGCTAGAAGCCACGTTTTCTAACTCCTCCTGGAGTGATTCTAATTTGGTTGTTGCATTATGAATGGTGAAGTGGGGAGTTGAAACTAAAATGACATTTTTGGAAGCTCAATAGAGAAAATATACACATATACTATTATTATGTCTCCTGAGGTCTTAGGAGTGAGAGCTAATGTATCAGGTGGTGTAATGGTAAAGGTTATGTGAGAGGTCTGAGACTTGCCATTTGTAGGCAACAGGAAGAGAGAGCAGATGGCGAGTGTCCTACTGATGACTAACCTAACTGTCTTTGGGGAAATCAGATTTATCTTGACTATAGGCTGCCTCCATCTTCCAGAAGAACTTCAGGGCTAGTGGCATTG
>NW_006299263.1:2388459-2412943 GCF_000327345.1 Myotis davidii | reverse complement strand
CCTGTCAGATGGTACCAAAAATGTGCAAATCATATGCAAGTGGGCTCAATCTCACTCAAAATTTGCCAGCCGGAAGCACGATGTCTTTATTCCAGCTAGATTTGAATTTGCTCTTTGGGTAACTTCCAGTGAGGTCTTGATTATGCTTATTTTTCATATGGTGTATGCTGAGAAATGGCTAAACACTGTCAAATAGAGAGAAAGAAACAAGTGTAGAAATCCAGCACAGCATTTGTGAGCCTGGGTCCTGGGCCCCAGCAGGTGAGAGGAAGCCCGGCTGGCCCTTGAGGCAAAGTGAGCCTCCTATTGCCCTTTATTTTTCCTCATGAAAAGGCTGCATTATTATTGGTGTTGTCCATCTTCCTTTTCTAAATTGTCTCAGGCATTTGCTGCTAAGTAGTGCAATGATAGCACAAAGATTTGATTCATTTGGTATCTATTAAAGCTCAAAAGCATGAATACCTTGGTTTCTCAGTGTCCTAATGGTGTCTTGTAAATGTAATACCTGCTCATGGCAAAGACGTTGTAAATTAAAGGAAACTCTAAAGAAAGAAATCACCATAATCCTACCACTCACTCCATGGTAATTAATAATTATCATTTTGGTTAGCATCATTCATGAACATATTTTAACAAATTGAGATGATGATCCTATTAAGTTGTTGTTTTTTTTATTAAAGGTTTGTAACCTACTCTTTCACTTAAGAGTCTTGGAATGAATATTTTCCCAAGTTTTGAAATACTATTGAAGAGGGTTTTTTTTGTTTGTCTGTTTTAGTTGGCATTCCAGCATATGGAATGTTAGAGTTTAGCCAGCCGTCCTATTGATGACCGGTTAGTTTGTGTCCTGTGGTTTAATATGTTATGCTGCAAGGGAGAATCCTCGTACTAAACCTCTGTACATCGCTCTGATTGTTCCCTTAGGATAAATACTGAGAAATGGGCTCACAACTCAAAAAAGGCAGTTAAAGTATTTGTTGGATGAATGATGCCTTTTGATATATATTAGCAAAGCATGTTCCAGAATGGCTGACCAATGTATGCCCTTAATTAGCAATGCACTCTAGCTGTTTTGTGTATTGTTTTTAACCTCTGCCTCTTTGACAGTTTAAGATGATATCCCTTTGTTTCCATTTGCATGTATTTGCTCTCCAGTGAGACTGAGTTTCTTACATCCCTTTCTTTTGTGAAATGCCTCTTAGGTCCTTGGCTCATCTTTCTCTTAAAGTTTGCTTTGTTCTGTTGTTGTTTAATGAGCCCTGAAAGTGCTGTCTATATGAAGATATTCACCTTTGTCTGTATTTTTCGACATTCAGAAAATTTTACACTTTTACCGGGCCAAAGTTAGCAATATTTTTGTTTTGTGTTTCCTTCTGCTTTTACACTTACAAGTGTTTTCTCTGTCCTGAAATAAAAGGATCATTAAAGATAGTTTTAATTGTAGACTTAATTGGAAGACACTGGACTCAGGTATTAGTAACAAGTATTTTGAGGAAAATACAACCACTGATTGAATGTGACCTGGTCTTAACCAGATGTGTACATCGAAATTACTTGTTAGAGGCATTTGTTTTACTTTATTTTTATTGTTGACACTATGACAGATTGTCCCCATTTAGCCCCCTGCCCTTTGCCTACCTCCACCAAGCCTTGCCCCCCTTCCCTCTGGCCATCACCATTCTGTTGTCTGTGTCTGTGAGTTATACGTATAAGTTCTTTATACTAAACCTTATACTAAACCTCTGTACATTGCTCTGATTGTTCCCTTAGGATAAATACTAATCTTGTCACCACTGTTAGAGCTTTGAAAAATTACCAATGCCTGGGCCACAACCTAGAACCGTTGAAATGGAAACTTAAAAAACAAACAGGCAAACCAACAAAAAACCATTAACAAGTCTACAGACTTAAAAGGAGCATATTCAAGTTGCACATGATTTTATTTTATTTTTTGCTTGCTTTGAACATTAAATTTTCAGAATAGTGGGTGTGTTTTGGCTTACCTATCACTGTCTGACAGCAATGAAGGAGTACTTTCATGAAGAAGGGGGTTCAGAGCAGTGTGCTGGGGGAGCTCCCTGCAAAATCACAGTGGCTCTCTGAAAGTGCCCTTCTCAGTCGCTTCCAGTGGTGAGCATGTGATTACTTCTGAGTTCCATGGCTGATTCGCATGCTGGCCTTAGGAGTCACTGCTCTACTGCAAGTGGATTTTTTAAAATTAGAAGAGACGATATATTTACAAATGTATTATATTTGAAGAACATATAGAGTACACAGGACATATTAGAAGATACAGTGTATTTACAAATTATACATGTAATACATTTGTGTATTTTTAAAACCAAGATGCATTATTCTTTGATATTCAATAGTATCTCATTTGAAATGGGGTGTAAACCTTGCAAATAAGTATTTGCAACTTGGGGAAAAGAAAGTCAAACCAAAATGATCAGTTTTATATCTTTGTGCAAAATTAAATTATGCTCATTAGCTAACATTGAAAATACACTCCTATTTCTCTAGCCTGGAGTTGTCCCATTAAAAAGTCTTATAAGGAAATTTGCCTACATAGCACCCTGCATGTTAAAGAGCAGCCAGTCTGTTCATAGGAGGTGGGAAGTCATGGACAGGCCTTAGCGTTGGCAAGGAACTTAGCATCTCAGAGCCTTGGAAATGGTAGTGGTGGTGGTGATACCCCACAGGGCTGTGAGGAGGAGCAGATGTGGTAATTTAAGTCCAGTGTCTGGCAGCTGGAAGCTACTCCACCAGTGTTGGTCTCACCATCCCCAGTGTGTTCACTGCACTGGTTAATTTGAAAGGGGATGTTTGGGGGTGCAGGAGAGGCACCGAACTCATGCCAGAGGCATACGGTTCCAAGGAGTGGTCCTGTTCTGTGTTTTAGGTCCCCTGGTCAGTTTGAGAGAGAAGTTATATATGCCTCAAACAAGGTAGATCATTTCAGTACACTGGAGTAGAAAGTGCTGGATTTTGTGTAACAGATAAAACATTTATTATTTATAAGAAATCCAAAAAGGGAGAGGCCTGTGTGGCCTGAAGTGGTTACTACAATATTTTTATATCATTTTCCTGTAGAAAATGCTTAACCCCTTCCCTGGCAGAAACGTGTATACTCGTTTTCACAAAATGTTCTTTTTCAGTCGTCGACGAGTATACTAAGAAAATATGGTAAAAAAGTATGGTTTATAGGAAGACGAGTCACAAACACAAACTGTTTTCATAACCAGCATCAAAAATACTATATAGAACCAAAATAAAAAAATTAGTCTGAAAAAGAAATGTTTTTAACAAAAAAATTGTTGGGGAAGGGGTTAAATCAGATTTGAATACATCTTAGATAATTTCAAGAACAAGAAAGGTCATGTTGCCAAAAATCTCTATTATAACAAAGAGGCTAAGAGTATGTGAGAGGGGACTAGTGCTGGCAGGACAAAGCCCAGTCCACATCAGAGCACTGAAGGCAGGAGAGGCACCGAACTCATGCCAGAGAAAGTTTTCTTGCATAACCATCTCTGTGCTGTGGTTGAGGTTATGAGACTTGAGATAAACAGTAGACGGGAAAGCTGAGGCGACCGCAGACTTGACCACTGTAGGCATCCAGGGTTATGGGGTGGTATTCAAGCAGCCATGCCAAATCTCCCTGTGCTGAGAGCCCTGGGGCCAGCCACCGTGATCGCACTCCACATTGCCTTCTGTAAGATGGCGGTCTGACAGGCTGGATTCTGTGGTCTTCAGGCCTCTTTCAGCTCTGACATGCCATAATGAAAACTGATTTATTGATTATTCCGGGCCAGAAAAATTGAAAGAGGTTAAAAGGAATCCTGAGTTCTTTTCTGGCCCAGGTTCCTCCAGCAGCAGAGCAGAATGAGCTTTTTGATCACCATCAAGGAGGAAGAGTTTATCTTTGGATCTCTTTCCAGTCTACTTGCTGATCTTTGCAGGTCAGGACCATGGACAGCTCTCGGCAAACTGTACACTAAGCAGTTTGTCCTCCGCCTCTTTTACCACTCATGATATCCCTCCTCCTGTCCCCCAGCAGTGTTTCTCATATCACAGCTTACAGAGGATACGGATCTTTCCAGCCAGGGTCCCCACCTAACCACCCCAATTTTAGAGATGGTCTCAAGCATTCCATGTACAAAGTCCATAGTGGTGTTTGCAGAATTATTGCTCTTTATTTTGCTCAATGGATACTTAGCCAATGTCTCTTGTGTTCAAAGTGCTGTGCTGGGTGCATGGGCAGTACTTTTCAAACTTTAATTCTCCACCAAGTAGTGGCCTTTAATCTCAATTTAATTGTCTACAACCAGAATTCTGAAAATAAAACCAATAGAACAACCTAAGTATCAGTGTCTCACACATAGTACGGCTATGTATTATTTAATAAAACGTGTTTCAGTTTTACATTTCTAGGTGTGTGTTTCTGTGTGCTATGAATTGCAGTGGGAAATGTATTGCTCACTGCACTGTGGTTAGCAAAGTTTAAATCAATGCTCTGGACTCACAATTCCTTACCTGCAATTCCACATTCCAAACATGAAAAAATTTTTAAAGTTTGGCACAAATTCATTTGGCAGCAAAACATGACCTAAAGTGATTTAAGGGAAATTATAGCTTTTTTTAAATCTCACTTACTGTTAATATTTGTACACTTAACTGCAGAATGGAGTCATACCTTTGACCCAGTGGGCATGTTGCACTCAATTACTTTCCTAAGAGACAAAAATTCTGAACCATAGGATCTTCCCCAAGAGAGTGTGGACCCATATAAGGGGACATAGTAGTTACCATTCATTCAGCAAATATTTATTGAATGCTTACTCTGAGTGTAACATTGTGCTGGATGTCATATCTGGAAGAAAGAAAAGTTAGTGCGAGATGAATTCTTGGATTATTTAACAGTCCCATGGGTGGATAGATTTGGGGCCACGAGAGCTGGACTTCATCATTCTCTTTCCATGTTCTTTCTCAGTGTTAGTTCACCCAGGTCTTCAGCTGCAGGGATTTCTCTGCTGATGGGTTCTAAGTTTCCTATACTACGTTTCCAACACGATTTCACACCAGCATTTCAGTTCAGCCCATTTAAAGCCGACTGCAAACTCCTTCCTCCTGTATCCCTATATCCTTAATGGTACTACTGTCTTCCTCACCTGGACACAGCCTTATCCTTGTCCTTGACCCTATCATCCAGTCATTTATTGATCTATTTCTGTTGATTTTTCCTGCCAATACCCTTTGCCTCCTTTCCGTTCTCTCTAGTCCCAGCACCACCTGTTGATACTGTGAATTATCACTTGTCAACTGGCAGATTAGATGGTGTAGAATTATAGTTGGGGGGAAGCAAGAATCTTAGAATCACAAAGATCTGGGCTCAAGTTGCACATCTTCCCTCTTCTGGCTAAGGGACCTTAATCATGTCACTCAGGATCAGTTTTGCTTTGATAAAATGGAACTGATGGCCTTAACCTGTTTGGCTGAGTGCATAGAGTGTCAGCCTGCAGTCTGAAGGGTCTCGAGTTCGATTCTGGTCAAGGGCACATGGCCAGGTTGTGGGCTTGATCCCCAGTAAGGAGCATGCAGGAGGCAGCCAATTAATGATTCTCTCTCATCATTGATGTTTCAATCTCTCTCCCTCTCCCTTCCTCTATGAAATTAATAAAAATACATTTTAAAAAATTGAACTGATGATATATATTTCATGAGTTATAGTCAGGAATAAAAATATACACTCCCAACATAATATTAAAAGGTAAGCTACAGCTGCAGGTATTGGTAGGGCATGTAACTAACAAATGATGAGTAGTAATACTTTATAAAAAAACTCCTTCAAACCAATAATGGGGGAAAATACAGTTTTTAAAAATGGGCAAAATTATAAACAGGCAGTTTCTAAGGAGGAAATAAAAAAGACCAATACATATATAGAAGGAGGTTCAACCTCAATAGCAATCCAGAAAATGCAAATTAAAACAATGAAATACTATTTCACATCTATCATATAGCACAAATGTGGGCAAGCATGTAAGGCAATAATAACTCATATTACTGGTCCATGTGTATACTGGTCCACCCTCTTTAGAGAGCAGGTTAGCACTATCAAACAAAGTTGAGGATGGGTATACCTACCACCTAGCAATTCCACAATGCCAGGAATATCCTTTGCAGCATTGTTTTTAGTGACAAGAACATTGAAAATAACAAAAACATCCATCAAAAGGAAACTGGCTACTCAATGAAATCCTATACAGCAGTTAAAGTGAATAAATTAGAACTACATAACATCATAGATAAATCTAAACAATGTTGAGTGAAAAAAGCAAACTGCAGAATACAGTATAAAACCATTTACATAAAATTTAAAAACATATCTAACAATTTTATTTACGTATTACATGTTGGCATAAATATCTAACTAGTTTTTGAATAAATATAAAAGTTTGCAGGAAAATTATTAACAACAAATTGAGTATAGTGGTTACCTGAGGAAGGGGAATGGAATGGAGACTAATACAGAGGGGGTTTCAGTTATAAGCAATTTATTTCTCAGAAAATGAAGCTATTAAATGCAAAATGTTAAATTTTGACAAAGCTGGACAGGTATATAAGTGTTCCTTGTATTATTTTCTTTACTTGTGTGCTTGAAATACTTCATTTAAAAAGAACACACAACCCCAACCTGGTCCTTAGTGAGTGCATAGTAAATATTCCTTCTGCTCCATTCAGAAGGCTTCTAAGATTTCCTTTTTTACCTGACTAGTCGAGTTCCATTCCCTCCATCTGGCATTCCAGATCAAACAAGGTCCAAACTCCCTATTGAGGCTCTCATGGCCCTCCACTCCCTAGCTCCAGCCTCTCTCTATAGCCTTACACTGTAGTGCTTCCCCTCAATGGACCTGATGTTCCAGCCCTGGTGTCCCAGGTCATGCTTGGTGCATTCCTGACCCTTTGTCCTGGCTTGTCTGGTTTTCTTGGCTGTAATTTCCTTATCCCTTTTCTCTGGTTATACAAACCCAGCCCCCTTCTACCCCTCTGTCCGTCTATACATCCATCTATCCATTTATTGAGCATCTTCTATGTGCAAGGCATATACAGCCTATCCTGATTTGCTCTGCCACAAGTAATCACAACTTTCACTGAAATCTCCCAAATGACTTAATCCCTTTAATGTGGTATTCATCTTACAAAAATTAATTTTATCTTTCTAGATTAGGCACCGAAGGGCAGGTACTATCTTATTCATTTTTAATTGCACTTATGAACGCTCCTTCAATATTGGTGGAAGAAATAAATGAGTTTCAGATTGTGTGTCCAAATATTGAAATCAATGTTAAGATTATGGTTTAATCCTTAGCACTCCAATCTAACTATTTAGTGTCTTGAGCTCATTGATTTTCATAAGAGTACCGTGCATTCCCTTCCATCTTTGTTCCCTGCCTTCACATTTACTGAGATTCCAGATTCTAGAGCACCAGGCATGAGCTCACTTCTCTAGGGACTTTGCATTTATTTAGAGAAGGAAGACAGTGCTGCAAAATACTAGTAACATGACAGGGCGGTGTGAGGGGTAGGTCAAATAAATGATGCTGGCATCATGATCTGAAATCGCCCTTCATGAAACAGCTTGTTTTATGCTTGGTTGTGTAAGACTGGTTTTGAGAGATTCATTCTTTTGCAAAGGGATCTGGGTCAGAATTATCATTTTATGTCAACCTGGGTTTCTGTAAAATCCACCCCCTTCTTTTTTGGCTCAAGTGGATACTTAACATCTCTATTGCATGTAAGCTGATACTCAGGTGTGATTTGGAGATGTCTTCTGATATCACAATTTTACCAGGCGCGAGCCTGAAATCTTTCTGACCTGACACTGAATGGAATTTTCTTTGCGCTTTTTCAGAACAGGTGTCTGTGAATTCTTAAAGCTACTTATATCTTCCTCACACCTCTTTCTTTCCAGTGCACTGTTGGAAAAGTTTTCAGTCTGACTGGCAATTTTTTATGTTTCCAACAACCGGTCACAGGTTGTTTGTTTGTTGCCATGGTTACTCCTTATCCAGGTGGGCTATTTGAAAACTTAGGGTTGGAAGGCGTCTTTATGTTAACTTCCCTCTTTCCAGGACAAACTTCCCTTCTCTGCCTTCGGCCTCTGCTGGAATATTTCTGGCGATGGGGAACTCGCCATTTCTCACTGCTGATGACCTTTACATGTGGGGTTAGAGACTCCCAAGCGTCTCTAGTGGGAGGGTTGAGCGTAATGGGCGCGTTGGGCTCTCCCTGGCAGTGGGGCCCACAGAGCTTCCAGGGAGACCCCGATCCTCCTCGGAAGGTTCGGGATCTGCTGGCAGATCCCAGTCTTTGGGACAGCGAGTCTATGGCAGCTTCTTTGAATCATGGCGTTATTGGAGTTTCTGGCGTCAAGAATGTTGGGCACAGTCCTTTAAGATGATTGCAATTGTATTTGGCCTCTGGAGCGGCAAAGAACAGAATGCAAGTCTGGCTGGTTATTGAGGGGTAGGATGGGGTGGGGGCGGAGGAATGAGCATGAAGGTGTAGGGAGAATTTGGGCCCTTACATAAGATTGGACAGGAGACCAAATGACCAGGGGGGAGCTGCAGAGGCCCTGACACAGTCCCTCCAGCTGGTCAGTGCTGCGGATGTGACCCTGGAACCTCCAGGCATCCCGCTGCCCAATCAGTGTGTCTGATTGGCCGAGACAGTGTCACGTGCTTCCCCCCCGCCCCCCCCTTCCTAGCAGAGGAAGGTCAGGATTGGCTGAGATAGTCATGTGCTCCCCCACCACTTTTGTTTCTAGCGGAGGAGGGTGGAGATTGGCTGAGACAGTCACGTGCCTCCCCACCGCCCCATCACCACTATTGTTTTAGCAGAGGATGGTCAGGATTGGCTGAGACAGAGTCATGTGCTCCCTCACCACTTCTGTTCCTAGCAGAGAAGGGTTTGATGGTGTTTACTTCCAGGTGGGCAGCTGCCACCACCTGCTACCAAGACGGCTCACACTGGGGGCTGGGAACCCAGCAGATGGAGTCATGGCTGCTGGACTGCCCAGAACACCCAACAGGTTGTCTTTGAGTAGCAAACTTTGAGGAAGCCCCGAAGTCACCATATTGAATATGACACCGTCTGAAAACGAAGAAAAAATACATTGCTTTACTCTTCCCTGTTCTTTGCTTTGAGCTTTGGCATGTCTGCTTTTGGCTGAGGAGGTAAATGCGAGTTAGTAACGGAACCAGTGCCAACCTGGGCCTGCCTAATAGGGTCCAGCGACCGTCCGCCAAGAGGAGGCGGGGGCTGGCGTTGGGAGGTATTGCAGGGGATGATCAAGTTCCTCCAGGACCGTGGCCGCTCACTTGTACCGCAGGCTCCTCCCTCCGTGAGTGATGTCAAAGCGTGGTCAGCATTGTTGGAATTTAGGTGTTGATGGGACCTCCAGAGCACTCAGAAGCATGTTTTTTCTTTCTGTCTTTAGGTTGTGTGTGGTGTGACAGAACCCTGGAGACCCACACCCTTCGGTGGGCACCCTTCCCCTTGGCTAGGCCCTTTCATGGTCCTGGCTCCCTGCTCACATGTCTGGCCCACCTTCTACCTTGGTTTCCCCTCCCTGCCTGCCTTGCTCTGGTGCCTTTTGACCACACATCCCTTTCTGCTCTGAGCCTCCCAGGGATTTGATTCACCAGTTTGACCCAACAGAGAGGTCTTCGGGTGCAGCAGGGGTGGTAACTTGGAGTCTAGAAAGAGCCCATTTCCCTGGTCTCTAAGGAATATGAACATAAATAGTAGGTGCAGTTTTTTTGTGTGTGATTTTTAAAATATCTATTTTTATTGATTTTAGAGAGGAAGGGAGAGGGAATGATAGAAACATCAGTGATGAGAGAGAATCATTGATTGGCTGCCTCCTGCATGCCCCACACTGGGGATCAAGCCCGCAACCCGGGCATGTGCTGTTGGCCGGAATCGAACCCGGGACCCTTCAGTTCACAGGCTGACGCTTTACCCTCTGAGCCAAACCTTTCATATGCTAGGGCTGGGCTTGTGATATTTTTTTAAAGGCCACTGTTGTAAACACAACTGGGGCTTAAAAGCTGAAAGGCAGTAATGGATTTACAGCCAGCTTAAGTGGAAGAGTGAGAACTGGTTGCTAGATAATTAATAGCTGCAGTTGACTGCATGGGAGGATCTCATAGGCAGAAGTCATATCCAAACCACTGAAAGACTTTAAGAGGCACAGCCCCCTGAATCTCAATGGGTGCTCCCTTAGCGTGGGGCACCCCGCTGGGCCCGGAGAATGCTTTAGTTGCTGGACTGTGATTAGTTCCGGTGGTGGCAAGGAGGAGCGCTGGAGCAATAGTTTACCAAAGCAGAGGAAAATTGGTTCCTACTTAATATCAGTCCCATGTGTGTCGTTCAGAAACGGACGGAGATGCAGTCTGTGTTTCCAGTGCTTTATTCTCAGGGAACTAGGATTTGAAAATAAATTTGTCCTTATTCTGTATGAGTAGATGATAGTTGGATTGTTTCCTCTCATATGCCAGTCTCAGTCTTCTCATTCAGTTAAGAGCAACACAGGCCTTAGGGTAAAAAAGATGGGACCCAGTCTGCCTCCTCCACACCGTGGCTAGGTAACTGTATAAATCACTAACCTCTTCTGTAAAGTGGCCTGATGGTACTTCCCTTTTAGGGATATTGTGAGCACTCAATAGGATTGCATAGGTAAGGCATCTAGCACTGTTCCCATGCCAACCGGAAAAAGTTCTATCTTGGAAAAAGCATAGCCTTTCAAGAAAGACAAGACTGGCTTTGAATCCCAGCTCTACCATTGACTCTCTGCGTACTTTCAGGCAAGTTAACTTCCCTGAGTCTCAGTTTCCTCATCTTAAAAGTGGGGTTCTTATCTGTTTCACAGAGTCAGGACAATTAATGGAAATGATGTATGAAATTGTCTAGCACAAAGCTGGGGTCATAGAAGAGGTCAATAAATGGTAGCAATTATTATTGTGTCTTCCCTTGGCTATTAGATGTGCTGTCATGGTGCTGGTGGGTGTTGCAGTGACAGTATTTGTGGAGGTATTTGATATCATTGGTGATGGAGATTGGGAGATGGCTGAGCAGACTGTTCTAGCTTCAAGCATGGAAGGCTATAGCTCTGATCCTTCTCACTGCCACGCCACCCCCACCCCACCCCCCAAATTCCGTCTAAACTTGGAAAGTGTGAGAGCAGGCCTTGAAGAGATACTATGCAAACCTTTCAGATTTATGGATGGATCCTATTTTCCTGACGAGGTTGACATGCAAGACCTCTTTTTTATGAAGGCACCACTCTAATTTCAAAGCAAAAGAAAAATATATATGAATCTGATTTTTAAAAACTATTGCCTTATATAAAATGCATACTCAAGTGTTGAAGATGAAAAGTATGTAGGTGTAAACATTACAGCCAATATCTGCATCTGGAATATTTTAAAATAAAGTAATTAAGTGGCTTTTGTACCACTCTAGTGCAAGGGAACAACTTTGCACTGGTGTCTTTGTCTTTGTGTCTTATGTTCCATCTAAGTGTGATGCTTCCTGTGAAAGGATCCTGTGTGCCACTGCAGAGGGGAAAGGACGATAGACTGTGGGACCTCAGCATCCTTGTCAGGGCAATGCAGGGGCTTAGTGGCTGACCTCTGAGAAGTTGTCTTCCCATATACCATGGGGCCATTTATTCTGGTCTAACACCTACACCATGGGTTTATGTTTTAGAAGTTGAGGGAGTTCAGTTTACATTCTGGTCATGCAAGAAGGATTTCTGAAATGCTACACATTTACACTATGTGTAATATGTTGGTCCTAGTGTAATTTGGTGTTGGTTTTATTCTGTCTTGTCAATTAAATGCTAAAATTATATTGAGAAGATAGATTGCTAATTAGGGTGCTTTTGGCTACAGAAACAGAAAATGAACTTTAAAGTAGCCTATGTAATAAGGAAAATGTATCATGTCATTTAACAAGAAGTCACAGGTAATGTGATTCTAGGGTTGATTAATTCAGTAGCTGAAATATGGCATCTTTTTGCTCTGCCCTCTTCAGAACAGCAGGCTGGTTCACTCTGTGACTGCAAAATGGACTTCATGTTTCCCAGTATAATTTTTAGATATGACAGAATCCAGAAGAAGAGGAGGTCTCTTTCCATGTAACTCTCTTTAAGAAGGAAGAAACCCTTCTATAAGACATGGACTTCCTCCATGTCTCACTGGCCAGAATACAGCACATTGCTTTGTCTAAAGTTAATCCCTGACGGGAGGAATGGCGTTGCTGAGATAATGTAGGCGCATTAGAATTTACCTTGAACTTGAGATCAGTCATTTTCCCTGAGGGGAGGAAATTTATCAAGATCAGAATTCTGTTAGCACAGAAAGAGGGATGAAATGGAAGGGGTGGTTAACTAATAAAGGCAGTCAAAGTGTTTTTCTCTGAGACAATTGCTGAATGCTTCCTCAAAGGGTGGACTTAGCTCCATTTAAACATTGCAGCCCCTCACTGTGGTGTTACAGGATTTGGTAGGAGAAAAAGAGGCATGCTATAGAGAAAGACTTATAGAATGTATAGGATTTCAAACGCTGAAACAGAGTGCGGTAAGGGCAAGACCGAGAATGAGTATGTGTTGGGGGTAGGGTTGGAGTTAATCGGTTTCACTGGTTACACTTCCAGCCCTACCCCGAAGGCAGATATCTGTGGGAGGCAGTCTCCGCCTTGGAGCCATTCTCTAGAGATCTCTAAGGGCAGGACTGATCCCTGCAGGACAGGACTGGCCAAGTGACCTCAGAGGCCTCTGTTCTGTTTCAGGTATTTCTGGCATTAAATCTTTTCAGAGGATGCAGGTGGCAGCCACACCACTGCCTCTGTTAGCAGCAGCCCAAACTACTGCACTGATTTTTTTTTTTTTATTTGAAGTCTCCCCTTTCACGAGGAGGCAGCAGGACCTAGAAAAGAGATACTATCAGAGTGGGGCACTGGAGACCTGGCTGGTGCTTCTGCTCCGCTGGGGACTCACTTTGTAGCTGAGGTAAGTCACTTAACCTCACTGTGGTGCTTTCTAGTGTGTGCAACTCGACTTAATGCTGAAAATGTAAGAAAGAGAGCTTTTTACTCTTTCTTGCATTTTAGATGTGTCGAGCGAGGCTTGCCTTCATGCGGGCTGGGCAGGATACAGTGCCTTCGTCCCATTGGGCTCCTTTGCAGTGAAATGACTAGAGATCTGATGGCTGCCTCCACATTTCATGCCTGCCTCTGCTGCAGGCTATAATTTGTGGGTAACAACAGTAACAACTAGCGCAGCTTGAGTACCTACTGTGTGCCAGGTGTTTCTGCAGCCTGGGATTTGGGCCCTGGCTTATTAGTGCTTAGGTTTCCAGAAATTTCTGGGGTCAGCCAAGTTCAACTTCTGTGTTTACCTGTAGTGTGATTTTCTGTCTCAAATAACTTATTTATATTGAAGCAACCATTCATAAACCACCTAGTCAGCATATTAGCAAGAATCTAGGTCAGGGACATGCATTCTACTTGTTTTGTTAAACATTTGGCGTCTGCTCCTAATTCTTCAACTGAGGGACAGCCAGTGGTGGTGTGAGCAGTGTTCTCTAGGGGGACTTAGTTCCTTAGTTCCTTCTGCTGGTGCTGCTCAGACTTTAGTGAGCAACCAAAGAGGAGACTTAGTTCCTTAGTTCCTTCTGCTGGTGCTGCTCAGACTTTAATGAGCAACCAAAAAGGTCTTTGACAGAACAACTAAACCAGGACAAACTGAGTAGATAACTAAGACGTAGGAAGTGGTGTAAATGGCCAAGGCCACTGAGCTCCCAGTAAGCCTTCCCCTGGGACAGGAAGTTTGAGCTGAGGTCTGAAGGAGGTGGAGGAAAGTTGACAATATAGAGGTTATGCACCTCCCAGGTGCACACTGGCAGCCTGTGGAATAGTCTTGAGTCTTTGAGTAGAGGTTTGTGGGTGGTCTGCCCAGTGGCTGACTAAGACTGGGCCAGAAAAGCGAGGTTCCTAGCAGCCTGACCTCTGGGGTGGTCTTTCCTGGGCACCATCCCTGGTGACTGTCCACCCTGGCATCCCCCATTGTTCCGTCATCATCCACACTCCACTCTTCCACCCTGGCCGACACCACTAACCCCTTTGGATATTTTGGTGGTCATATCTATAAAATGAGAAAAATTGGCTCTCCTCATGAGATTGGTATGAAGAATGATGCAGTCATAACACACACACACACACACACACACACACACACACCTCTTTCACATTAACAAGCATGCGCTTAGCACTCTACTTGGGCTGTCTCCTGCGAGGGGCTATGGGCTCCTTGAGAGTAGGAATGGTACCATACAGCACCTGGAGCACAGAACAGGTATGTCACGAATACTTGTTGAATCAGAAAGGGAGCTTTGCTGAGGATGTAGAGATGGTGCCCTGGGAGGTACTTCTGTAAAGGTCATAGGTGAGGTGTAGGTACTGATGCTAATGGAGCGTTGTGCACACTGCCCTGGGATGACGGGAAGGACGGCAGTGCTGGGCATCAGGAAAGCCTGCAAGGAGAGCCTGGAAGACAGAGAAGGCAGTGACCACAGGGACCGAGGAGGGCCGGGGTAAGGCCATTCCAGCCAGAGGGAGAGCTGAGAGTGAGGAGCACTTTAAAGTGCAGCTGGGATGCTGGGGGCACTAGATTGCAAAGGCTTGTTTTTGAGGCAAAGGAGATTGGGATTTGCCTCATGGATAGATGAACGTGGCTGAGATTCCATTATTCAGCAGACACTCCATTTCATAGGTGTAAGCCAGTGTTTCCTTAAGAGCTGACGGGCTGCAAAACTTGTGAGGAAGACAGGACATTAGAGGTCTCTTCCATCTAGTGTGTGAGGAACCTCTTGCCCCGAAGCTGGTGACAGTCCCTTCTCTGAGTTTGGGGGAATAGCTAAGCTATTACTGGCAAGTGCCTCTTTGTAAAAAGGAAAAAATAGATCCCACACATGAACTCTGAAAACCGGTGAAGTCTGCTACCTTATTTCAAACACATTTGGACTGAATCCTAAATAGGCCAGTCTGGTGGGTGTAACTTTAAATTTACACCTTCATCTCATCAGTAAGATGCGTTAAATGTTTCATTAGCAGGAGGTGCTGTGTAACATATGAAGAACTTTATGAATGTATATTTTCTCTGCTCCCCCCAAGGTAAGATTTGCTTTGTGGTGAATAATGCAATGCTTAGAGATAGGAAAGTTTTTCTTTTTAAATTCAGTATAAATCATATCTGAATTCCTGGAAGTACTAAGTGATCCAGTCTTGGGTCTGTGTGTGCGCAGAGAAGTCCAACAGGGCTGAAATCGTACGTGGCAAATTGCTCTGAGCTCTTGGGAGCACTGGATACACAGATGGTGTCCTGGCCAGATTTCCTACTCCCTTGGTTTGGTAAATATCGATGGTTGAAGTCATAGTCTATTTAAGTCAGTAATTACTGTTTGTAGAGGACAAAACTGTAGGAAATGGGATCTGGAAGATACACTGGCAATTATATACAAATTACTTAGAGAATCGTTATGGAAATTGAGACTTGGGAGGTATGCTGGAGATCATGGGATGCGCTGGGGCAGAGACAGGACTTAGGAACGTTCCCCCAATAAAGACACCCCCCTTTTTTTGCCAGATTCCTTATTTTCTCTTTCAATGTTATTTATTGTAAAAGTAATATGCTACTAAAGGAGTTTTTAAAAAAACACACACAAAAAAACCCAATTTACCACCTCCCTACCTTAAAAGCTTTAAAATATATTTCTGCATTTCCTCGCAAAAATTTGAAATATATAGTTGTTATCATAGTGGGCATACAATTCAATTCTTTGTTTCCCTTCTTAATTAATATTCAAATCACTTCCCGTTATGGTCATGTGCTTTCCATAATCATTGTTATGATAGCTCACCAGAGCTCTCTTTGATATACATTCCCTCATTGTTTGAGCATTGAGGTTATTTTCAAATGTTTAACTTTGACCTACAATGCTGGCATCAACATATGCATTTGGCTTTTTCACGTTGAACTAGGTCCTTGCCCTCTCCCCCCATTGACACACTCCAGGCCCTAAAGGGGAGATCCGGCCCATTGCTGGTGCAGTTTTGTACTCTGAACCAGGTGGGAGTTGATAGGGAAAGCTTTGACGCAAGCTGGGGGAGACAAATAAATAAGAAAAATAAAATAAAGGGCTAAAAGGAATAAAAATGAACAAATAAAGCCCAAAGCTCAGCCTGTCAAATCCCACCATTGCCGGGAGCAATAGAGGTGATGACTTTTCCTGATGCTGAAAGTGGGGCCTTTGTAGGAAGAAGGAGGAATTCATGCTGCAGCCAGTTTGGAGGAGGAGGAGGAGGTTGGTAAGGGGAGTACTGAGTTCTCCCCTCACCCTTGCCCGGGGGTTGGTGCACCATTGTACTCAGCAGAGTGTTCAAGGATAAGGCACAGCTCAGGGAATTGGGCTTCTGCTGGCCACCAAGTCTCGGAAAGGGAGGTCCCAGGAATGGCTGTATTCTGCAGGGGCAGCCTCAGAGATCAGCAACAGCAGAGCAGGGGAACCCTAAGAGAACATCGGTCCCACTCCCAGGCTTTGCAGAAAGGGCCAGAGGCAGGAAAGCCTGGCTCTACCTGCTCCGCTCTCTTTCATAGGAAGCTAGAAACACACCAAGGCCACCACCAGGGACCCACTCTTATCCTCTGTGGCTTTGTTAGCTCCTCTTCAGTTTTTGAACCCTGAGGGATCAGAGTGGCACCTTGGCTCAATCCCTCTTCAGGAAAACTTGATGTGTCCACTAAGCATGTGGGCTTTGTCATATGGCAGAGAGTCCCAGTCCAGGGGGTCTCAGGAAGCGGGGCTTTGGAGCAGAGGGCCCTTTGACCTGCTCCCAGGATGCAGGTTGACCAGCTGTCTTAACTAAGCTCCTTCCAACTTTGCCTGACCTTAGCTCCTGCCCATATATGGTATGAAGTGATTGCACGTTATTCTGTGAGTCCCACCCCGACTTTGTGAGATTATCTGGATTCCCAGTTGTCAGCAAAGTCATACAGAGAGTGCAATGGGGATTCACAGATATCCCCTCCCCTGTCCCCCGCCACCACCACCCTGCTCCCCCAAATAGGAGTGGGCCACCGTTACTATGTTTAGAGTTGAAATCATCTCCTCCAATCTCCCACTCCCAGCTACCCGCTCCTGGCCACACAGCGGCATATCCTGGCTGTGGAAGGAGCTAACTGTGTCAGCCAAGCCAAAACTGCCCTATCTGCTTTCAGGCTCCCCTCCACCTGGGGTCCCCAGCCATTTGTGTCCTTTCAGGTCTCAGAAGAGAGGGCAGGTGGGCAGAGCACCCTCAGGTGGTTCACTGACCAAGGCCCTGCTTCTCTGGCTGGTGGCTGCCCATCCTTCTGCTAAGGAAGAGAAGCATGTGCTTATGCTGCCTTTGACCGAAGCAATGAGGTACAGCCAGTGGCACTGGGGGAAGTGGTGGAACCTCCATTGAACTATTGCAGAGTAAGCCCCCCTGCTAGTTAATACACATGAAAGCTTCTCCATCTCTCCATTAAGCAGACAAGGCTTATTCTTGTTTACATCATCATTGATTGTAAGGTTCCCTTTCCACTTGATGGTCAGAAATCAGGGTGGGGATCCATGGGGAAAAGGGAGAATCCTCATCTGAGCCTGCTGATGGGGAGATTCCTGGGAGGGACTATCCCAGGAGAGGAAGCAAGGCAGATGCATTTAATGTTTTGATTAAAACTAGTTAAATACTTGCAATTTTGATGGGTGATCAAATTATATTGGAAATACATTGGGCCAAATATACTTGTGATGAACTGCTATGCAGATAATGGAAATCATTTCAATAAAACTCCCATCCATGCTAAGACCTTAATCAAGGGATAACCTGTTTGACATTGGATCACAGAGAACTGTGTAATTCTGCCCCTGCAGGAATAGATTTATTCCATTTGCCTGATTAATGCATGAGGAAGCCAAGGTCATGCTTAAGTTAAAGTCCATCTTCTGAATCTCACTGGCACCGTCCAGTTTTCTGTGGGAGCAAGAGTTTTTAGAGTGTGATTTTAATTTCTTTCTCAGTAATACTAACTTTTCTCAGAATTTAGATTTCTATTCTTCGAAACTGTGCCATCTGGAGGTAGATTGTCTAAAAAGTAGGGCCATCTCTCCCAGCCCCCTAAAAGTTTCCTATGTTACTGTTACCTAACCTTGATGGTTCAACTTCACTCAGAGTTACACATGGAGAGATTTGTCTCAAACAACTACAGACCGCTGGGTTTTCTTGAGGCATTTACTGTTGATATGTCCTCTACCTTTTGTCTTTTTATTATACGTCCTATTCTCTGACTCCCAGTTTCCTCACGTGGAAAATGGGGGTAATAACAGGTCCATTCTCCTTCCCAAAGAGGTTGACAGCTCAAAGTGCCTGGAAGGGCTTGTGTGAACCACAGAGAACAGCCAGCCACAGGTGGACTTTGGAATCATTGTATGCCCTCTGGGGGTCGGGAGGGTGTTTTCTTTCCAACTAGGATGTATGCTTTTTGTGGGCAAAGGATGTCTGTCTTGTCCCTCAGTTATTGGCCTGAGTCAGTGCTCAGCAGATTCCTTGGCCAACCAGCTGGGCAGTAGAGGGTTGTGCAGACAGCTCTGGAAACCAGCCAGGGAGGCCTGCCTGGTCTGTCACTAGGACGATGAGCTGAGGACAGACTTGAGCCAGTGGAAGGCACTGACTTCATATTTCCAAAGTTTTTATTATTACATTCTGATGAGAGAAATAGATACATAGTTAAACTGTTAAAATGAGCCTAATAATCAGGTCAGTGGAATTGCAGAAGATATCTCTTTTGACATGTTCTGATTTCTTTTTTCCTCTTTCCTTACCCTCCTCCTAAAATCTGTCCTTTCTCATAAAGAGACATATTTTTGATTTGGCATAGGCTGTAGCTTGGACAAATTGTGTGAGAAGAAATCTCTTTTTGTTAGCTTGCTAGGAGGCTGTCTTATCATGGGGACTAAAATGACCGGAGAGGCCCCGGGCTCTTCTAATTAGGCAGAGAAAAAAAAGTATATGTCAATTACAAAATGCAAGTGGGCATTTTTTCTTGCTTTTTGAGGCGTGTCTCCGCCAATATTTCAGGGTATTGCCCATTTGTGAAAGGGCCCGGATCTCAAGCAGGCACTCTCCTTTAGGGGCATTTGGGCAACTTTTGGATTTTTGTAAACCTTTATTGGTTATTTTACTAGAAAATGTTATGTGGTTTTTGTAAAAAAAACTCAGAGTGTTTAAAGTAATACCATATTATCTTTCTTCCTCACCCCTCTTCCTGGCTCCTGTCCCCACCTCCTCTTGCAAAGTTGATGGCTGGTAACTATTGGTGTGGTGTAAACTTCCAGACTGTTTTAAACCTGTGCTTAGCCAAACTCATGTACAGATACGTAGATTTTATTTTACAGAAGTGGGATAATTGGGAACACATTGTTCTGCAAACTTGCTTTTCTCACCGTGGACATTTCTCAAGTCAGAAATATAATCTACCTCGTTATTTTCTAAAGCTTCATTTATTCTGTTGTTCGATAGCCAAAGTGAAACAATTTGGTGATGCACCAAGATGTATTCATTTATTCCCCTACTGACACACATTGAGGTCCTATCCCCTTCTCCTTCCAACATCCGCATTTCCTCCCGCCATTGCCGACCTGCAGGGAGGATGCCCACACACCGCTGCACACATCGGGCATGCCCTGCTCAGAGGCACTTCTCCCTGTGAACAGGTGGCTGGAAATCGGCGCTGGGCCCTTGTGTCCTGCTTTCCATCCCGGGAGGAACAGAGTTCAGGGTGCAGACTGGTAGGTGTTTTGAAGGTCCACTGTTGCCCCGTTTTTCTGCCTTTGCTCGTTCTCCCCTGTGGTCCTGGTGTGGCCCATGGGCCCCTTTGGCCTTGGCCATCAGCCTAAGTTGGTTAGATACACTGCTCATGGGGACAGGCCCCCCAGGAAAGTATGCTTGCTGTGGGGGCTGGATGAGAAGGCTGGGTGTCCACTCTGATCCCACAGCCAGGAGGCCGGCCACCTGCAGGGCTGGCTGGGTGGGCTCTCTCTCACCATTCTTGGCATTCTAAGCACCTCCAAATGGGCTCTCCATGGCCTGCTGCTGGGGCCTTCCTGGACTGCCATTGAGGCCAGCCTTTGCTGCCACCTTGGGCACAGGGAACCCCAGGCAAGAGAGACTGAGTGGGTTGCACCAGTCAGTCATGAGCACTCATCAGTACTGCGCTGCGTGTCCCCAGAATCAAGGAAAACAAGCAGCTGGTGTGACAGAAGACACCGAGGGGGGCCCTTTGTTAGGTAAGATGAGTGGTCAGAGAAGGCACCTGTCAGCTGAGTGAAGAGAAGGGGCCAGTAGGAGATGAGCTCAGCAAAGCGTGATTCAGGAATGGTGATGGTGGATGAAAGGGCCTCGGGTGGGGGATCCTTAGGTTGGGACGATGGGGCGGCTCCAGGAACTGGCAGCAGGGCGCTGGACAGTAAGTGAGGGGGCAGCAGCAGGAGGGGAGGTGCCAAGCGGCCAGACAATGTGGATCCACCAGGCCTGGATCAGCTGCACACCGACACCTCATCAAATTGTCCCAGTGTGGAACTTCTAGGACAGAAAGAAATACTTTATGTGGGGGATCTTGAGGGTGGAGGCAGAAAACACAAGTCTGTCCACTCTGAGGCAAGAATGGTGAGTGCCATGCAGGGCTGGTCAGAGTGTGAGGAGCTCAAGTGTCAGTGGCTCTTCCACTGTGGGGACAGGGTAGGCTGTATGGGGCTGGGCCATGAGGGTGGGCACTGGGACTTGCAGAGAGTGCACTGCTAGGAAGTTCAGGGGCTTGGCAGAGGGAACAGGTGTGGGAAACAGCAGAGGCACTTTTGGAGCAGAGATGCATGAAGGTGGAAGAGTCAGGCCTGGCCCAAAGCAGGGAGCCTCAAGGCCTGAAGTGAGTGCACTTGGTTTGTAGGAAAGGGGATGAGTCAAGATGCTTTGTTCTGAGCTGGTTTGTGGCGGGGAGTAGTGGTCCTTGCCTGGCTCATGTGTGCTTGTGTCCCTCCTATCTAGTAGTTTACATTTCACTCCCTCAGGATTCAGAGGAGAGGTACTCTAGCCAGGACCCTGTCCTGAGCTGCAAAATGTCAGGGCTGGGAGGTCCCCAAGCTGCCACCTGTGTTCAGCACCATGGCCTGGCCAGATCATGTCCTCCCAGAGTGGGGCTCGCCAGGAACTGCCGAAGTGGAGCCTGGTGGCCAAGGTCACATAAAGGACCTGGGGAGAGGGGCTGCTCTATAAAGCCTCCAGCATGACCCTCTCTGTAGCCAGAGAACATATCCTTCTGGCAAAGGGGTAGAAAGAAAAAGAACTGGAATCTGACCAGTGTTTTCTGTCCAACACTCTACAGTCCCGGGGGTCACAGAAGGGAGTTGTGACATCCAGGTCCTCTCAAGGCTGCCCCACCCCTGATAGAGGTACATGCACTTCCTCCCCTAAACCTTGGCTTCCTTGGGATTTAAAGTGACCCAAGTTGTCTGGTGACAGGACATAGACTTCCTCCACACATGGTTGGCAGCCTGGTGGGATGGTGGAGAAGACACTGGTAGGAAGGCAGATGGAATCCGGGTTTGGATTCTGGCACTAGGAGTCCACAGCTGTGTGGCCTTGGATAAGTAACTAGAGCTCTCTGGGCCTCATTCCCTCATCTGTAAAAGGTGACAACAATCCACAGCCTCAAAGTGCCCATTAAAGTTGACGATGCCAATAAAGTCTCAGGGTGAATAGTAAGAAATTCAATAAGTGTCAGTTTTCTTTTCCCTTCGGAATTCCTTCCCCTACTTTATCCTTCCAAATGAAATTTTAAAAATAGGTCTGTCTTCCCAGTAGACTCAGTGAGACTCAATAAACTCTGGAGTAAGGTACCAAGAGAGGTTGCAGAATATGTCTCCCCAGAGACCTTTAACGACACAGTTGTCTGGAGTGACTTGGGGTCAAGGTCAAGCTCAATGGTGAGGCCCCTCCATCTGAGGGTAAGTGTACTCCTCACACCTGCCCACCTGGAATCTCCTTCTCTAGCCCTGCACCACCCCTGCCACCCTTCAAAAAGGCCCAGCTTGGCGACCAGTGCAGTTGAACGCTGGGAGATGGCTTCCACGTTCAGCTTCTCTCCTCCGAGTTCCCTGGGGTCCTGATTCTGAGGAGCAGAAAAGGCTAAGCGTGCGAGGGTTTCCCCCTCCTTTAATTTTAGCAGCAGCTGACTGCATTCGTGCTGACACAGATTGCAGTGGTTGCCATGGGGACCAGAATCCTTCTGGAGCTGGGAAGACAGTGGGGCTCCTCCGAGAGGTTGAAGGGTTTCTACTTTGTGGAGGTGCCTTGATCTTGGACTTCCAGCCTCCAGAACCGAGGGAATAAATGTCTGCTTTGATGAGCTACCTGGTCTATGGTATTTTGTTATAGCTGTCCAAATGGCCTAAGAGAGCGGGGCTTTATTCAACGGAGTGGTCAGCTTGGGCCTAACAAGAAAGTGACATTGAGGTTGGTAACGGAGTCAGCCATGTTGATATCTGGAGGAAACACAGTGCTTCCCAACGTGGTAGCCGCTGGCCAGGTACAGCTGTTGAGCCCTTGAAACGTGGCCTGTCCCCACTGAGATGTGCTGTCAGAGTAAAATACACACCAGATTTCAAAGACTTAGAATGAAAGAAAAGAATGTAAAATATCTCATGAATATTTTATATTGGTTACGTGTAGAAGTGAAAATATTTGGATATATTGGGTTAAAGTATAATATTAAAATTAATTTCACCTTCTTAAAAAACTTTTTTTAATGTGGCTACTGGAAAGTTAAATTTATACATGTGAAATGTAAATTTGAATTATGTATGTGAAAGAGCACTTACATCCATGGCTTGCATTTGTGGCCGGCATTATTTTTCTCATAAAGGGTGCTTTTCTAGGCAGGCTTTGCTAAGCTGGGTGCAGGCCTGGTGTGGGCGGGGATGCAAAGAAGGCCAGGGTGGTGGATGCAGTGATGGGGGAAGGAGGGCAGCAGAGACTCATGGATTTTGAACAGAGGATTGACATGGAGCTAATAGTGTCCTGTCTTCATCTGCTGGTGCTGCTATAGTAAAGTAGCACAGACTGAACTGCTAAAACAAATTTGTTTTCTCACAGTTCTGGAGGCTGGAAGTTCAAGATTAAGGTGGGAATAGGTTTGATTTCTCCTGAGGCCTCTCTCCTTGGCTTGCAGATGGCCATCTTCTCGCTGTGTCCTTATGTGACCTTTGCTCTGTGCACATAGAATTGGTGTCTCTTCCTCTTGTAAGGACACTAGTCATATTGGATTAGGGCCCCATCTTTTCCACCTGACTTAAACTTAATTCCCTCTTTAAAGACCCTACCTCCAAGTACTCACATTAGGAACTAGGTCTTCAATAGAACACAATTCAGTCCATAACACACCCTTAACAGCTATGTGTTCCTTCTGCCCAGCTAGTATGAGGGAAGATCACTTGAAGGCAGAACCTTCCTGTCCCCAGCTCGGGCACGTGGTCAGCAGTGTGTGAGAATGAGCACTCAGCCCTTAACACCCTTCTTACTGCAGCTGTAGGCCATGGACAACCCCCAGAACCCTCCAGGAGGCTCTCCGTGGTACTTCCTAAAGGGAGACAACCTTTCTGAGACCTCCTGGGTGCAGGCCCTCAAAATCCAGGACCCCACCTAACCCCTCGCAGCCACCCTGAGGAGGGGCCGTTATTCCCCATGCTTTCCAGGTGGTGCTTGAAGAAATGAAGTCACACAGTGAGAAGAGGCCATGCCGAGGCCTGCCGGATCCCAAGTCTGTCCTCCAGCCACTGCCTGGGTCTCCAACAGGGATTGAGCTCAGGCGAGGCAGGGCCGGTGCTGTGCCTGGGTCATGGAAGCCACAGCAGCCTGGCGTTGCTTCAGTGGGGCATTGGTGCTCACCAAGTCCACCTCTGAGTGTGTCACTGATGGAGGTCATCCCTGGGGAGGAGCTGAGGCTCTGGCCCAGCTGGTTCTTCGAAAACCTCAAGGGTGGGCACCTGGCAGCTCCGAGTGGCTCCTCAGCTTAATTACTTAATCACACCACGAGTAATCAATCAACCCACGAGTATTTAATCATACCACGAGCTGAGTGAGCCTGCGAGCTGAGTGAGCCCGAGAGCTGGAGGCGGGCCAGGTGTGAGCGAGCTGGAGGTGGGCTCTCTTACTTTATCTATTGTTATGTGTGTTTTAGAGGATCACTTTAAGTTGACTGTTTGGTTCTTATGAGCCTCATGAACTTGGATGTCCAAATCTCTCCCCTGACTTGGGGAGTTCCCAGTTAATATTTAATCAAATAAGT
>NW_006299263.1:2384632-2385579 GCF_000327345.1 Myotis davidii | reverse complement strand
ATTAAAAGATTCCTTTGGGGGTTTCTTTGTCTTCCCATGTTTGATCGTTGTTTCATATCTAGATGTTGAGTTGTTCAGTGGCTGCTCCCTGGGTGGCAGTGGCTCCTCGGGCTGTAGTTGCTCCTTGGGCGGTTGTGGTAGCAGCTGCTCCTCAGTTGGTAGCAGCTCCTCTGGTGGGTGCTGTTCACAGCTAAGGTGGCTCCTCTGGCTGGTGGGGGGAGGCTTCACACACAGCTGCTGTTCCTCAGACAGAGGGTGTGATGATCAGGAGGCTGCTGTTCCTTGGATGGGGGCCCTGAATAATATTCTATTGTATGTATTCACCACATTTGGTTTATCCATCCACCCATCATGGACACTTGGGTTGCTTCCACCTTTTGACTGTTGTGAATGATGCTGCTGTGAACATGGGTGTACAAGTATCTCTTGGAGATCAAGTTACTTTGTTGAGTCAATGTGCTGGGAACAGTGGTACCTGCCTGTCTGCCTCCCACGATGGTTTCAAGGATCCAGTTGCGAATGTGTGGAATGACTTGTGAAGTGTAAAGGACTACCTAATGGGGTAGGAGGTGGTCTTTGTAGTCCTCCCCCATCATCAGCCTGACAGGGAAGGGTCAGCTTTCACCAAGAGGAAACAGGCTTGGAATATTTTCCTAATCCCAACCCTGGGAGGGACTTCATTTGGCAGAGAGGAAACTGACCTAGACCCTAATGAAGGGGTGGCTTGGAGGGCAGATTCAAGTCCAGGTTCATGGTCTATGTCCAGTCTCTGTGTACTTCCCCAATGGGATGAAGCTTGGGGACAGAACTTGACTCAAATTTCTAAACCAGAGACCCATGGCTGGTGAACGGACCCATCATTTTCTTCCCTAAGCGCAAGTTTTAGTAGCAGGGTTCCCAAGCTCCTGCCTCCAGATGTGAGGGACTATTTTGTGGGAGCCCCTGCA
>NW_006299263.1:2378015-2384522 GCF_000327345.1 Myotis davidii | reverse complement strand
TTTCCTGCCTTGCCCAAGGCCTCAGCTTCCCAGGAAGGTGCCATGGGCCTCTCATCCTGTGAACCATTTGGAACCTCTCTTGTCCCCAGGCTCTGCTCCGCGCCCAGGCTAGCCTGCCGTCCTGTGGGAACACTATTGTGGTTTCCTCTGAACCTCTAGTGTGTTTTCCCAGTGCTCTGCCACCCTTCCTCCCTCCTCCTGGTCTCAGCGCTGTTTATTCTCAGCCTGTTCCCAGAAGACTGCTGCCTACAGATGCTCCAGTGGTGAGAACTTCATTCACTGGGGCCTGGTGCACAGCCACTACTTGGCAATTTTCCCTTGGTGGCCAGGGCCCTGAGGCACCCCCTAGCCTGCCCCCCCCCACCACCACGCAGCACATACAACTTTGCCATCTTTGCTAATTGCCCATACTGGATGGTGAGCTTTAGTGGGGCAGTGGTGCCACAGTGCCCAGTGTAGCTCTGGCACATAGGAAGGGCTCAGATAATGTTTCCTGATGGAATGAAGGCTCCCCTCCTAGACTACATGCTCGAGAGTATAGACCTGCATTTTTTCCTCCACACCCCACATCCGGCATAGTGCCTGGTACCTAGCCAGGCCCAGGAAATGATTGATTGAATAAATGAAAAAAAAAAATGAATGAATCATGAGGCCGGAAGCCTGTGTCAGCTCAGAGCAGGGCAGAGCAATGCCGCTGAGTAGATCTTGCTGCCATGTCATCAGATGCTATACCTGACGGTGGGCCACGGGCCCCTGTGGGTGGGGCTGAGGTGGGGAGCCCCAAGATGGGAGAAAGGGCAGGGGAGGCAGAGGGGTGAGTCAAGCAGAGCTGCCAACCGTAGCTCTATGTGACTGGCTCCTCTCTTGTTGCTGCTGGAGGCGATTTGGAGCTGTTCTGTTGCAATGTCCATGAACCTCCGAAGTAGGACATTTGAGAAAACATCCGGCTCCCCATCCCCATTGTCCCAGGAATAGACAGACCTGCTTCTTTTGAGTCTTACCTTCCTGCTCAAATGCCCTCGGCAACTTACAATCTATAATTTTCATGATGTCACCCAAATCTGCTTCAATGCTTTTTTCTCAATTCTCTTCTTCAAACCAGCCAAACAGACCACTGGGCATTTTGGTTTGTCTGGCTTGTTTCCTGGAGGCATTCTGGAACCCACCGTCTGGATTCCTGGCCTAGTGAACGGGCCGGAGAGCCTGGGTCACCAGCTGGGGAACTGCTCACTGGTGGCCACCCAGATGGGAGAGTCTACCTCAGGGCCTTTCACCCTGAAACTCCTCGATCCACACCGGCCCCTCTCCGTCTGCCAAAGGCCTGCAGAACAGCTTCTTGGCAAGGGTTTCTACTTCTTAATCTATTTTCACAACCTGTGATTGAGCTGCGTGCAATGCAGGTATCAGACATTAGTGGCATCTTTTAATTCTCTATTATTGATGAAAATTTTTGGTCTGGAAAGAAAAACTGGGTTTGGGATTGATTTTCATCAGCTTAATTCATCTTCGGTATCGACTGGTGCATACGTTAGAACGAAAGACTAAATCCGGGCTGTTTCAGATGAACAGGAATGTTATTACAGAGCATCTAAGTTTGGGGAGCAGAAAGGCACATCTGACTCTGCACGTTCTGACAGTCGTTCATGTCCTTCCATGAGGTCTTAGCGGGCAGGTGCGTCTCTGATTCTCCTTCTGACCTGCCCAGACCCAATACAGTACCTGCCACATAGTTGACTCCCAGCCAGCATTTGCGAAGCACATTTGTTTAAACAGCCCCCAGAGTTCATCACAGCCCTTAATTATTGCTCATCAGGAGGGAATCCCAATGCTCAGATGGCACAAGTGTGCATGAATGCCCTGGGGACTAGGATTCTGGGAAAGGTATCGAATATCAATCCTACAAGCCAATAAATGATTATTCTTCTCAGGAAAATACAGTCAAGACCCTAATTTTGGATGTGCTTTAGCACATAGAGGCAACTTTAGCAGGCAGCTTCTGGCATAATTCAAATATCCTAGCCACAGCCATCCTGCCTTGAGACCACCAACACCCACATCCTCCCATCCCCACACCGACAGCCTCCTGTTGTTGCCTGATAGGTCTGGCTCACTCTCCCTCTACCCAGAGTCCCTGGGGTACAGCCAAAGGGGGTGGGGTGTCGGGGAGGGATGTATAATTCTTTTCCTTCTCTCTCCACTCAGCATGAGATCCAGGGACAGAAACTCTAGATTTGACTCTTGGCTCCCCCAGTGCAGGGCCTAGCTTAGGTTAGTCCCCAGAGCTCTCTCTGGGCCTGCAGACCCCCTTGTGAGATGTGGCTATTGAGACTCATCTTCCTGCCTTTCTATTGGGTAATTTAGTTCCATGTGGGAGACCGAGGGAGGCTCCCTGAGAGGTGCCAGCAAACTGAGTCCCATAGAAGGAACACAGCAGAGGGGATGGGGGAGCAGAGCAGGAAGAGGAGCATCTGCCCACCAACCAGGAGGGGGACACATGTGGGCCAGTGCTCTACTCACCCTGCCTGGGGTTGGCCTGGAAGTGGGTAGCACTGGCTGGGCATCCACAGAGCGAGAGGACACTGCAGGTGAGAGATGTGACAGGAGCCAGGTGGAGGGGAGCTGAGCTGGATCTTGGGGACAAAGGACTGCATTGCCTAAAGGGTCTCCAAGGCCAGAGCCAAGGCTTTGTGTTGTAGTGGAGGGGGTGAGGCTCCTTCCCTGGACCCATGGGGGAAAAGAGAGCTCAGAGGGGAGGAGACAGCTCCCATGGCCTTCAGTGTGGGAGAACAGGAGTGCTGACACCTGGGGTTCAGGTGTGCTTTTTGTGGTTTTCCCCCAATGCATTGGGAGAGGGGTATGTGGTTGGGATTTTGAAGACCTGAATGCATGTCCTGGGTGAGCCTCTCTGAGCCTCAGCTTCCTCATCTGGCAGATGGCCACAATGACGATAATACTTCATTACAAAAATTGTAATAGTTGGATCTCTTTTAAAATAATTTTAATTGTGGTATAACACATGACACAAAATTTACCATCTCAACCATTTTTGAATGTGCAGTTCAGTGGTGTTACATGTATGTACATTGTAGAGCTCCGAGCTTTTTCATCCAGCAAGACTGAAACTCTGTCCCATTAAGCAACTCCCTGTGCTCCTTGTCCCCCAGTAACCACTGTTCAACTTTATGAAGTTGACTTCTCTAGAGACCTCCGATACATGGAATCATGTGGTATTTGTCCTTTTGTGACTAGCTTATTTTACTGAGCATAATGCCTTCAAGGTTCATCGTGTGGTAGCATGTGTCAGGATTTCTTTCTTGTTAATGGCTGAGTAGTATTCCATCATCCAGTTCTTTAGTGTGTGGGTGAGGATCAAAGGGCAGTATATGAGAAAGTGATGTGTGAATTCTGGTCTGCACGTGCTCTGGAGGAAAAGCTCTTCACAGGACTGGCCTCATTAACTGGTGGAATGGATCACAGGGTGGAGATGAGTTGAGCTGGGCACAGGAAGTAGTGAGGAACAGAAGGGAGAAGGAGTGAACAAGCACACTGTGCATGGCATGGTCTTGCTTGGTGACTGTGAGATAGCCTGGGTAGTGTCGACTCTACTGGATAGATGTGGAAACCAGGGCTCAGAAAGGGTAAGCCATGTTCCCAAAGTTACAGAGCCACTAAGAGTAAAACAGTGGCTAGAATGGATTGCTCCGGTCACTGTACAATCCAATCATCTGTGGCTTATGTGCAAAAACAAGAATAATGTATGTTTATACAGGAGGAAACTTGCAATGTATTCCTAACAATGCCATAGAACTGGTGGGGTGCAGAGAAACTGAGCAGGGGCTGAAAATGCTCTGTGGAACAAGCAGATACTAAGGCCAATTTAAGAAGAGGGATCAGCCCAGCCAATGTGGTTCAGTGGTTGAAGATCCACCTCTGAACCAGAGGTCACGATTCGATTTCCGGTCAGGGCATATCCCCAGGTTGTGGGCTTGATCACCAGTCGAGTGTGTGGAGGAGACAGCCAATCATTGATTCTTTCTCATCACTGATGTTTCTATCTCTCTCTCCCTCTCCCTTCCTCTCTGAAGTCAATAAAAATATATTAAAAAAAAAAAAAGAACAAGAGGGATCAGGGACAGAGGCTGTGCAAATGCTGGGATATGCCATGAGGAGCAGGGAGTTATTGTACAGACAAGAACATCTACTGACTGCCAAAGAACCCACTGGTAGGATACCCCCATGGAAGAATGCAAGTCACCCCTGCTGCAGAAAAAGCCAGAGTCAGGGTGCAATGGGGGAAACTACCCAGAGTCCTTCATTGCAGTACCTAAGAAAGTGGGAGCTAACCATGGAGGGCCAAGATGGCAGGGTCCTCAGAGAGTATGAGGACCCTCTCTGCCTGCTTCTTTGCCATTTTATAGCTGGATGAATTGAAGCTTAAAGAGTGTCCCAAGAACCCAGTTCTCCTGGCCACCAAGTTTAGTGCTCAGCCCTGATGTGTTGCCGTGTTTATTGGGCACCTACACTATGCTTAGTTGCTAAAGAATTTACTATATATTTTAGCACAGCTTCTCTGTAATAATATAATAGGAGTCTGATGAGTGCTCTGGGAGGTCAGTGGAGGCAGTCCAGGTTCAAGGTTGATATCAGGAAAGACTCCATAGCGAAGGTGGGACTTGAACTGGACTTAAAGCGTGGAACATGAGGGAGGAAGTTGTTCCCAAGCCAGAAAGGAATAGAAAGGCTCCAGTTAGACACAGAGAACAAAGGAAGATGTGTGTCAGCCATGATAGTTTCTGAGACTAAAAAGGGCAGGTTTGAGTGGAAGCTGGAGAGAAACATTCTCTGGCAAAGGTTCCCGGATGAACTATCCAGGGACAAAGCAAAGAGGAGAGCTAGTGGCATTTGACTTGCACTAACAAAATCCCAAGAATGGCATTTGTATATACAGGCATTTATTTAATGGGTATTAAGGAAAACCTTCTTCAACTAGCACACCAAAGCCGTGGTTCCCTGAGATGACATAGAATTTATTAAGTAAAAATGTGAGTAGAGTTAAAGAAAAATATGTAGACAAGACTACAGGTGGTATGGCTGGTATGGTGCATATCAAGGTCATAATACCCAAGAGACTGGAGAACACAACAACAACAGAAAAACAAAGAATAAAGGAAAGGCATGTTGGAGGTAGAGAGCTGAGTAATATGGTGAAGCCATTGGACATTGAAGTACACCAAGGAATTTGAGGATTATGTGAAAAAACCCTTGGAAAGTACTTTTTAAAGACTAAGGAAAATGACAAGACCCGCAAGACAACTTCTTCTCTTAGTTCATAGTTAGGAGGCAATTATCTTTGCAACTGCAGTTAGGAAAAACTCATGTCTGTGAGCCTCCCGTGTTTCCATCTTTGCCATGGGTGCTAGGAAGCTCAGAGCTCAGTTCTGTACTCAATTGTGTTCATTCATTTGAGTCTAGCTTTTAAAAGAAAGTTATAATTGTTCCGCCTTCTACTCATATATCCCCATTTAGCATGTCTGCTGTCTTTATTTGTATAATGATTTTTAAAAATTTATGCTATGTCATATCCTTTTAGCAAATAAGCAGAAGGTAAAGAAATATTTTAAAAGCATTTCCAAGACTTTATTACAAGAGTAATAAAATCGTGTACAGTATGCTTTCTACTGGTAACCATTGAGCTCTTTGTCAGTCCTTCTGGGTCTCTTTTTGCATTGCCCTTAACTCTACTTGCATTGAAGTTCAGGTCTGTTTTATGCTTAATGGCAGCAACTACCCTTAGTCTAGGAGACACAGATCTGTCAATCTCATCTCTTCCTTAATTGGTTCACATGCTTTCATGTTATAAGTTATTTTATTATTTTTGTGCCTTCTGTTGTGCCTTCTATTTTTACCACAATTCTTTTGGGAAGTGAAGGGAGTATAAACACCTGGAGGAAAAAAGGAATGAAAGGATGGAGTATGTGAGTATTTGAAATGTCTAAGGAGAGTTGATAGAAGTTGATGCATATTTCTTAAGATGGCAGGAAATGGAATATTTAAAGAGATGAAAGTTGGGAACAAATGACAATTCTTGTAATGTCCTTTTGGCTAGGCAATTTATTTTCTTTTCAATAAGTTGTTATGCTTTCTTTCCTGAAAGATGGCGGGGCTTCCCCTTGCCTTAGCATGATGAGAGGTTAGGACACATGAGGTCAGAAGACAATGGGCTCCCACCACAGAAGGTAAGAGAGAGAGAATGATAATGGCCAACTAATTTTTTTATTAGTTATCCACATGGCTCAACTTAACAAAGGCAGAGATGAGCAAGAATCTGGAAAGGAGGCTTTAACTTCTCTTCCCTATTTGAAAGGTTAATGGGGAGGGGATGTGTCTCAGAGAAGAAGTGGGGTTTGTGGTTGGAGTGCTGGGAAGGGAAGATGAAGGAAACCATTTACTGGAAAAGAAATAGGAAACAAGGCCGAGTGAAGAATGAAACTGGAGGACTCCGAGGCA
>NW_006299263.1:2332522-2377977 GCF_000327345.1 Myotis davidii | reverse complement strand
GTAGGGAAGTGAAGTGTGAAAGAGATATAACCAAAAACACAGTATAAATGGAGGCATCCATATAAAAGTCATTGATATGAAAGGAAACTTTAGAAGGTTGAGTGAAATAGCAAGGCACTCAGTAAGTTTTTGTCAGACCCGATGGCAAGTTGAGAAGATTTTAAGGGAAATTTTGAGCTCAAGGAAAAAGTTTGAAGAGAAAGAGATGCATTCACTCCATCTCTTAATGCATACAAATTGGGTCCATCAGTTACATCCAAGTGTCTGGCAGAATAGCCCCTAAGGGGAGAATTGATGCGAGGTGATTAGTGAGTATCTGTGGCCAGGTCCAAATTATAGCCGGCGACGGGTGGCAGTGGAAATGTTCCAGAAATTTACACTGAGCCAAGTGTGTCTGTGGCTGTTCCTGGCATGGCCTCCTCCCCACAAATTCACATTTGACTCCTACCTGGGTATAGTCCACCCGGCCTGTCTTGTCAGGCTAGTGTTAGAGGCTGTAGTAGATGATGCCAGAATGTCAGTGGCTTCAGAGGATTTAAATGGATTTGTTATCCACATAAGAGTACAGATGGATGGCCTTCCATGTGGTCATTCAAGAACCCAGCCTACTTCATTCTCAATCTCCAGGGGTGCTAGGGTCCTTCACTCTAGCCAGTGCATGGGGGAAAGAGGGTGGACGGGTTACTTGTGGGCCTACCAGGGATGTTCACTTCTCACTTTTCATTGGCTAGAGCTTGGTCACATGGCCACACTGATCGCTAAGGAGTCTGGGAAAGGAAGTCCAGTTGTGTGCCCAGTAATAATGAGGGAATCATTTTGGTAAATACATAGCTGTTGATGTCACATCACAGTATTTAAAAAAAAATAAGTGAAACTCAAACTTTAAGAACAGGTCTCATGGGAGGGTAATTATGTTTATTGCTGTGGGAGTCTTTGTTCTTTTGAAGGATTCAGCAAAATTGTTCTAAATAGAAACTCTCAGCCTGTGTGCATTTAAGAAGTCGCTCCATCCTCACTGTATTTGGGTGCTATGCTGTCCCAGGCACAAGAGGAGAGGTGATGTGGACGGAATGACTCCTGATCCCTGAGGCCCGAGATCATGGAGTCTGCACATCTGTTTATACATTCTTACTGGGGGCTGAGGGAGAGTGGGGTAGGTGAAGGAACATACAAATTGAGGCATTAGCTTCATTGGAGCACTGACTCCTTTGGTAAACATTTGGCTTGCAGATCACATGCTCACCCCCTGGTCTCCTGACAAGCCCAGTAGCTCCTCCCCACCATCTGGCCTTGGCTCTCCAGATTTCCTGGGGTACATAGGTCAGTGTTGCTCTCTGACAAGCCCACACCCCATCCAGAGGCAGGCACCTCCTATGCCATTGGCAGAGTGACTTTCCAGCTGTAGGCCCCATCCAGGTGAGTCTGGGCAGGACACATTGGGAATGCAGGACCGCCCAGTGCAAGCACTTTGTGCACCCACCCTGCCGCATTTCCAGATTGGATCTGGCTTGCTGTCTGCTGTCAGGTCTGGTTGTTCTCAGCATCCTCGTTATCCCAGCCTGTCCATCCCACGAAATTCTGTTTTCAGATTGCTTTCCCCTGGATGCATTTGCCTGCTGCTGTCCTGGTTTCACCCAGTACAATTCCTGCCTGCTCTTCAGAGGGCGGAGCATGGCCCAGAGATGCTGGCCAGGGAGCTAAGAGCAGCAACATCTAATCCTGGCTGTGTCCTTGTCTGACCCCCACACACCAACTCAGACTCGTTTTAATGGCCTCAGGTTAAGTCCTCGCTCCCACACTGACAGCTGTCCTCCCTCCCACCTTCCTGCTTCTTCTGCCCAACCTCCCTCCTCCTGCTCAATCTATGGGCCGAGGAGATTGAATGGACTCTCCCTGCCCATGGCTGCCTGCTCCCTCTAAGAGGAGACTGGATTTTTGATCCTCCTTCCTTTGCTCCCACAGCACCCTGGACAGGGCCCTTCCAGTCCTAACCTTGGGCCCACTGTTTCCATCTCCCAGATAGGATTGGGGTTTGGAGTTCTCCAGGCAGGGCTATCTTTCAGAATGTATTGAATGAGTGAATGAATGAATGGATTTGCACTGAGGAAGCCGGGGGAGGGGGGCACTTCTCTTCACCCACTCAGACTCTGAGGTGACCCTGACTGGCCTGCATTTCCGTCCAATGGGGTTGTCAGAGGGTGACCCACGTCAGTGTGTGTTCACATTTTTACTGGTTCAGGATTTTTAAAACGGTGCTCTCCAAGTGGCTTGGCTTTAAGTTTTCACCATCCACAGTGTGAGCAAGGTGCCATAGCCCAACTGTTTCAGTCTGATTCCAGGCCACTTCCAACCCCCTTCATTTGGGCCTCTGCAGCCAGAATGCGGGCTTCAGACCTGCCTCCAAGCCCAAGCTCGGTGCAAGCACCTTCTGCACCCGCCCTGCCGCACTTCCAATGTGTCCAAGATCTGGGACAAGTTGTTTCTCTTTCTTGAGCCATTATTTCCATATCTGCAAAATGGGGATAGTCACGTACACCATTCAGAGTTGTTATCAGGGTTGGAGTTGGGATTGAAAGAGGTGTTTCCCTTATGGCACATGTACTGTCATTGCTATTACTTTTAATTGCTTCTCCTCCACTATAAGGCCTGTTCTCCACTCCATCCTCAGGGCCCTGTTCATGGTGCAATAAGTGTTTATTGAATGGATTGCTAGAGACACCAAACTTAGCACTTGGAATAGAGTAAGTAGGCAATGAATAGTGATAGTTACTGCCTTCTCAGTCTCCCCTCCTAGAATGTGAGTTCCTTTGTGGACAGAAAGTATGATCTCCTTGTCATCACTTTGTAACCTCTTCAATCCTTTGTATCTGGGGAAAAAACAAATAAACAAACCAATGACGATGTAGAAACAAGCCCCTGGGCACCGGAAAATACAGGACAAGTGCTTTCCACCACATCCCTTGGAGAGCATGTGGGATGATCCCCAGCTCACACCCAGTTCTGGCCCCATGAAGGCCCCACAGGCTTACGGAGAAAGCAGGTGGTCTCAACTTAGGCGCTGTCTAAGGCGGGTGTGTAGTAGAGGCAGGGAGGAGGGACAGAGAGGAAAGCAGGGGGCTGCCAGGCTCTGCCACCCCCAACTCCCTTCATAGCTGTTCCTCCAAAGCCTCGCTCTCAGCTACCTCAACCCAAAGCTCTTCGGAACCTGAGTGAGCATCTTCCACTTTGGAGTTGAAAGCCAGCCCTGCTGAGACCTGCACTTGGGCGAATTTGCCTGGGTTATTCTCCTTTATCTCCACCTGTTACTGAGCCCACTCTGGAGCTTGTGGCTGCAGGGCGGACCGCCGGGAGTACACTTACATCAGAATGATTTACTTTTTAAATTTATTTCAGAAATAATACATGTTGGTTGCAAAGAACTTCATGAAGACAGAAAATTCCAAAGATGAAAATAAAGTTTATCTGTTTTTGTATAGCCCAGAAATAACCACTATACGATTTTTGGCTTATCCTTTTATTTTTTATTTATCCGTTATTTATTTATTTATTTATCATTTTGATTTAAATATACATATATAATCTAAAGACAAAATTTGGGTAATATTTTATTTATTTTTATTTAACTATACATATATAATTTAAAGACAAAATTGGGATCATCATAATAATAACCTAATAACATAATAACCTTTTATGTTATACCTTTTGACTTATGAACATTTTCAAGTATGATAACTATTTTTATAGCAGCATTTTTAATTGACTGAAAATTATCTAGTACATAGATATAGTAGTTGATTATCCTCTTATTGTGATACATCCAGATTGGTTCCAGTTTTTTTGGTTATTGTGATAAATTCCTTTGTGTCTGCATGTTGTTTGGAATTTAGAATTATATTTATCAGGCTATAATTCTTAGAAATAGAAATATGGATAGACTGGCAAAATTTAATTAAATGTGCAAATTCTGCCTTTTAAAAAGTTAGTTCATATGGTTTATATATGGAACGACATAATTGTCAGGAACACAGTGCCTTCTCTTTGAGGACCCTTGGTTATATTTTCTCCTGAGAAACTAGTTTTTGTTTGGTGGACACAGAGAATATTGTACGTAATCACATCTCGTCTTCATATTAGTCAGAGAAAGACAAGTATCATATGAGTTCATTTATATGTGGAATCTAACCTAGTTTATAGATTTTAGAATAGTTTGTGTGCTACACTCACCCTAGGCTTGGCTTCTCTTGCTTTCTTTTCTGCCCAATTTTGTCTTCACTTATTTTTACATGTTTTGATATTGCTATACTATGTGCATCCTTTAAAAAATTTTCATTGAATTTATTGGAGTGACATTGGTTAATAAAATTATATAGGTTTCAGGTGTACATGTCTATAATACATCACCTGTACACTGTATTGAGTATTCACCAGCCAAAGTCAAATCTTCTCCCATCGCCATTTATAACCCCTTTACCCTATTCTAGACCCTCCCCCCCCGTCTTTCTGGTAATCACTATATTATTGTCTGTATTTATGAGCTTTGTTTTTTGTTTTTGCTTAATCCCTTCACCATTTTCATACAGCCCCCCAAGTCCCCTCCCTCTGATAGCTGTCAGTCTGTTCTCTGTATCTATGAATCTGTTCCTACTTTGTTAGTTTATTTTGTTCATTATATTCCACATGTAAGTGAAATCATATGGCACTTGTCTTTCTCTGACTGGCTTATTTCACTTGCATAATATTCTCCAGATCTATTCATGCTGTAGAAAAGGGTAAGATTTCCTTATTTTTTTTTTTAACCGAGTAGTATTCTATTGTGTAAATGTATCACAGCCTTTTTATATACTCATCTACTGATGGGCACTTGGGCTGCTTCCAAATCTTGGCTATTGTAAATAATGCTGCAATGAACATAGAGGTGCATATATTCTTTCAAATTTGTATTTTGGGTTTCTTCAGATATAGTCCCAGAAGTGGAATCACTGGGTTAAATGGAAGTTCCATTTTTAATTTTTTTGAGGTTACTCCATACTGTTCTCCACAGTGCCTGCACCAGTCTGCATTCCCACCAGCAGTGCACGAGGATTCCCTTTTCTCCACATCCTCACCAGCACTTGTTTTTTAGAATCCCCCCCGCCTCCCCCCCAAGTTTTACACCGAGGTAATAATTCTGCTCCCTACCTTATTTTTGTTTTTTGGCCTTCTTTCTTTTGCTTTTTAAGCTTAACTTCTTATTTTCTTACTTTTGTTTTTTAAGCTTACTCTCTGCGCGCGCCTTGGAGCCTCCTTTCACCTGACCACTTTTTAAATTCCCCCGAACTCAGGCCTGTTCCGACGCCGCTTGTTACGGCCAAAGCTCAGGTCCTGGTCCCAGAACTCAGTCCCTGGTCAGGTACCACTTGTGCAGGGCCAGCACAGCCAAGAGTGATGGGGGGGGGGGGGTGAAAGGATTGAGAAAAGATAGACAAGAGAATGAAAGCTGGGTCTCAGTGGGATGCTGCTCCCTGATGAGGAGACAGTGCCCCTCACCAGCACTTGTTTGCTGATTTACTGATGATAGCCATTCTAAGAGGTGTGAGGTGGTATCTCCTTGTGGTTTTAATTAGCATTTCTCTGATGATTTGTGATGTTGATGATGTTATTTTTCAAAATGATTTTTTTAATGAATTTTAATCCTTTTCATCTGCACTCAGAGCTGTCGGAAAGGGGATTCCTGCGTTGGGTGAGAAACTGGACATTCTGTAAAATGCTTAAGACCCATGCTATCACCCACAGAGAGAATACCATAGCTTATGTTTATTAAGTGCCATCTTACCTCATTTAATCCTTAACGCGCCCTAATAACATGGATACTTTTGTTACCAGGGTCCCTGTTCCAGATGGGGTCGCATAGCTAGTTAGAGGGGGTACCAGACTGGGACTTGGGCCTTCGCTGGTGGGTTGGAATGAAGGCAGGAGTGGAGAAGGGGGAGGGGAGGCGGACAGGCGACGAGCTGGCTGAGCCCTCCACACCTAGTGCCCGGTCCTCCTCAGATCCCAGGTCCCCTGCAGCCCCTTCTCTCGAGCGGACAGTGGCGGCCATGCGCTTGGAAGAGGAACATGTTTCTCTCGCAGGCAGAGCCCGGTTTGTAAACAAACACTGGGGAGCCTCCGCCCGCCCACGCAGCAGATGGCTCCTCAGCTGCGGTGCGGGTCCCTCCCTCTCCACTGAGACGCAGAGCCGCGGGGCAGGTGGCATCGCCCAATGCCTGAGCCCCAAGGAGCACAGTCCTACCCCCTTCTACTCTCTGGAGGCTGGAGAGAGGAAGCGTGAGCCGGGGTGCCTCTGGGATGGGACTTTTTAAGTTTCTGATGAGCATCCATTCATAATTACATTAACAATTTATGATATTAAAGGATGGGGAAACTGAGGCACAGAGCCTTAAACAGCCTGCCCTGGATATACAGCTGGTGTACAGCAGAGGTGGGAGTTGAACCCAGACCACTGAGAACCACTACTGTAGCAGGTGTTTCTTACGTATCTAGAAATGGTGGGACTTGAGTGAGATCTGGCTGGATTTGGGGGTTTGGGCCATTCATGCGTTTGCTCTTCTTGGTGCTAGGGGTCACTCACCTCCAGCTCCTGCCTTCATTGAGGGACCTCAGGCAGAGGCACTTAAGGCTCCACCAATGACAGCTTGCTCAGTGTCCCTGAACTTTGGTGGGTTTCTAAGATAATCTATGGAGCCCATTGACATGACGAAAGCCTGTCCTGCTGGCTCAGTCTCAGGGCAGGGCAGGTGGGGTGCGTTTCCCAGCTCCCACAGGGGTCAGGTGGGAGAACTGCCGGCAAAGCTGACATCAGCCAAAGGCTAACTTTTTGAGGAATTGCCAGACTGTTTCCCAAAGCGGCTGCACCATTTTACATTTTTAAAAACTAATTTGTTTTTATTAATTTTAGAGAGAGAGGGAAACATTGATGAGAGAGAAATATTGATTGGTTGCCTCCTGTATTCACCCTGGATGGTGATTGAACTCACAATCCTTTTGGTGTACAGGACGATGCTTCAACCAACTGAGCCACCCGGCCAGGGCCATTTTACATTCTCGTAGGACCTCCTGGAGCAGAGCTGCTTACACACCTGGACTGTCACATGAAAGAAACCAAATTATATTGTGTTTGAGTCATTGCCTTTGGGGCTGTCTTTGATACAGCAGCTCAACATCACTGTAATATACCAGCCCACTGAATCTTCTTACTAGTCATGGGAGTAAAAGGAATAAAGCCAGTATGTTTGGTCTTGTATGAAACTTGCATAATATGGAATGGTCTTGCATTTAGGTGGGAGAATGCCACAATCCATGCATCCATTCGTTTGTTTATTCATTTGTCAAAAAATTTGAACTCTGATGATTTGCCAAACATATTACCTAGAGCCCTGCCTTCACTAAACAGCCAGGCACTTGTTTAGTAGGAAATACCTTGGGCATGGAATTCTGGCAAAGCTGGATGGGGTCTGGATTCTGCCTCACTTGCTGAATGAAGGGTCTAGGCCGGTTAGTTCAGCTCTCTGAGCCTCACTTTCCTTATCTCTAAAGGGGGATACTAACACCTACTTTGCAGGGAACTTGTGCTGATTAAGAACTTGTGTGTGAAGTGACTGCCCGTGGGAGTTGCTAGCAGTGGTTGTTGTTAATAACCCCTCACAGTGTCCTCTGCTGAAGTCCAGCGAGGACAAATGGACAGAACACTGAGGGGGACTCGGTGGCTTCTCTGGAGCGGGGGGAGGCTTACCTGGTGAGGAGGTGTAGGAAGGGCAGAAGGGATAAACAGTGCAAAGGCAGAGAAGTCAGGAAGTTCATGGCCTGGTTGGAGAAGAGTTCTGAGCCTTAAGTGGGTAAAAATTGGAGTCTGTGTTCCCAGTCCCCATCTCTGTCCCCCTCTCCAGTCCAGCGTTAGCCTGGCCCTGGGCTGCTGTGGCTTCTGCCCAGGAGGGGTAGGCCTCCAAGCCTTTGAGCCCACTTCCTCCTCCTCCTCTGGAGATGTGAAGCTCTGCTCACTCAGATGAAGGCCTTAATCAGAGCTTAAGACCAGCCGAACCCCCAAGGATCTTGTTTGCCTGACCCGATTTTGTAAAAATCCAGCCTCCATCTGGGTTTGGGGTTGTCAGTACTGCCTTATGCATTAGGGACAAAGGATTTGGGTTTTTCCATTTGCATGAAAATCAGGAAGAAGAAGATGAAGATGATATTAATACTACAATAATTTTCTATTGAATATTGGTGGGCTGGGAAGAACTCAGCAGGGGATCTAGACTTTGGTCTTGATCCTGTGAGCCATTCTCAGCCACTTTCCTCTTCTGAGAAATGATGGACTTGGATTGGCTGCACTTCCTGACAGTCTGAGATTCCATAAGGGACCCTGGACTACAACGACCAGTTTACCACCTCAGGAAGTCCTGATCCTGTGCTTGAACCCACCCAGTGACCCAGGGCCATTCCTCCACCTCTCTGAGCCTCTGTTTCTTCCCTGAGGTGGTCTCAGGATGATAAGCAGGTGTGTGAACTAGCAGGGCTTTACCTCTGGAATGTATGTCTGGGGAGCATTTTCTTGGAGGAGTGAGCCCCAGGCCTAGTGAACCAACTCCTTGAGCCAGAGAGCACGTGGTCCCTCAGCTGGGCTCTGTTAACCTGGTCACTTACCTTTTGTGTTCTGATGCTTTGACATCCAGGGCCTTACTGACCCTGGAGGGACTGCCCCTCCTCCTAAGCCTAGTCAGTTCCTTCAGGTAGTAAACCGCTCCTGCCACTGTACTTTTCAGGTACAAATCTGCATCCCCAACCACTGCTTTCACTGGGCTCTGACTCTTGGGGCCTCTATTTACCTGCACAAATCACCCAGGGCCACGTACCAGACAACAAGGGACAGCCCCAGTGTCCCAGAGCCATTGAAATAACAACTGACCCCCTGATCCTAAAACTACTTCCCCTGCCTTGCTGGTGTTTCCTACAGATAGAGACTGCTAATAGTTCCCCTTCTCTTTCTGCCTCCTACTAACCCAGGTGCCTCCCTGAATGGCCCCCCATGGCATGGCTTACCCCCTCCTATTGGAATCTGTAACAAACTATCTTTTCAATGGCAGTCATCTTTGGTCTGTTGGAAACTCAGATTTTTCTATCAATACACTGTATTTTAAAACATGGGCCTCCTACAGTGATACTCACATCTGCTGCTTCCAGACCCTCCAGGAAGCAGAGTTCCTTCTCCTCCACAGTCAGCTCTGTGGAGAGCCAGGTGTCCTCAGGACCTCCTGGTGTCTGCTCTAGCCATCCCAGCCAGCCTGTACCAATGCAGCCTCATCCAAGAGTGCCCTTGGTGCGGAGGCTAAGTTAGAATGTGCAGTGCCAGGACATTGAACGTATTAGGTATTTTGATTTAAAAAAATTTTGTATATGTTTTATCCATCCATCCATCTATATCTGTGTCTACCTTCAAAATCTATTAGGCACTGCCTCCGTGGTTCAATCAGCTCAGACCTAACAAGTGTTTATAGTACATTCGTTGTTTGTAAGGTGCTGCATGTGCTCTGGGCTGTGATTCAGATCCCTGCGTTGTGTCTTCAGGAGCTCACCATTTAGTTGTAGAGGAGGATGTGCATATAATAAAAGATGCTTTAAAAAGTGACTTAAAAGCCCAAGGCCCAGCTATAGGGCTCAGGAAGAGCTTCATGGAGGAGGTGGCATTTAAAAGGTGGGCCTTGAAGGGTGAGCAAGGGGAAGACTGAGGATTGGGGGAGGGGCAGAGGGTCAGGAGGTAGCATGTGGGGTGGGGGTGGGGCTTGGATGCAGAGAGTGATGTCTGAGAGCTTGGGCTTATAGTCAATTGGGGCTGGGTCCTTTCTCCTCATCACCAGTGCAGGGACCAACAGAACTACATGCTGAACAGAATTACAGTGGGCTCCAGCTCCCCCCTGCCCAGACTCTGTGCCCTTGGGGATTCATTGAACTTTCTCACACGTGTGAAATGAAAATAATAAAAACACCTACCTCGTGGTGCTGTCACGAGATGAACTAAGAATGATTGGCATGAGAAAGGGAGAATATTGGATATATGTAACTTTTCATCGTTCATTCATTCATTCATTCATTCATTCATGGAACATGTGGTGTTTGAGCCCCTACTGTGTGCCAGGCCATGTGCATTTCACAGCAGCGAACAAAACACAAAATCCCTGCCTTGTCAAGCTTATATTGCAGTGTGGGGGGAGATGGAGAAGATGAGAAATAAGTCGATAGTGAGTTAGATAGTGACCAGGTGACAAAGCAGGGATAGAGGGTATTGGGGATGCCATATAGAGGAACCGATGTTATTATTGTTTATCATTTAGTTTGGGTGGGAAATCGGTTATATGAAGTGGGGAGAGTTGCAGGAAAGTTTTTGTGGACAGTCGGGTCTAGGGGCACCAACAAAGGCTTTGAGCAGGGGCAAACTGAGCTGTGCGTCAGGAAGGGGAGGTGGCTGTTCCTGTTCTAGGATTGAGGGCCAGGCAGTGGGGAGACCCTGGCAGTGGGCGAGGACAGAGGAGGATGAGGCAGCCAAGGATGAGGCCTCCGATCTGGGTGGTGGGCACCAAAATGGGACGGAAGCCACCTTGCCTGGGGGTTCCTTGGCATGGCCCAAGCTGGCCTGGGCTGGGAGAAGAGGCAGGGCTGCGTCAAGAGGCGTGGCTGAGGACACAGAAGCTATATCCTCCCTACTCATCAGGGCATGGGGCCTGGGAAGGTGAGAGAGGCAGGGAGGCTGGAGGGTTGTGAAAACGGGACTAATACCTCCCTTTCCTAGTGGGAACATAAAGAGTAGGAGTAATCTTTAAGTTTCCCCCAAATCAACAGCAATATGAACTGTTGCTTTGGCGTGGCTGTCTCTGTGGACCGCTGGGGTTCTGGAAGTGTCCTATTAGGGGAACGCTGGGGTCCGATGGTGAGAGGTGCTTTTATGATGTTCTCTGGGTGGAATTGCCTTGGTGGCATAGCCATACATCTCTAAACCATGTGTCAAGAGCCTTGTTATTTGTAGAGAAACTTCTTCCTGCTCTTAAGCCATTTCCAGGTGAACACGGGGAATGTTTACCCAGCAGTTCTCAGAAGAGCCTTGTGAGCCGCGGGCATCGGGAGCAACTCAGAAGTTTAGCAACATGGAGAATAGAGAAGATCTGGGGAACCGAGGAGCTTGTGGGAAATGTACATGACAACAGTGTAAATAAAGAACTTCCCAGTAAACGCATAAATAAGAAGCAGGCGGCAAGCTCCTTGGAATAGTAATCAGGCTTAGCTGGTTCTGCCTTCCCCAAGTTTGATGGGAGCAGCAGGACGCCGCCATCTATTTTCAACAGAGGAATCACCTCCATGTATATTACTGCCTGAGCCACAGAGCAGGGCTCAGTCACTCAGAGAGTTGTGTGTCTGGGCCGAGGCTCCCATGTCAGAATTGCATCACCATTCCGTTGTGGGGCACCCAGCAGTGGGGGCGCCCATAAGAAAATGCAGAGATACAATGAATAGTGTTCAGAGAGTGATAAGGGCTGTAGAGACAAAGCAAGGAAAGGGGATGGAGTGTTTTAAATAAGTCTGTTGTTCTTGGACATGTGGTCTGGCTGGAACACAGTGTCTGGGAGTCTGTGAAGGAAGTAAGGTTTGACCAGTGGTGTGACAAGAACTGTGATCCCTGGTCCCCAAGCCAGGACAGGGGCCCGAGAGAGGCTCTCGCGCTGCCCTCGCCTTTGCTTTTGTCTCTGTGCAGTGGGCCCAAGAAGTTACAACCACCCATAGGCCCATGGTGCTGACTGTCCTGGTGGGTGAGGTTGCTGTGAGGCTGTGCGGATCACTTTACAAAGTCCTAGATGAATCCAAGCTGTCCCGCCCCTTCTGTTGCCCTTCAGGGCCAATTTGGGGGAAGTAAAAGCTGACTAGAGCCAAGATGAGGGGTATTTGTCAGAGCTGCCCTGGGATATGGAATTTGGGGGCGCTAGGCCAGACTCCTCAGAGGAGCCGAGCTTGAGGTGGAGGGGATGGAACAGGCACCTGCCTCCCTGCGGGAGCCGAGAAGGGCCTGCTGCTCTCCCTCCCGGGCACAGATGTCCAAGCAAACCCCCTGGATGTGGCATTTAGCTCCAACAGCCCTTTCCACTGCCCTTCGGCAGTCCCCTTTTCTAGAGGAGAACACAGGACCTGCCCCAGTCCCAGGCCCCTGCCAGCCCATAGGGCCTTTGCATGAATTAGAAAAAGAGCCCTTAAATATACACAATTTTTATTTAAAGAAAAGAAAAGGGACCTTTCCTTGGGTAACTCTTTTAAGTTAGTACAACCTGAACCCCTGTCTGAGGTGAACCAGCCCACAAATGTCTAGGGAACTCTAAGGCCCGGTGGGCAGCCCCGCCTTCTGACCCTGTACACAGCCCAGCAATATCACCCATGGTCTACCCCCAACTCCCTTCCCTGCTTCCCACACACTACCAAGGTGAGGCAACTCTTCCATATTGATCTCTTTAAAAAATATATATTTTTTTATTGATTTTAGAGAGGGAGAAAGATAAACATCAATGATGAGAGAGAATCATTGATTGGCTGCCTCCTGCATGCCCCACACTGAGGATTGAACCCAGACAAGTGCCCTGACTGGGAATCGAACCGCAACCTCCTAGCTCATAGGGTCACACTCAACCACTGAGCCATGCCAGCCACATTGTTCTCTTGGTGGAGGCGGGAACCGGGTTTCCTAAGGGGCAGGCAGGAAAGAGAAGGGATGGCAGATCCTGTCCAGAGCAGAGTTGGGACACAGGCTTGCACTGACGCGGGCACCATGTGGATTTGTGTAGCGGGGCTGTCTCCCCTGCTGCTCCAGGATTCAGCCAGGAGGCTGGGAACCTCTGTATTGACCACACTCTCTCAGATAAATCGGTACATGTCTATAATGGAAATAGCATCCCTCCACAAGACACTGTGTCCTTGGGCAGTGCACAATCGGAACACCTGTACATGGGTGCCATCTTTGTCCAGGTCACACAGCCTGTGAGTCAGGCTTCACAGACAGGGCTCATGGCTTCTGGTGGTCATTGGTGCAGAGTTAGTGTTAAGACGGGATCACCATGACCTATCTTCCTCCTCTGGTCTTGGTCAGCATTCAGTGCCCAGATGTGGCTTACCTTGGACCAATGGGAAAGGCCATGTTTAGTGGAAAGAGGGGGGTGGGGGCCCCCTCAGAGTTCTTTCTTCCTCTTGAAGGAGGAAGGAGGGCAGCTCCAGTCCCTTAAGTTGCTGACTTGATGAGAAGAGATGGATTTATAAGATATCATTGCTGAGTCCCACCCACCTTCAACCATGGCAGTGTGTGTTCTTGGAACTTGCACCCTTTGATTCCCCATCCATTATTTCCACCCTTTTTTGTTTATCATATTATCGCAACAGAGAGAATTTAAAGAGGAAAAGTGTCCACCGCAGTTCTTACCTTTGTAGCACAGCGGCCCCGCATCGTTTCCATCACTGAGTTCCCGTGAGGGTGCGCCCCTGTGCACACAGACTTAAATCCCTGGATTCTGGAGCATGGAAGGGTCTCTAGGGAATATCTACCCCCCTCTCCTGGCTGAGGTGGGCTGGGGTTTGCCTCCCCTCCCCTGGAGAAGGGTGTGTTTGTTGGAGGAAATGAAAAGGGAAAAGGGAAGTTTTGTGCACTGGGGAGATGTTTTTATTTTTATCTACAAGGCAGAGCAAGTGAATCTTGGTCCCCATGGGAATTCTCAAGAACAGACTGCTAGGAACAGATTTGATCAATGAAAGCTATTTCCAGACAGAATGAGCCATTGATGAATTCCTGCACTGCCCAGTCAAGTCGGTTGGGGCTCATCAGTTTGTGGGAACAGACCAGAGCCAGGAAGGGGAGCAGGGTGACAGGACCAGACTGCAGTCCTCCCCCGGAGACGCTGCCTTTGCTGCTCCCTTGCACTGTCTGGGAATGAGGGAGCGATCCCCAGAGCCAGCTTTCTTTTTCATTAGCCCTAGAGGATCAGGGATTGGTCTTTGCCTGTGATGGATGCATTCACCCAGGCCAGTACGGGAACGGTGACATGGGAGAGGGGTAGGTGTGCAAGGCTGGAGGACGCAGGTTACTGAATGCAGAGACTTCAGAAATAAAGTGAACCTTATCCCCCAACCTTTGCTCCCCCCACCCCCCTTATTCATAGCTGAAGAATGAGGCCTGGAGAAGGAAGTGATTTGTGCAAGATGACATGCCGCGCCCATCTCAGGTGCACAGTGTGACAGGTGCAGGGCAAACTCAGCATCTGCCCCCTTGAAGTTCTTCTTCACCTGTGACTTAACAGCCCCTTCACCTCGTGACCAAGAATCTGAGTCTAGACCACAAGAAATGTCCTAGATTGGCTCCAGGGGAGACTCCCTGCGGTCGGAGTATGATAATTCAATGTGTTTGAGTTGAGCCCTGGGGATGGTGACTGAGAAGGTGCCTGGTGCCGAGGGCAGGGAACTTGCAGAAGGTCAGCCAGTGGTTCCCACGCAGCAGGTGAAATTGCAGAATCCAGGTCCTCCTGGAAGTTCTGATTCAGAAGGTGGGGGAGCTCTACTCTGAGAACGTAAGCAGGTTGTCCCAGCAGCTCTGGGCGAGGCTGGCAGGTCTCCGGGTGCAGGAGGGGTGCTGAGTGAGATGATGTGCAGGGAAGGGCTTGCTGCCCGAGGATACACACACAGGCATGCACATGTAAACACTGCACACACACACATACACACACATGTGCATTGTTGCTGCTAGAGGTAATGGTAACACAGTTGTTTCCAAGGGCTTTTAACTGGGCATTTTTAGTCAGATGGCTTTACTGTCTGAGTGGTTGGATTCCTGCCGACCTCACCCCCTCCCTTTGACTTCCAGGCTTTCTCCCATCTCCCTCCACCTTCTGTCCCTCTTTCTACTCTTGTCTGAGGCACTGGGTTCCACACCTGTTTATCTCTTGATTTGCCTGTTTGGGGGACAAAGCATGTGTCACTGGATATGTGGACATGGCTTTGTCTCATTCAGCCAGTGCAGGGAGGGGAGCAAGTGAGTGGAAAGGGGTGGTGGTGTGTGAAAGGGAATGGGAGAGGAGAGTGAGCTCGTGGGTCCTCGGCTGGGACCCAGTGGCTTTCCTGAAATGACTGTAGAATGGAAAAGGCAGGCAGCAGACATAAATCAAAACCTTGGATCTGCTACTGCAGAGCTGAGTGCCTCTGGGCTAGTTATATAACCTCTCTGAGTATTTGTAAAATGGGGATCATGGTCCTCCCTGAGTTGTTGTGATAAAATAGGTTGAGTAGGGTGGAGCTGGCCATAAATTACAAACCCGGGCTGGAGACAGGCACAGAGCATCCCGCCGCAGGCTTCCCTGGCTGAGGGCACTGGGGCTTCTGTGATGGCTCATAGACACCCTTGTCTTTTTCTCAGCGTTCGGGGCTTGGAGAGACCAACTGACTCATTCTAGCCGAGACTTCGATGTGGCCGCTACGATTGCTGAGATCAGCCATAAACTCAACATGAGCCAATGGTTGGTCGTGCGCCTGAAATGATACCATTTCTCTGTTGCTGATGCTGCCCTCTTTCCCCTCTCTGTACCTGGCATGTTTTTCTGTGCTACTCAGGCCAGCGTAATTGAATCCGTCCTGAACAGGCCTCTATTATAGATCTATGGAACAGACGCTGCACGTCATGCCAGCCACTGCAGCCCAGCATCAGGAGCAGGGTGGGAAAGTAATCCTGGCATTCCTTTGCAAATATTTACATTCTGCAAGTAGAAATCCAGAGGGACAGGACATATTGCTCAAGGTCACATAGCAACTACTAGCAAACACCTGATATCTTGATTTTTAAAGCAAGGGGCCCTGGGAAGGCAACACATGCTGTACAGTCATGCCTCACTTAATGATGGGGATATGTCCTGAGAAATGCACCATTAGGGGATTTCATTGTTGTGAGAACATCAGCGTGTACTTATACAACCTAGATATATAGCCTACTGCACACCGGGGTTGTATGGGATAGCCTATTGTTCCTAAGCAACAAGCCTGTATAGCATGTTACTGTACTGAATACTGTAGGCAATTGTAACACAATGGGAAGTATTTGTATATTGAAACATCTAAACACAGCAAAGATACATTTAAAATGTGGCATAAAAGATAAAACATGGTGCACTTGTATAGGGCACTTACTGTGAGTGGAGCTTGCAGACCTAGAAGTGGCTCTGGGTGAGTCAGTAAGCGATGAATGAAAGCAAAGGCCTAGGACATCACTATACACCACTGTAGACTTTGTAAATACTGTACACATAGGTTATGCTAAATATATGAAGACATTTCTCTTTCTTCAGTAATAAGTTGACCGTAGATCACTGTCACTTTTTTTTACTTTACTGTGTGAACTTTTAATCTTTTAACTTTTCGATTCTTTGGTAATAATACAGCTTAAAACACAAACACATTGTACAACCACACAAAAATATTTTATTTCTTTATATCCTTATTCTAGAAAACATTTTCTATTTTAATTTTACTTTTTAAACTTTTTTATTACAGACAAAGGCACACATATGAGCCCAGGCCTCCACAGGGTCAGGATCATCAGTATCACTGTCTTCCACCTTCTGGTCTTATCCCACTGGCAGGTCTTCATGGGTGGAAACACACAGGGAGCTGTCATTGCCTATGAGAACAATTCTTCTGAAACACCTTCTAAAGGACTTGCCTGGGCTCTTTTTATCTATCTATCTATCTATCTATCCATCTATCCATCCATCCATCTATCTATCTATGAGAGAGGGAAACAACGGTTGCCTCCTGCACGCGCTCAGATGGGGAATTGAACCCTGCGACCTTTCGGTTATGAAAAGATGCTCCAACCAACTGAGCCACCCAGCCACGGATAACTGAGGTTCTTCTTGAGGAGGTGACCCTCTTTTCAGAAATAGGCCCATGGTGGTTTGCTTGGTTTCTTCCTTTCTTTCCTCCCTCCCTCCCTCCCTCCCTTTCTCTCTCTCTCTCTCTCTCTCTCTCTCTCTCTTTCTATCACAGATTTGCTTATAAGCGGATAATGCACCATGAATGTTCCTCTGTTCATGAAAACCTTGTAGAGTTGAGGTCCATGTTTTCAAACTTTTTAAGGAGTTTGCAAAAGCTTCTGCTGAAGCCTTCACTGTGAATTTTCTTGGGGGCTTCTCCTTTTCCTCTCCTGCAGTTGCCTTTTCTCTTGCCTCTTCAGCTATGTGTTCCTGTCCCAGTCCCAACAATTCCTCATTACTTAATTCCTCGGGAATCACCTCTAGGAGCTCCTCTGTGTCACCCTTAGCCATGCCAGGTTGAAGTTGGTTGCTGTCTCAACCACAGCATTGTTGATTTTTGCAATCTTTGTGCTACAACTTTACGATAGCTATGACGTCACTAGGTGAGAGGAATTTTTGAGCTCCATTATAATTTTGTGGGGCCACCATGGTATATGTGCTCTGTGGTTGGCTGAAAAGTTTTTATGTAGAGCATGATTATAGTTTCTATTTGGCGATGGTAAACTGAGGCATAGAAGGGAATGCTCTTTTAGCCACTCTGCAAGGCACACAGGCAAGAGGACACTGTTTCTGTGCTTACCTTGAGCTGGCTCTCTTCCCGCCACCCCCCGCCCCCCCATAATTCTTGAAGGATTTAAAAAGGTAAATAGGAAAAGGTGGTAGAAAAATCTGTCCATCAGATTTGGGTAACATTTTCTTTTTCTTTATTATTTCTCATTTCCTACTAGAAGAAGGTACCCTTTGGGTTTTATCAGCCGGTGTCTCCCTTGGAGCTGCCCTCAGGAGCCCCTGGGGGAGGTGGAAACACCTGGCAAGCTTTGCAGTTCTGTCCCGAAGAGGTGGGTGTGATTGCCAAGGCCATTCTGCTGCCTGTTATTCAGCCTCCTCCTCTGGGGTATCCCAGTAAAGAATCAGCACTGGCGGCAATGGCTGCTCCAGCTGGCCCTGGAGGTTTGGGTCTTTGGGCCATTCTGTCTCCTGGGTGTGGGCCGCCCCCCCTGGTCAGTGCCAGCCACAGCCCCTGCAGAGAGGCCCGGGGAGCAGCAGCCCGTCCCAAGTCCAGGCTGGGTTCTTAGCATCTACTTCCACTTTAGGCATTGCTCTCTCTGCAAATAGCATAACACCCAGCACCAGCCTGAAAAGAGCTCTGAACCCTTCTGCCTGATACTGTCCTGAAAAAGGGGGAAGAGATAGAGGTTTTAGCTGCTCACCAAATAAAGTGAGGCAGTGGGAGATGCCAAGAGAAGATGGCGTGAAGCCACCTGGCCCATTCCAGCCAAGAGGACCCCAGCTAAGACATTGACAAGAATAAGCTGCTCCACAGCAAGCCGGTGAACAGGGTACCCCTTCCCACGGAGGGCTTCTGAGCTCCCCAAATCCCAGAGTCATTTACTCTCCCCAGGAAAGTTTCTTGCTGCCCAAGCTGACCACTTTTGCAGGGTGACCTCCAAAATGCCATCCGGGGCAGCAGTCACAAGGATCTGGTCCTGACTCATCCCCAGCAGACTCCCTGTTGATCTCATTGATAAAAACCTGCAGCCACTGCCGCCACTGTGCACCTGGGCAGCCAGCCAAGCCCAGCTTCATTCACTGATAGGCGACAGGGCTGTGGGGAGTCGGGTAGGGAAGTGCAGGGGGACGAGGCCAGGGAGGAACAGAGGCCTGAGATCTGGTCCGGACTAAGTGGAACCATGAGCACCGTCCAGCGGGTGGCCACCTGGACAGAGAGAAACCCAAATCTTGAAGGCCATAGGCCTGCTAGAGGATCCAAAAGTAACCCAGCCACGGAACTCACCCTCTGTGACTCCCTTCCTGCAGAAGGCCTGTGGGGACCAATTGGATCAGTTCTTCTCAAACCTTGGGGCACATCAGAATTCCCTGGGGTGCTTTAAAAGATACAGATTTCCACATTCCACCTAGAAAATCCGACTTAAGAGTTGGCCCCAGAATCTGTATTTTTAGCCCATTCGCCAGGTGTTTCTTGGGGCCCACCAGTCATGGCCAGGCCCTGCTCCCCTCCAGGTGCCAAGGCAGGACTCAGATTGAAGCCGAGCCCAAAAGCTACAAGGCTCGACAGCTGCTCATTGGGATAACACATTTGGGACCTACGGATTGCTTCTGTTTAAATCTCCAATCATCTCACAGCTATAGTAGGACAAATGCAGACCACACCTGGCATGGGCATGTTGGGCTCTTGTCACTACCTGTCACTTACAGGCATGTCTCGGAGATACTGCGGTGCAGTTCCAGATCCCTGCAATAAAGCGAACATCGCAATAAGGTGAATCACGAGTGTTTTGGTTTCCCTGCGCATATGCTTACACTGTACTGTAGTCCATTAAGTGTGCAATAGCATTGTGTCTAAGAAACTATGGGTCTCTGTGGCAGTTACTACACTTCAGGCTTCTTCCTGCCTAAGTCTCCCTGGCCCTCGCTGGCTCCAGCTGGGCTCTGGGCCCTCCCTGAACTGGTCACTGTGGCCAGGGCAATGAGAGCTCCGAGTGAGTTACCTGCCTCCTGGAACAGAGAGTGGAGTGTGAGTGGAGAGTTGAGGGGTTTGAAAGGCTTCCCCAGTGGAAAAGGGGTGAACATAACCAGGTAGCCAGAGTAACAGAAACCCACCTACCCGCCCTCTGGCCAAACTAAACAAAATTAATTATTTCTCCAATAATCCCTGAAGGACAGAAACCAGTAAATTTACTAAATGACTAGAATTACTTCTCTGAGTCCCTGAAGTATACTCCTCCCTTCTGCCCTCAATTTATTAGTGTCCTCCTGCATCACAAATGCTTCCTGCTCTTTGGTTTAATTATATTTAAAATACCCGCGTGACCTTGGGTGAACCCTCTGACATCATGGGGATTCAAATCTTTTATCTATAAAATGAGAGGGTTGGCCTATGGTATTAATATTCTCCCATTTTTTAAAACAGAGGCATATTTTTTCTCTCAAATGAATTCCTATACGAAGTCCCAAAGTAATGTTGTTCATATAAAAAAGAGTTCCGTAAGTTAAAACTTAGAATATTCAGTTTTTATTAAACCGGTAAGTGAAAAAAAAATAGGTCCTTTCTGAAAATACACAGATTTGAAATCAGGGATTCTAGTTAATATACATCAGTCTTGGCACTCAATTATTTCCATTTTGCCCGTGTGTATAACATAGCATTAAGAAAATTCGGACCAGCTCACATAGATAGTTGTAAATGGTAGGAGTTTTCTAACAGCTCTACTTATACTTGCTGAGCAGTTTCCTCTGGAGTGAGACAGAGCCAGAAACTCGACAGAGGAGGATTGGATAATTTTTGTTTCATCGTAGAATCACTATACAACATTCTTCCCGCAGCATAAATATGAATGGGGTAATAACAAGTACAAAACGCTGCAAAAGGCACCAGCATTCTCTGGGCGCTGATGAGAGCGGGTGGGTTGAGCATTTTCTGTGGTGGCACAGCTGGCTTTCAGACCGAGTCTGGAGGTGTCTGAAGCATCTGCGTGCCTGGCATTCCCTGAGCACAGCAGCCGGGAGGGTCCTAGCGTGCAGGCGCCTGTGTCGGGGCAGGTTTGACGTGCACAACTCTGTGCTCACAGACCCCTACATAGCCTCAGCCATCTCCGAGGGAGTTCGAATGTGAGGTGCCAGGGGCGGCCCGGCACACATGTGACGTACTAGTAGCTGGTGGCCCAAGTTCATGACCTTGGTCAATGGCCTCATAGAGTCACTACGTATCAAAATTTGGTACATAACTTGTGAGAGTGAGGAACAGTTTTTATTGTGCTTGAAAAAATAGTTATGTCAATGAAACTTGGCTCCCATTTCTGTTGAATCCCCCAACCAAAAATCCCCCCAAATCTTGAGAGCAGTGTTTCTCAGATTTTAGCATGCATCAGGGTTGGTGTACCAAATTCTCAAAATTTAGTGCACAGTCACCTGGAAGGTTTGTTAAAATACAGATTCCTGGGCCACACCCTCCAGAGATTCTGCCTCAACAGGTGTGGGCTGGAGCTCGAGAATTGGCATTCCTAACAAACTCCCAGGTGGCGCTGACCCTGCTGGTCTACCCTGAATAGTGAGATTCAAGTTCAACAGCTTGAAAAGGACTTGGTCAGATCTCTGCAGAGAGATTCTTCCTTTAAACTCCCATGATTCGCTGAGGCTGGGCAGAGAGTGTATCGCTCTTGGTCCCCTCCTCTCACCTGGACTAGGTGACCACCCAGGAGATGGGACTAGAAACTTGCTGAGAATCCTATAGGCTCCGAAACATCCTTCTCTCTACTGGTAAGGAAGAGACTTTCACAGGTGACGCCTAATCAGACACAGAAGAACCCTGGACGTAGGGTGAGACCTGCCTTTTTCCTTGCTGCTGTGAGCTGTGGCACTTTGAGGAAACCACTGACCTCCCGTCCTCAGTTTCCCCATCTGCAACATTAGCTCATTACTCTCCTCCCCGCCTCCGCCACAGGATGCCGGGTCCGACAGTGTTTTGTAAATGACCCACCACCATCTGCACACATATAAGGAGCTGTTACTATCAAAACCTGTGAAATCCTTATTCATGCTATTTCTGGGCATAACCGGGCATTTCAGGTCTTTGCATTCTTCATCAAGATCCCCAGGATACAGCCAGGGTTCTGGAAGTTTAGCTGTAGACCAGCACCTGCTCTCAGGTCTCTGGGGTTCCTCTCCAGGCCACCCTTGGTGTGGATGGTCTGAGCCCAGCTCACACCTTTCCCTTGGGAGGTTGACCAGCCTTTTGGGGTGCAGAGATTTGGCCTTGAGCCTCCGTCTCTGCTGGGGCCGCATACTTTGCTCAGAGCCTGAGGCAAAGAGCTCTGCCAGTGTTTGATCTCCGGGCTCCCGTGTGGCTGATGAAGGGCCTGAGCTGTCACAACACGGAAAGAGGATGTGATGATGCTGCTGATGCTGGTGGTGACGCCGATGGTGCGAGCTGGAAATGGGGTGCTACGTCATCGTTGTCATCATTATCATCATCACCTGAGCAGCCACCAGATGGCTTGTACCTATGCTGGGCTGGAAACTGGGCCGGGTTGTCCATACTTTGGCTCTCAACCTCAGGGCAGCTCCCTAAGGTAAGTCATCATCTCCATTTTGCAGATGAGACTGAGGCTCAGAGAGAATCTGTTACTGGCTCAAGGTCACACTGCTACTAAATGTGTATGGATCTGAAACGCTGATGCTACCACTTCCTTCTCCCATACTGCCTCTCAGGGTTTGGCCAGCACATGCGCAACATACCCCAGGAGAAGCCTGTCTTATTGATTATTGCAAGGGAACAGTCAAGGTGGGGCTGTATGTACAGGGATGGGCATGCTGGGTCAGGAGAGAGCACAGAGCAGCCCTGGTCACTAAATGTCACATTCAACCTGTCACCTCTGTCCCCATCAAAGGCAGGAGGAAAGTGGGACAGGCCCAGGCAGTTTGCAACCGTCCCATCTGGAGCCTCCCTGGATGCTGGTACCTTTAGGGCAGGGGTCCTCAAACTGTGGGCTGCGGGCCACATGCAAATACAAATATTGTATTTGTTCCCATTTTGTTTTTTTACTTCAAAATAAGATATGTGCAGTGTGCATAGGAATTTGTTCATAGTTTTTTTTTAAACTGTAGTCCAGCCCTCCAACGGTCTGAGGGACTGTGAACTGGCCCCATATTTAAAAAGTTTGAGGACCCCTGCTTTAGGGGCCTGAGCTCAGAGCCAGGGTCATCTCCCATTCTCTCCAGTTTTAAGCTGTTGTCAGCTGACCTTCCTAGAAAGCCACCCATGGCTCCCTGTTGCCTATAAGATAGAAGCCCAGCTGCTCAGCTCAGTGTCAGACCCGTATTCTCTGGCTCCCAGGACTTGAGCCCCTTGGGGCCCCATCCCACCTGGAGCTCTAGACAAAAGGAGCTTCCTCCTGTTTTCCATAAATATCCTCAATGCCTTGCCTTTGTGCCTTTGCTCATGCTGTTCTCTCTGCCTGCAATATCCATCACTTTATTTTGTTTAGCAACTTCTGCTGGTCCTGCAAAGCTCTGTTAAAGTTCCTTTCCTCTAAGCTGTTTTCCTTCACCTTTGAGATCCTCCATGCCCCCGCCTTCCCCACCCATTCAGCCTCTTCCATCTAAACTCCCGCAGCCCATCCTCTGTCCCCCTTGCCTGGCAGTCACCCCTGCCCCATACTCTTCTGTTTTCCCTACCCAAGTTGTGTGCTCGCTGAAGGCAGGCTTTTGGTCTGATTTAGATTTGGCTTTGGACAATGCTCTGCAGACAGTTGGCACCCAACACATCAGTGTTGAATAAATGACAGGGTGTAGCACACTGCTCTTGGAATTTGAGAGTCTGGGTCTAATCCTGGTTCTGTCATCCTGGCCGGCTGGCTTGTTTCTCTCCAGGCCTCAGTTCCCTCTTTTGTAAAATGAGGGAGTTGGACTCCATGGGTGGTTCCACCTCTAGTGTACCTGAGAACTACTCAGGAAGCTTGTTTAAAATGTATATTCCCAGGCCCCCTCCCGAGAGTCACAATCTGAAGTTCGAGGGTGAGCTTGGGTATCTGCACAATTCACACACCCCCAGAGAGCTTTCTGGTGCTGGTGGTTCTCAAGACTAATCTTTGAGTGACTCTAGTCCAAGTAGACTTTGAGGCAGGTCCTGTCTGAGTCTGAGAGGCTGGTAGAACTGAGGGGAAGAAGGGGCTGTGGAGTGGTGGCCACAGTGGGTAAGGCAAGAGACATAGTCATCATCCCTACCATCATCATCATCACCATCATAATTATCTTCATCATCATTACCATGATCACCTTCATCATCACTATTGGCATCATTACTTCCATTATCATATCACCATCATTATGATGATCATTATCACCATTATCTTAATCATCATTACCAGCACATCACCATTGTTTACCATCATCACTATCACCACCATCATCAGCATCATCACCATCATTACCATCACCATCAGCATCACCATCAAAGCCCCATCACCATTCCTCCATGCTCATTAGGGGCCAGGGCTTGTGGGTATTACCTCTTCAATCTTCCCAAAAGCCTTGTGAGTTGGACCCCAGGAGTAGAGTACAGGAGTCAGGGCTCAGAGGGATGCCTGGCTGTGTCCTGGAGCAGACCCTGGGGAGTCCAGTGCGTGATGGACCCAGGTCCCAGGCCATCCTGCTGTTGGAGTGGGCCCGTGCCTTCTCTGTGAGCCTGGAGAGAGCAAATAGGGTACTTCCCCTTCAAATCCATTCCTTTACCCACTGCATCATTATTACAGGCCTCCTTCATACCAGATGCCAGGTTTGAATTTGATCCAGACCAACTTTTTTTTTCCATTTTCATAAAACAAAGATTTTATTTTTCCTTTCCCCAACCCCTTCCTCCCCAAAATAAACTCCTCGGAAAATAGCATGTGGAGCTGAGCCTCGGGCCAATTTGTGTCTTTGTGCGCAGCATGCACACTCCATCTTTCACACCACAAACAGCTTTGCTCTGAAAAAATATGTTTTCCCTCCGCAAAACTGCCATTTTAGGGCAACACATAGAAAGAGACTATTTTACTCTTTCTTCCCCAGGAAAACCCCACCAAGATGTTGTTTTCCTTTGCTTTTTCTGGAGGGGAGATATTTTTTGACAGCTTTCGTCGCTAATCTGGCTCTTAGCCCTATGTCTGGTGCCAACTTGTAAAGGAAGCAAAGGAAAAACTAGATGAGCAAAGGCAAAATTCTCATAGAGGGGCACCAGAACCCCAGAGTTCAGGAGTTTTCAGGGACCTTGTGGTAAGCCCAGTCTCCCGACGCCCTGAGAATCCCCTGTGAGGAGCCCAGGATGGGGACACAGCTATGGCGGGGCATGGGTGCCTGCTGGGGGTCCTGATTTACACCCATTCAGCAAACATTCCACCAAACTTTCTTCAAAATATATTTTTATTGATTTTTAGAGAGAGAGGGAGTGAGAGAAACATTGATATGGGAGCAGAACAGAGATATCAATGGGCTGGCTGCCTCTGAACACCCCTTACCAGGGTTTGAGCCCACAACCTGGTCCTGTGCCCTGACCGAGAGTCAAACCAGCAACCTTTTGGAGCACAGGATGAAGCCCAACCAACTGAGCCACACCAGCCAGGGCCAGACTTTCTCTTTTAGGCTGGAGATGGGCAGGGTGTTGGGATTACAAAAACAAATCAGTCATGGACTCTCCCTCCATACTCTCGTCTCAGACAGATTGGAAATTTGTCTATGAATTTACCATAACACTGAGTAGAAGGTGAGATGTATAGGAAGCATGACTCAAGTCTTAGTTTCATTTGAAGTTTGTGTTAGCCAGGGGAGTTAGGGAGGTGTGGAGTAAGAGGTGGCACTGGAGCTGAATCCAAACTTTCCAGAGAGGTTCTCTCCAGTACATTGAGATTGGCCCCCATGGGACTGGCCCCCACTTGCCCTCCTTCTTCTTTCCAGCCCAGCTCAGAGTCGACGCCCACTTCTGTGTGGGACAGCCCTCTGGGTGCTGAAAAACAGCTACTGAGAATTTCCAAGTCTCTGCTTTTCTGGGCTTATTTCCTGGACCCTGACGCCTCACGGTTCTGTTCTCATGGCCCGTCTCCACAGGTAGGAGTGGAGTGGAGTGGTCCTTTCCACTCTGTAGCCATCTTCCTGAGCCAGGAGCCCCTGTGGCCTATGCTTGTTTGTGCAGCACGAGGGTTCTTGCTCTGGGCAGTCTGGAAGCACTGATCCCATGGGGTTGATGTTATCAGGGCAATTGTCCTGGCGTGGCTGGACTTGGGACCATCCAGAAGGCCTGTCGGCATCCAGATGGAACAGGAAGAGTGATGAGGACATTCTGGGCCAGGGAACACTCAGTGGCGGGAATGAGCCCAGTTTGGGCAGGCACGAGAGAGGGAGATGGCTGGGCTGGAGCAGAGATCTATGCAGAGTGAGCTGGGAGGGGACAGGGTAGGACCCAGATTACTATAGACTGTGAATACTAGAATAAAGAGTGGACCTAATCCAATGAGCACTTGGGAGCCATAGCAGGTTGTGGAGTGATGTGTATGATTTGGGTATAATTTTTATTGCAGATTTGTGTATAGGGGAGACACCAGGCACAGGGGTGATTTCCAGGTGAATAAGGTAGGTCCTGCCTCTTCAGGAGCTTACAACTGAGTAAGATGGAGAGATGTACAGAGGGCCTCCCAGCCCAGAGGTCACTTCCCAAGGGCTCAAATCCTACCATTTCCACCTATCAGCACTGCAGCCTCAGGCAAGCCCCTAAACATCAGAGCCTCAGTTTCCACATGTAAATGGGGATAATGATAGTACCCATAGGGTTGCTATAAGGATCAATGGGATGATACACTGGAAGAGCTTTGCCTAGTGCCCAGCTTGTATTAAGTGCTTGCCTTTCACATAACTATTATTAAGGAGCAAAGGTACACACACTGAGTTGCTAAATGCTACCTGCAGGAGAGCCAGTGCGATTGGATAGCTGGGGTCTAGGCTCAGTAGGCAAAGAGCACGCAGGTGGAGTTCCTAAGAACATGAGTAATGTGGTGTGTCAGCTCATCCCAAGTACTATGGTCGCTCACCCATTGCTGGTGGAATGCAAAATGGTGCAACCACTTTGAAGGACAGTTTGGCATTTTCTTACAAAACTAAAGCATACTCTCACCATATGATCCAGCAACTGTGTTCCTTGATATTTACCCAAATAAATTAAAAACTTATGTTCACACAAAATCCTGCACATGGACGTTTATAGCAGCTTTATTCATAATTGCTAAAACTTGGAAGCAGCTGTGATGTCCCTCAGTAGGTGAATGGATGCATAAACTGTATTACATCCAGACAATGGAATATTATTCAGCAATAAAAAGAAATGAGCTAGCAAGCCACGAAAAGACATGGAGGAACTTTAGATGCATATTGCGAGGTGAAAGAAGCCAATCTGAAAAGGCTACGTACAGGGTGGGGCAAAAGTAGGTTTACAGTTTTTTGCATGGATAATCTACACTAATAAAAGAGAAAGATGCAAATTGACCATACCTTCATGATTCCCACCAGCCAATCAGGAGTGAGTATGCAAATTAACCCAACAAAGCTGGTGGGTTAATTTGCATATGTAGGCACCGAGCGGCTGGGGGCGTTCCGCACCACCCCAGCCACTCTGGGCCTCTGGGCAGTGTGGGAAGGCAGAAAGACGGCTCCAGGCTGGAGCAAAGGCGGTGCCAGCAGCAGGGGAAGGAAGGCCCATTGCATGAATCTGTGCATTGGGCCTCTAGTACTATAATAATTAATAAATACCAATATAAGAATAAACTGTGTTTCAAGTACCTACGACTATACACCTACTTTTGCTGCACCCTGTATTGTTTGATTCTAACTAAATGACATTTTGGAAAGGTAAAACTATGGAAACAATAGAAAGGTCAGAGGTTAGGGGGAGCGAGGGATAAAAAGGTGGGGCACAGATGATGTTTAGGGCAGTGAAGCTATTCTGTATGATACTGTAATGGTGGGTGCATGTCATTGTACATTTGTCCAAACCCATAGGACACATAACACCTAGTGAATGCCAATGTAAACTGTGGCCTCTGGGTGATAATGATGGGTCAGTGTAGGGTCACCCATTGTAACAAATGCAGCTCTCTGATGGGGGTGTTGATAGTGGGGGAGGCTATGTGTGTGGTTGGGGGTTGGGGGAGACATGGAGTATATGGGAACTCCCTGTACCTTCCACTTAGTTTTATAGGGAACCTAAAACTACTCCACAAAATAAAGTCTGTTATTTTTTAAAAAATAATGTGGCTACACAGAAGCCCAGTCCTCATTTCAAATAGTGAATTGACTGAGCAATCATTTGTGTATTGACTGTTCAGGGGCTGCAGCATTGGGCACAGGACATGCAGGGAGGAGGAAGTGCTTCTGCCCCCAGGAGCTGCTCCCATCATGCATATGCCAGACACTCAGGGGCTGCCACAGGGGGAGCAGCAGGTCATTTGAGGTGGGGCTCCTAGCCCAGCCTCAGGAGCTGTAACTGGGGCCCTGGATGGGGGGGGGGTTATTTTGAGGATGCGGGATGTAATGGTGACTGTCCCCACTTGAAAGCCGAGCACATATTCTCCTCTGTTCTTACTACACAACATCAGGGAGGTGTGAGCTCCATGTTACAGGGGAGGAAGCAGATGAGACCTTGAACTACGAACACAGATGAGTTGCTAATGTGCTGTGACCTGGGTCAGTTCACACTTCTCTGAGCCTTAGTTAGCTTATCTTTAAAATGGGGTTCATGCCTATTTTGTAGAATTGTGCTGAGAATTAAATGATAAAGTGGATATGAAGGCTCTAGATTCATGCTGGCCAATAGAAATATAACGTGGGCCACAAATGCCAGCCACTTTGAGAATTTTACATTTTCTAATAGCCACGTTCAAAAACATACAAAGGCCCTGGCTAGGTAGCTCAGTTGGTTAGAGTGTCATCCTGATACTTCAAGGTTATGGGTTTGACCCAGGGTCAAGGCACATACAAGTATCAACCAATGAATGCATAAATAATTAGAACAACAACTCCATATTTCTCTCTCTTAAATCAATAAATAAAATTTTTTTAAAAAACCAAAAACATAAAAAGGAGTAGGTAAAATTAATTTTAATAACATACAGGGTTGGGCAAAAGTAGGTTTACAGTTGTTCATATGGAAAAACACATGCAGGTTATGATTATTACAATAGCTTTATTAACTCAAAACAATGTTACAATTGCTTGGCCAGAGTGGCTCAGTTGGTTAAGCATCGTCCCATGAACCCAAATAGTCAATTAAACATATAATCAATATAACATGTATTCATGAGATGTTTTCATTTTTGTACTAAGTCTTTGATATCTGGTGTGGTTAACACAGCACACCTCATTTCAGACCAGACACGTTCGCAGTGCTCACTAGCCATGTGTGGCCAGATGCTGCCGTAGTGGAGAGCACAGCTAGTTTATAAATATAGGCAGTTTCTACTTCTCCCTCTACAAGTGGGAATAACAATATCACACCCCAGAGCTTCACTAATTACTCATCAGGTCACACTCTATCTAGCGTGTATTAGTATTATTAGATCAAGAGCTTTATTTGATGTGCCACGATTGTATATTCATAAATTCTAACCCATGGATTCGAGAGTTTGCAATCACAGGCTCATGCAAACATGGGAATTAGTCTTTTGTTCCTCAAGCAATTTGTGTTCACCTCTTTCAGAGCACTTACCAGCCTGGCATGCGTTCGGATTAGTTGTGTGAATCTCTATCTCCCCCAGTGCTGCCCTCTCTAAGTTCTCTCGGAGGGAAAAGATGTGTCTCCAGCATCCTTCTATCCCCCACCAATGCCCCCTTGCACCCCAAGTGTCTAGCTCCGAGCTGGCCCTAGCAAGTATCCAATAGGCGTTTTATGAATATAGCTTTATTAACTCAAAACAATGTTACAATTGCTTGGCCAGAGTGGCTCAGTTGGTTAAGCATCGTCCCATGAACCCAAAGATCACTAGTTCAATTCCTGGTCAGGGCACATGCCTGGGTTGTGGGCTCTATCCCCAGTGTGGGGCATGCAAGAGGCAACTGATCAGTGATTCTCTTTCACCATTGATGTCTCTCTCCCTCTTTCTTCCTTTCTGAAATTAATAAAAATATATATTAAAAGAAAAAAAGCATGGCACAGTAAACATACTTTTTGCTCACCCCTCAAGTGGGAATAACAATATCACACCCCAGAGCTTCACTAATTACTCATCAGGTCACACTCTATCTAGCGTGTATTAGTATTATTAGATCAAGAGCTTTATTTGATGTGCCACGATTGTATATTCATAAATTCTAACCCATGGATTCGAGAGTTTGCAATCACAGGCTCATGCAAACATGGGAATTAGTCTTTTGTTCCTCAAGCAATTTGTGTTCACCTCTTTCAGAGCACTTACCAGCCTGGCATGCGTTCGGATTAGTTGTGTGAATCTCTATCTCCCCCAGTGCTGCCCTGACTCTAAGTTCTCGGAGGGAAAAGATGTGTCTCCAGCATCCTTCTATCCCCCACCAATGCCCCCTTGCACCCCAAGTGTCTAGCTCCGAGCTGGCCCTAGCAAGTATCCAATAGGCGTTTTATGAATAGGCTCCATCAAGCAAAGTATCGGTTCCTCTTAGAAGAGAAGCATATTATAAAGTAAAGGCTCTAAAGTCAGATTATGTAAAAACGTGTTGAAAGGCAGCAGGGACATCAAATGTAGCCGCTGAATTGAAGTTTTTATTCCAGCGGACGTGAATCTGGCTGAGGTGAACGCAGGGTTCCGGCACACGGGTGTGTTTGGGAGATGAGGCCGGAACAAAAGTGTCTGGAAATTTGTCACAGGCATTTGAACTTCTGATGAAATAAATTCTGTCTCATCCCCGCGTGACACATTCCAAACAGCTCAAGGGCCTCCTGAGGGTGGGGGGTGGGGGATGGGAGCACCTTATTCTCCTGTTTATGTCAGAGCCCCCATCCTGGGGAGATCTCACCCCTGACCCCTCCTGCAGGCTTTGGATCCACAGGGACTCAGAGGGACTCAGAGACAACCACGCTGGAGAGTAGGCTTTCATCAGCGTTGTGGTGGCCATGTGACCAGGCCATTTACGGTTGCTACCTCAACCCAGGACATGCCTGCAGCCCTGGGAATGAGGACAGTTCATTTCTGGGTGTTCCCAGGGCTCACAACTTCCACCTCTTTGTAGCCGTCTACTCATCTGTACTGTCTCTTTAAGAGGCATCAATTCTAGACTGCTGTACCATGGGACCAGGAGAGAAGGCACCTTTCAGCAGGTGATGGAAATGGGGGGCACCTGAAGGAAGTCTGTTGATTTGGCCTCGTGGACAGAGATGTGATAATGCTGGCATAGGAGTGGATGAAGTCGTTGAGCCATCAAGGCGTGAGGCAGAAGCCGAGGCCAGCCACATCCGTGCCAGGGAGCAATATTTGAATTCATTAATAGCAATGATGAAAACTCATGCTACCACTTATTGAACACTTATTATCTGCCAGACACTTTACTAAGCGTTTCACCTGGATGGATCGCTTTCTTTAATTCTTGGTACACCCCTCCAACATGGGTCCCTATTTCACTGATGAGGTTACAGACTCAGAGGTTGGGTAACTTGTCCCAGGTCACTCAGGTGGGCAGAGGCTGCTGGGGCAGGGGCACAATAGGCATCAATAACCCAAAGCCATGAAATCAGAAAAGAAGTAAACATTTGGATGGAGAATCTCTCTCTCTCTCTCTCTCTCTCTCTCTCTCTCTCTCTCTCTCTCTCTCTCTCTCTTACACACACACACACACACACACACCCAATACGCATGCTGTCGGCAACAAGGCAAATATAACTTATTATCATTTCATTTAAAACTACGGAAGAGGGAATTCCTCTACTGCTTCTGTGAAGAAGCAAAGGATGGGGATTGGAGGTGAATTGTACGCTATGTAGGGTGGCTACTTTAGATGTGTAGGACGTCTTTGAGAGGACTGTCTGCCTATGTTGTAACGTGCTTGTGATGCAGGTGAAGGTACAGTTACAAGGGCTTTCCTCGGCTCATCTGCAATCAGGATTCTCCCCACCCTATTTTTCTTGTGAAGTTTTAAGTTCTCCTCTACAAGTGTCCCCGTCTCCCCACCCACCCACCTGGGGAAAGACAGTGTGCCTCGGAAATGAAGAGAGATGTAAGGTGACCCAAGTTGCTTTGGAGGGACAGCGAGCTCCAGGCAGTGCAGTCAGGGGACTAATTCTCACATGGAGGAAGGAAGGCGTCTGTGCAGAGGGCACCTTTGGGAAAACACTAACGGAAAGAAAGAGGCTTTAATAGATACTGAAGGCATAGGCCGTCTCTGGGTGTGGGATTCCTCAACCCGAAATAGAGGGTGGAGAGGGCTAATAGATCTTTATGTCCCCCCCCCCCCACCCACACACCCACACACTCCCAAGGGACCATCTTAGGTTCTAGGATGGAAAGCATCTCTTTAGAAAGTAATCCACACTCCCCCGCCCCAGCCTAGGCATCCACCCCCTGCCCAGTGCAGTGTTTTTTTTAACTGTGGCCTATGGACACTGGTATCAAAGGCCTTCCAGGGGCCTGTGAGAAGCACCAACCACCAAGGAGGCAGAGTGGAGTGGGTCGGGGTCTGCAGCAGCGACCTGGGGTGGTGGCGAGGGTGGAAGTGTGGGGGCTGCACAGTGGAGAGAAATGGGGACACCGTGCTGGGAGGGTGAGGAGTCCTTCCTTCCGCCCCAGCACTTTCTCACCGCCAGCCCTGACTCACTGATTGAGACAAGTTCCCGTCTCTGGTTTTTGTTCAGCACATCAGAGGCCGAGTCTGAGCCTTTGGTCTGGAGTTTGAACAAATTGGAGCTGAAATAGCCTCAGCGGGGTAACTGGGAGCGCTTACTGTCAGCATCAACGCCGCTGTGCATGGAAAGGGAAGGGAGGGGTGACACTTTTTCCCAGTGCACCTGGAATGCAGGAGCCCAAATCCAAGGAGCCCTAGGTTGGAGATGCCTAGCTGTAGCCCTAGGACACTGAGGATGCTTAAAAGGTGCCTGATGAATTAAATATTGATTAATTAATTATTCATAACAAATATAGAAACGGAAATGATCTCTCTATTTTTGTCGGTTGCATAGTATAGTTACAAAAGCCCAAGCTTTAGGAGAAAAAACAACTTGGGATCTTGGTTCTACCACTTACCAGTTGCAGAGCCTGGGGCAAAATAATCCCTCTGAGCCTCAGTTTTGGCATCTGTAAAACAGGAACAATCAAGCTTAGATGTAGTTGTAAGGGCTGAAGAATATGGCACATGGGTCTCCTCGGCTCCCACCGCCCACTTCATCCCTTGATTGAAGACTGAGTTTGGCATTTTGATACAGCCATTGTTTCATGCACTGCATCAGGACCCGACTTTCGGTGTTTGCCTAATATCAGAGGCTGAGTCTGAGCCTTTGGCCTGGAATTTGGACAGATTGGAGCTGTACTTGGCATGGACCCTTTGCCTTGGATCCAACGGGACATCTTGGCCACTTCTTATCACAAGAGTGTTGGGTTCACTGCATGCTGAACAGAAACACCTGTGTCCACATTTAAAGCTGCGGCTCCTCCTAGTGACGGCCGTGGTAATGTAGGCTGGTCATGACCTGCAGGTCTTTCCCAGGAGTGCTCATGGGAACGCTGTTCTACAGCACCTTTTCCTAGACTGCTTGTGCTTTTGGCCCCTCTGTCCATTACCTGTCATAATCATATGAGTGAAAAGGGTTGGACTCATTAAGACAGGAGCCTGTCTGTCTAGGGCGTACTGCCTGTGGATGCAAGGTTTCCAGGGCCATTTTGGTTACATTCCTCGAAAAGCTCCCCAGTGGGCTGTAGACTCTGTGAGGTCAGTAGCTTTATTTCCCTTTCTTTGTTTTCTGCAGTGTCCAATCCAGTGTTCAGCTGGAGGCAGGGGCTAAGCCAGTGTTGCTGGGACCACAGAAGCAGCCAGTGATAAAGGTGGTGAGAGAGGCAGGCAGGAAGAAAGAGATCTATATGGAATAAAGCCAAGTTCAAGGAGACAGATGTACCCTAAGAGCTCCTTGAGGGCAGAGTGTGTCTTATCACATAGGTATCTCTCTAAGGGCTAGTTCAGTCTTAGCCTAGTGCAGTGGTTCTCAACCTTCCTAATGCCACGACCCCTTAATACAGTTCCTCATGTTGTGGTGACCCCCAACCATAAAATTATTTTTGTTGCTACTTCATAACTGTAATTTTGCTACTGTTATGAATCATAATATAAATATCTGATATGCAGGATGTATTTTCATTGTTATAAATTGAACATAATTAAAGCATAGTGATTAATCACAAAACAATATGTAATTATACATGTGTTTTCTGATGGTCTTAGGCGACCCCTGTGAAAGGGTCGTTCGACCCCCAAGGGGTCGCGACCCACAGGTTGAGAACCGCTGGCCTAGTGGAATGAGCAGTAAGCAAGGAAGGAAGATTTGAGGCTCTGATTAGTTGTTCTTTTTATAATATATATATATATTTATTGATTTCAGAGAGGAAGGGAGAGGGATAGAGATAGAAACATCAATGATGAGGGAGAATCATTGATTGGCTGCCTCCTGCACGCCCTCTATTGGGGATCGAGCCTGCAACCCTGGCATGTGCCCTGACCAGGAATTGAGTCATGACCTCCTGGTTCATAGGTCAATGCTCAACCACTGAGCCATGACAGCCAGGCTGGTTGTTCTTTGGAATAAAAAAAACAGCCGGACCAAGAATTTATAGCAGTTTTGAACTCTGATGTTCTTAACAACAGTCTCCATGGATTTTGGAGCTTTTGTGACCTTGTGACCCTATGTGACCTTGGGCTCCTCATCACAGCTTCCTCTCACTTTGTGAGCTGGGGCTGTTTTCTACTTGAGAGGGGCAGAAGGCTAGAAGCTACTATGAATTGCGCTGAGCTCTGAAGACGTAAATAACTATCGATTAATATTTGTATTATGAGAGGGAACCATTACTTAAACAAGGCAGTGCCTGTGCCCATGGGTTTGTATATTAAGAGCATCCTTAATCTGATGGAATCTAATGGAAGCCTGCAGCATTAGAAACTTTCAGCTGCATGCCTTATTCTTCCCCTCCTTATCACAATGAAAGTCCAACCTTGTCACCCATCTGATTATAGGAAAAGGAAAGATAGAGTTCTTTATTCACTTCTTCCCCTATGAAATTCTGTAGTGTCTTCTCTCAGAGACTAAAAAGTCTTAGAACACAGAGTCTATAGGATGAATTTATAAGAAAAGCCCCAAGTCTTTCCCCAAAGAAGCTGCTGTATGAAGGTGGGTAAAGGCCTAGGCCCGCAGTGGTCGGCAAACTCATTAGTCAACAGAGCCAAATAGCAATAGTCCAACGATTGAAATTTCTTTTGAGAGCCAAATTTTTTAAACTTAAACTATATAGGTAGGTACATTGTTATTAACTTAATTAGGGTACTCCTAAAGCTTAGGAAGAGCCACACTCAAGGGGCCAAAGAGCTGCATGTGGCTCGCGAACCGCAGTTTGCTGACCACGGGCCTAGGGAGACTGTGGCTCAGTGTGTCTTTAAGCCAGAAGCATTTGTCCAGTAGGCCCCCCAAGGTCCTTTGTAACAGGCTAGCCTGAATCCTCATTTCCCACCAGCAGATAGCATCATGGTCATATGTAGCTCACCCTTACATAGTACCTACTTTGTGCCAGTCACCATTCTAAGCACGTCACAAATATTAACTCTTCAGATCCTTACAGAAGTCCTATAAGATACTCTTATTATCCCCATTTTACAGATGAGAATACTGGCACACAGATGAACTGACTTGCTTAAGGTCATACAGCAAGTTTTGGGGAAGCATACTTTTGTAAAGGTCTTGAGTATATTCTAAAATCCTCAAATTAGGAGAAAGTACAAAGTTGGCCTGAGAAATTAGTCCATAAATGTCAATCAAGGGCTCCTTGGCTGGGATTGCAAGTCAGGAGTTCTCTAGGGGCTGGAAGTTCCTGTCCTGGAAGTTCCCACAGGTTTTCTCCCTATCCAGGCCACACCCCGGGGCATGTGCCTACCCCTTCCCTGGTGGAGAACACACTGGCATTTGTTTTCTCATTGATTCTCACAGATGCCCTGTAAAGTGCCAGTAGAACTCTCCACTTTACAAGGAGGTCACAGAGAGCTTAGCACTGGGCTTGGCACAGAGTAGGGACTCAATTCTAATTTGCCAAATTAATTCTTTAATTTTTTCAATTACAGTTTACCTTCAATATTATTTTGTATTAGTTTCATATGTGCATCATAATGATTAGACAACGATGTACTTTAGAGTGTCCCTTGATATTTCAAGTACCCACTTGGCCCCATACTTAGTTATTATGATGTTATTGACTATATTCTTGAATGACTAGATATTTGGATGACTAGATGGATGGGTTTTTGTATGGATGGATGAATAACAGGAGAATGGGCTCTGACCTTGGTGTGGGGGTGCACACCTGGAGTCTGCTTCCCGCATTAAATCACATTAAGTGGGGCCAATCCCTGACTCTGAGAGCCCAAACCCAACTCTCAAGACCTTTCATTGAAGTCCCCACCCCATGCATTCCCACCTTGCCAAGTCCCCATGTCTAGGAGTCAGGGCAGATACATGCCCTTCTGAGAGGCCAGGGGACTGGGACCAGGGTGAGTGGGAGTGTGCCTCATCCTCTCCTGTCATCTGTTCCAACTGGGCCTGGCTCTTGTGTGCCAGGCCCTACCGGGGGAAAGGAGCCGCCTTCCCTCCGTGACATTGATCTCTCAGTGGTTGATCCTCCACTATTTATAACCCACTGCCTTTCTGCTGTGCTTTGGCCCAGCTGGGAAGTGAGCGCCATGACCTCTGATCGGATTTCTCTTTTCTCGGTTCAAGCTTATAAGGAAGTGAAGCCTCCTCAGAGGTCACAGCTTCTGAGCCCCATGGGTGCTCAATCAATGCTTGTACTCTTAGCTGAAGGTTGGAACCAATTAACCACATTAGCCTTGCCTGCAAGGGCTGTGTGTGCAGGCTCGGCTGGGGCCTGTGAGGTTATGGCCCCCAGCCTGGGCCAGCTGTGTCCTGTGGGCCAGAGCCAGCCACCATGCTGCTCACTCCATCACTAGGTGAGGTTGTTGCCGGGGCTGGGGCCTGGGCCTGGGTGGAGGTGGAGCACCGTCTGAGCATGCTAGCAGCCTGTTTCTGAGTTTCTTGTCTCCTTTGCCTGATGCCAGGGAGCCCTATCTCCATCCCCAGAGAAGGCCCAGGAGCCTAGTTTCCTTCAGGCAGCTGTTGCTCTGAAGAGTTGGGGTGGAGGAAGTACCACCTCGATGGGTGGTCCAGAGGGGAAAGATCCAGCCACTCTGCTCTTGTAGCCCCATCTCTTTACTAGGGAGAGGGCTTCTATGGGTGAGTGTAAGATGACTGCCCACCCAGGGTGTCCTCATTTATTTTTGGTGAAAGTCTTCAAAACCTACTTAGAGAGGAGAGGCGGGGTAAGTCAGTGCCATGCAACTCACATTAATTGTGGTCCCATGCCCTGTGAGGGGGAAAAGGACACCAAAATAAAAACGTGTTTGCCTTTCATGGACCACGTGCCTTGGGGATGGCCAATACACTTAAGTCTAAATAATTCAGGGCAGAAACTATGATCAGGAAGAAGGAAGGAGGGATTAAATTTTAACTGGGGGAAAGAAAGTGACAAAGGGGCCTGAGGAGTGGGCTGAGCCTTGAGGGCGAGAACAACATAAGGGAGTGGATATGGAGTGAAGGAGGCCCAGGCAGAGGGTCAGCTTGGGATGAGCACAGTGGCTGGAGAACCTCTGGGAAGCAGGAAGGGATCTGCTGAGGCTGTGGCATGATGCCGGTGTGGAGCTCTGTGGGGGGCAGCAAGAATGGTTACTAGGTAGATCATGAGCTATTTAAAAGGGAGGCCCAGGCCAAGGTAAGGAGTTTGAGTTTTCTTTCTTGACACAGGGAAGCTATTGAAGGTTTGGGGCAGGAGAATAATGAACCACATTTCAGAAAGAGTATGTTGGTGCTGTGTGTGTGTGTGTGTGTGTGTGTGTGTGAGAGAGAGAGAGAGAGACTTCGATGAGAATAATAACATTTGGCAAACAAGCGTCTCTTCCAAATGTATTCTTGAATGTATGTGCCATTGCCTGGAAGAGTGGGAAGTCTTCCATAGACACCAAGCTCTGAAGGTAGTTCTCAGCCCCTGCCTTCATGTTCCTTGTCTCCCTCCCTCTGAAGACCTGAATGTCATGGAGAGAAATACCAGCTTAGAGTCTCCCCCTCCCTACCATTGCCCCCACCCTGAGTTCATGCAGGGAAGGATGGCCCCGAGATGTGGCCTGTCAAAAACAGCACCTCTGCAGGCTGTGCACAGGCTTTCATTGCAGGAGCAACTTAGACATCCAGGTCTCATCAGAGAAGGTAGGTATGACGCCTTGGGATCACTATGGTAACCAGTTACACATCTTGCTGGTGGCAGGAAGGGAGCCAGGAGCTGAGTCACCCTGCGTGGGAGGCTGGACCTGGGTGAGTAGGAGGATTTAGGTCAGAGGAATGGAAGGCCTGCTTTGACATTGGAGCTTCTCCCACAGGACGGCTGATTGACTCTCAGAGGGTCACGTGTCCATTGTTTGAAGACCTGGCCGAGAGGCCTGGGGGTTCACCTTATGTCACCTAAGGTACCTGGGGACAGGTCAGGCAGGGGACACAGGAACAGAAGAAACAGCCTGGATGTCAGGGGCCCTCTCAACTTGGCCTCAGGCAACCCTTTCCTCCTCTCTGAGCACCATCTGTACCCATCACCCACCACCGCCTCGGGGCGCCGTGATCCAGTCCTGCCCAAACTGTTCCCCATCCCAGAGAGATCAGTCCTTCCTGGTGCCTCTACTTTCCTTCTCCTGGAATCCCCAACCCATTCTTCAAGACCCAGGTCAAATGCTTTCCCTCCCATGTGCTTCATAATTCTCCATCCTTAACCTCTTCCAGGGCACCTACCCCTTGGGAGGTACTGTGTGGGAGTCTGATGCCCACCAGAATGTCAGCCCCTAGTGAGCAGGCACATGCCCTGTGGGTCTCCGGGGAGGACCCAGCAGTGTGTGGTTACTTCAGGTTCAGCGGATGCTTATGGAGAGAATGGATGAATTAATCCCGTGGTGCCGCAGGCAAGCCCGGCAGAATTGGAGCTGTGCTCATACCATCTGCAAGCAGCACTTGGGCTTCCAGGCTAAGCTGCTGCTGTGGTTAATTACAGAGGGGCTCAGAGCACTTTACAGTTTGCACAGCTTCTGCAGCTGGGACCCTGCAGCTTCATTTCTATGATGCTGGTTGTGAAAGCATGAGTGCTGTCCTGGCCCTGGGTTCTGGATTGTCCCCTCAGTGTACATAGGTATATGTATATCTGTATGTATGTATCTATCTAAATATCATCTACCTACCTATCTATCATCTCTCTCATCTCTGTCTATATTGTCTATATGTATTGATCATCTGTAGCCATCATCCATCTATATCTATCCATCCATTTATCAATCTCTCTATACCGATCTATTAATCGTCTGAAAGGTGACTTGCTCAGGTTTTGGCGCTGGAGGGTCTGAGAGGAGGTGGAAGCGAGGAAGGAACTGGGAAAATAGAGGATAAGGAGGCTAGATTGGCTGTGGGTCTTGCAGGCTCTGCGCAGGAAGAGATGAGGGGGTGTGTAGGCAGAGATGCTGGCTTCAAGCCTGGGTGTGGAGGAGAGGGGCAGAGAGCAGGCAGGGACACAGAGGAGCTCCTACGTCAGCTGCGGAGGCTAAGGCGCCGGGTGGGGGCTCCAGGGGGGATGATGTAATTCTAAGCCAGGACGAGTGAGGGGGGAGGGCTTCCGTGCATCCGCAGCCAGCTGGCGGGTGGCGCTCTAGCGGCGCGTAGTGGGACTTCCTGGCGACAGCCCACGCGCCTTGGGGTTGGAAGGGCGCAGGCGAAGGCAGCCAGGCTCTGAGCGAAGATGGAAAGGTCTCGGACTCCCGGTGTGGAGGGATCCCGAGCGAGAGAGGTGCCTGCGCACCTCGAGCACACTCACCCTAAGTCGCCAGCCGGGGGCGCACGACGTCACTCGAAGCTGCTGCACTAACTTGCTGGGTGGAGCTCAGACTCTTTTCACCCCGGGCAGGGGGCGAAGGGCAAAGAGCGAAGGGGACAGAGTGGGGGTGGAGGAAGATCTTCATCATCGGGATCTTCATCGAGTCTCGTCTCCATCCCTCCCACCCACCCTGCCTTGGCGTTGTCCCAGGGGAGGTGCCCAGGTCATGGGGCCCAAGGGTCGCCCTGAGGAGGGCTCACTAGATAGGAGGTGATGGTGGGTGGACTTCATCTGGGCCAGTGGGCTGCAGGGTGGGGTGGGGGTGGGGTGCGGGAGCAGGAAGCGCTAGGTGTTAGCCCAAGATCTGAGGAGACTTTGTCCAAGTACCTCTGCTCTCCTCTGCTCCCCCTGGCCGTCCCACAGCAGTCGGGTCAGGGACAGCCGAGAATTAGAGAAAGAGCCTACATCAGAATGGTTGCAAAAGCGCCCAGCCCACCCTCAGTACAGGTCAGTTTTCCCTCTTTCAACTTCCGTTTTCCTTTTCTCACCCCGACTCAGGCCCCTGGTCTCCCTCCCGCAGCCCCGCCCCAGCTTTCTCTACTCCGCCCCCTTCCTTCCATTTGTGAACTCACCGCGTCTCTGCAGGGCTGGCTGTGGGTCTCAAGTTCAGCCAGCCCTGCGGCCTGCCCGAGGCTGGAGAAGCCCAGAGCCACTTGGCCTGAGCCCATTCCCAGCTTCAAAGACGCTCAAAGGAGGACAACCCTCCTCGCCAGACCTGCTGAGTTTCTCTGCCAACTCCCCCTCCCCTCCCCGCCTCTCCAGGTACCCCCCTCTCTAAGGTGAGGGGGTTTCTAGCAGGTAAGAGCAGCAAAGAACACCCAGTCCATTTAGAGACATCCTTGCTGCTATAAATATTCCCCTCCCCCCAGGCCTTTCCGAAATCAAAAACCTGGGCAAAGGAAGAGTAACCCCTTTTCACAGATAGTTGGGCATCCCGGATGTGCTCAGAGGAGGAAAAGTGGGGGTGGGGGTGGGGGGTTGTTTAAGAACAGTCAGTGCCAGGAGAAACAGTGGAGAAGTTGAAACTGGAACTGAAGGAATTTACAATAAATAAATAAATAAATAAATAAATAATCTCGCTTTCTCTCTCTCTCTCTCTCTCTCTCTCCCTCCTTTCCTCCCTCCCTCTTCGAAATCAATAAAAATATAAATAGATAGTTAGATAGATAGATAAATAAATAAATAAATAAATAAATAAAGATGTAGCTCTGGGCATTCCCCCAGAGAGAACACACCCAGCTAAACAGCTGTTGGTAGCATCTTACAACTGCGACACATCTTCCTTCCAGCCCTAACCCCAGGATAACCAGGGGCCTGGCTTCTCATCATGGGTTAGTTTTGCCTGCTTTAGAAGTTTGTAGGAACGGAATCATACGGTATGTGTGATTATAATGGGGAGGGCCTTCCATGTTTTGTCTGTGGTTGTACATGTTCCGGAATTTGGCTATCCTTTCTAACAGGACAGGTAGTTTTCCCATCCAAGAGAGCAGAGAGGCAGCAGTATGGGTCTTTCTTGTCTTACATTCATCCTACTGGGGCGTTTTTGTCCTGTCTCCTGGAGACTGCAGGAATCCACGTTCCTGTTGCCCACTCGTCAAAGGCTTTACCCCAGGTCTGGGCTGAGTGGCCCACAATGCTGAGACGGAAATTCCTCCTAGCATAATTGCCTTTTCTTTCCCCGGCAAAGCCTCTGAGCTGAGCCTAACTCTGGAAAAGTGATGCTGAAAAAGATGTTCTGGGGACCCGTGCTCTTCTTGGCCTCCTGGAGGGACCCAATGAGGGAGGGAGAAGCCGGCAGGGCGATGGCTCCAACCTTAATTGAAAGGTTTGCCGGGGCCAGTTGTGTAATTAGTATCTTTGGGAGCTCGCAGGGGGATTTTCCTGCCTTTAAGGAAAGAACATTTGCTGGCCTACACAGGTTAACAGCTGCCCTTTAAATATTTTGCTTTTGTGGTTAGCTCCGTGCCTGCTTTTGAAAATGTGGTCATTTTTAAAAACAAGAATCAATTTCTCCCAGAAGGGATGTGAAGGGCTGCTATACTCTTTGGGAGCCTTTATTTTTTATTTTTTCCTCATGCATAATAAAGATTGAGATTATGTAGGTAGGACAAATGCTTAGGGGCTCTGAAAATATGGATTATGCAGATGAGCTATTTCAAGACCTTTAAAAATGCTGACCCTGTCCCAGAGTATTTACTAGCTGTTAGAAAATGTGGGTTGTCTAAATGAGCATTTGGGGACCTTTAAACACTCAGATTATGATGGATCTGGAGATCTTCACACATCCCTTCTGGCCCACTAGGCCTGTCTGCTGTGTGAGTAAAGCAGTGTTTGGACAAAGCTGAGTTTTCACACAGTGGCCTGGGAATGATTTGGGCCTGTCATACAGGCCCAGATTTTGGAGGATCAGAGCAGATGCTAGAGAAGGTTGATGGGCTCACAGGGACCCCCTCTTCCCCTCCACCCCCCCAGGACTGGCTTGGATACAGGGGGATAGGAAGACAGGGCCATAGACAGCAAGTCTCAGAGGTCCTTCTATAGCCCCCTGACTTCATATAGCAAATCCTTTCTACTTAAGGGACCCCTCTTAAGTGGGTTTTTTAAATATGTTTTTATTGATTTCAGAGGAAGGGAGAGGGAGGGAGAGAGAAACATCAATGATGAGAGAGAATTGTTGATCAGCTGCCTCCTGTACTCCCCCTACTGGGGATGGAGTCTGAAACCTGGGCATGGGCCCTGACCTGGAATCAAACCGTGCCCTCCTGGTTCATGGGATGATGCTCAACCACTGAGGCACACTGGCGGGGCTTAAGTGGGTTTTGATTTTTGTTTAATTCATTCTGCAAAGCAAGGGTGGAGCATTGCTATAAATATGTGGGCGTCAGTTTCCATACTAATTGCGAGGACCCACACCCCTCTCCACTAGTTCTGGATGAATGGATGGCATGGTTCCCTTCAGCAACACAGATCCGGTCCAGAGCTAGGCACTGAGGTTTCACAAAAAGAGGCCGGTTATTAAGTGTCTCTCTTAATATATCTCTGGAGACAAATTGCTGGTACGAAAGTCAGTTCTCCTTTGCCATCTGGGGCCTGTGTTGGCCAGGTTGAGTGAGGCAGCCCTTACAGGCAGCTGGAGAGCCACAGACCAGCATCTCAAATAAACACACAGGGCCATGTTTCCTGGGCGTTACCTCTTTGGCCTTCTGAGTCCATCTTCCTAGACTGCACTTTGTGACGTGCTGTGGTAAATCCTTCTCTTCCCCTGCAGACCTCCTTTCCTTTCCTCCTATAAACCACAGGGTGGTTCAAGTCAACCTTCTCAACCCCTATTCCCGCATCTACCTACGTCTAATAGGAGGCCTTGGGTAGGTTCTGTAACTTCTCTGAGCCTGGGTGTCTTTCTCTGTAAGGCAGAGGTATTGATGGTACCTGCCCCTAGGGTTGCTATGAAGATTAAATGCCTGGTGTTTAGTAAGCACGTAATACATGCCTCCTTAGAAACCTAGGTTCCCCTTTCAACTTGGCCTCCAACCTGTGTGACCTTGGGAAATTCACTTTCCCTCTCTGACCTCATTTTTATCTTCAAACTGAGGGTAAGGGTGGCCTACAGATGTAGAAGGGCCCTTATAACTTAAAAGCCCAGACACTGCCACTCAGCAGGGCACTCACTCCCTCTTTCCTGGGGAGTCAAGGGGGTCAGCAAGGCCTTGGATGAAAGAGTTCCTGGGAGTGCTGAGGGCTTGAGAATGGAATTGCATGTATTACCACAATCCATTAGAGGTGACCTGGCTTGAGGTAGAATGTATTCATTTCTGATAGATAGCAGGGAAGGCTACTGAAACCAAGATAATCCAGAGAAAAGTGGGCACTAGATTGGAGGGAAGGAGAGGACCATGGAGTGGGAACATAGCTGGGGGGAGGGTACATGGAGGGAAGGGAGTACCTTTTCCATTGTTTACATTTCTATAGCTCTTCTCCTCCCCCTTGGTGCTGGAAACTCTTAGGTAGACTAAGAATGTAGTTTAGGTTACTGTCAATAACAATAATGATAATAATAGCAGCAGTAGCAACTACACTAATAATGATAGCATGCACAGTTGTTGAGCTACTACTGTGTGCAAATGGTGTGAATACTTTACTGTCATGTAATCCTTCTTATGAGGTAGAGGCCATTATTCATCCCATTTCACAGATGAGAAAATGGAGGCAAAGAGAGGTTAAGTAACTTCCAGGTGAGAGGTACCTGCACAGCTGTTCTCTAGCAGCTGAGATCCCAAAGAGGCTTGGGCCTCACCTTCCCATGTGTCCCCATCAGCAGTCAGGGTTGGGTATGGAGTGTGGTGGCTTCCTGCAGCCCAGAATGCCAGGCCAAGGACAGCTTCTGCAGGGCTGGCCCTAGGCACAGCTGAAATAGGTGGACTTCTTCTCCATATGCTCTGATAAGGGTTCAATGCCCTGCCTGCCATGTGCCAAATTCTCCTCACAGGGTCTTTAATAGGTAAAGGCTCCTGTCATTGACACACTGATGGACCCCAAGCTTGTAGCATGGTGTCCAGCACAAACATGCCTGAGCTGTTTCATTGCACCCAGAGGTTTGTCATGATACTGCCCCCCTTAGCCCAGCACTTTCTTGGTTCCAGCCACACCTTACCCTTTGTCTTGGCTGCTTTCTCTACTTGGAATATTCTTTTCCTGTTACTCTTATTGCCAGCTCCTCTCACTCCCTCCTTCGGATACCTCAGGGAGGCCTTTTCATCTATTGAAAATCACAACCCCCTGACCCCAGGTGTTTCCTGTCCTCTCTCTGCTTTATTCTTCTGGGCAATACTCATCACCATCTGTATCGCTTATTTGTTTATTGTCTCCTTCTCCATTAGATTATAAATTCCATGCAGCCAGGGGTCTTTGTCTGTTTTGTTATCTGGTGTATCCTTATCATCTAGGACTGGCCTGGTACTAAGTAGAAGCTCCATAAATATTTGCTGAATGAATGAATGAATGAATGAAAACACTCAGGACTCTCCTCAGTGCCCAACTGTTCCGTGGCTGCAAGGCAGGAGACCACCTCCCCTGTCTGGGGAGCCTTGTCGGTGGTCTTCCTTGAGAGTCCACATGTCCTTTCCCCTGGTTCCTCTGGCATCCCCCACTTGCTGGTGTAATGGCACTATTGCCATTGTATTGTTGTCATGGCTTGTTTCCAGGCCAGTCTCTCCCCATAGGTGGAAGCTCCCTGAAGGGAATGTGGTGTGTGGGAGGAAGCATGAGTTTGGAGCCAGAGTGCAAATTCCAGCTCTATTGGTAACTGCTGTGGGACTTGGGACAAGTCACTTACCTGTTCCGAGCCTCAGTTTTCTCATCTGTGAAATAGGGTGGTAGGGTTGCTGAGAAATATAGAGGCAATGTATGCAGTGTGCATAGCAAAATGCCTCGCATCTACTAGGCATGACATGGCATGGCATCGCAGAGGGTTACGATCACATCGCTTGTTTCAGCCCCACTTATATCCCTGCTGTGATAGGAAGCTTCTGAGTGTCCCATTTAACTTTGTATCATTGTCATGAAAGAAAGAAAAAAAAAAGGGGGTGGAGACCTCTATTTTAGACTAAAGGATAATAAAGATGCCTGACAGTAGGATGGAAATCATAAGCCTTGATATTGGACCCCCCCCACCCCCACCACC